>NW_027187340.1:5163430-5264872 GCF_028583685.1 Petaurus breviceps papuanus
TCTCTCTCTCTCTCTCTCTCTCTCTCTCTCTCTCTCTCTGTCTCTCTCTCTCTGTCTCTCTCTGTCTCTCTCTCTCCCTAATTCTCTCTTTTTCAAGAAAGGGAATTTATTTATTTATTTATTTGCCATAATGATCATTCATCCTTCAAAGGGAGGAGGAATCCAGAACCAGTAAAAGGAGCCATTAAGGGCAGCTGGGTGACACAATGGACAGAGCACTGGGACTGGTGGCAGGAAGATTCATCTTCCTGAGTTCAAATTGAGCCTCAAGACACTTACTAGCTGTGTGACCCTGGGCAAGTCACTAAACCCTGTTTGCCTCAGTTTCCTCATCTGTAAAATGAGGTGGAGAAGGAAATGGCAGATCACTCCAATATCTTTGCCAAGAAAACCCCAAATGGAGTTGAAATGAAACACCAACAAAAGGGGACCTTCTCTTCTGGCTATGATTCTCAACACTGAAGAACAAGGTGCGTGAAAATCATGGGGAATGTCATAGGATAAATGCTTCCTTAAAATTTGTGATAAAGGAAAGTCAGCCATAGCGTAATGCACAGTCTAGATTTTAGAAGTGTAGCTTTCAAAGGGATCAAAGAAAGTCCACGATTCTATGGCATTAAATTCTAAAGGAAAAGTCAACCCAAGAAAGCAGGGAGGCTTTTAAAAATAAAGTTCTGAAGATACAACAAAAAAATTCTAACAAAGATAAAAATGGAGAGTTTAGTCTAGAAAGAGTGATGTAGACATGTAAGGAGCCTATTAACCATTTAGATTTTTAAAAGATGGAAGTAAGGGCAAGTAATGGAGGGTAAATACAAAAGCATAGCAAAATCCTGTAAAAATAGCATCAAGAATGCTAAAGCTCAGAGGAAGCTGAGAATGGTAAGGAAAGCCAAGGATAACAACAAAAAGGTGCTTTGTTTTTTGTTGGGTTTTTTTTAGCCATATTGGGGAAAAGAGAAATCAAAGAAGCAGGAGGACCAGCACCTGCAGTGTGTAGGATAGAAATAATAGAAAACATGGTGAAAGCAGAACTGTTGAGCTTTTAATTTAATTCTGTGAATTTTTTTATGCTAAGGAAGCTGATCTTTGGAAAGGGAAAAATAAATAAATCTTACAGAGTTGATAGCCTATATAAATAGAGCTATTAAGAGAGTCCTTTGCTACCCTTGGCAAGTTCAAGTAACCAGGTTAAAATGAACCACAACATAGGGGAAGATTCTCGAAACTACAACAAATGAAAGAAATGGTAGATGAGATTGCTAAGCCCATGCTACTGATCACTGAGAGCCTGTGTAGAATGGAAGAGGAATCAGAAGACCAGAGATCAACAAATGTTATCCTAATTTTCAAAAAGGGGAGAGAATGGGAACTGCAAATTATAGGCCAGTGATCCTGACTTCAAATCCTGGCAAATTTCTGGATTGTATTAAAGTTATGGTTAGAGAGTATCTAGAAAATATCTGCCCCTTTGTGGGTGGTGGTTTAGATTCATCCACTAGACTAGGGCTAATGTGAGGAATAGCCAGTCAGATAATTTAACAACCCTTATTCAACTTGGGGAAATTCCTTTCCCCGATCCTTTCATTTGAGGTAATTTACAAAAAGCACCATTATATACAATGTCTTAATTAGACCCTTAGAAATGAATAAAAAACAAGTGACCCATTGTAACCATTTTCACCCCACCCCAGCCCCTCTGTCTTCCCTGTCCTTTTTTATAGTAGGCCTCACTTCCCTCAGTGGCATGCCATCAGGAAAAAATCAAGGACTTCTCAGTGAGGGAGCCAGCAAGGAGCTTTTCCCTCACAATCCCCACCCCACCCCCACCCCAGATGTAAATAAGGGTGTGGTTGTGTCACTGCATGAATTCAGAGCATTTCTGTTGATTTCTCCTCAGGTGGTAGGGACTCCACAGGCTGGACACAGCTGGTGTTGGTTTGGTGTCCAGCAGCCATGGTCTCTGACTATCAATCCCCAGAACTAGCAGATGCCATTTAATTTGCATCTTTGTCCTGGCAGTATTGGGCATGGTACCTAGCTATCATTCTATGAACCCAGTAGATAGAGAGAGGGTTACAATTTCAGCTTCCTAAAATGTGTTGATATTTTTAAATGTTCAACCCAGACCTTTTAAATACTCCACTCCAGATGTATCTTCTCTTGTATAAAAAATTGTAATCATTTTTTTCAATTATGAGAATTATTTTTCTCCTTACCACCTCTCCTCCCCCTTCCCCACCCTGCCTCCCAACTAAATGGGAAAAGAAGAAAAGAAAAAAACAAACTCATATAGCAAATATATATATGGTCAAGTAAAACAAGTTCCCATATTGACCAAATCCAAAAATTCGTGCCTGATTCTGTACATTTTGTTCTTGGTCTCTCTGTCAGGAGGTGGGCAGCTTATTTCTACACAGGACCTCTGGAATCATGATTGATCAATGGATTTATCAGAGTTCTCAAGTCATTCAAATTTGTTTACTTTCACAAATTGTTCCACTGATTCCACTCACTTCACTCTGTATCAATTCATATAAGCCTCCCAAGGTCTCTCTGAAATCATCTTTTTCATTGTTTCTTATAGCACAGTCTTATTCTATTATATTCATATACAACAATTTTTTCAGTCATTCCCCAATTGACGAATATCTCTTTAGTTTCCAGTTCTTTGTCACTATAAAAAAAAAGCTGTTAATTCTTATAAGACCTTTTCCTCTTTAATCTCTTTGGAGTATAGGCATAGTGGTAGTATTATTGGATCAAAGGGTGAAGTATACATAGTTTCATAAGTTTTGGAGGTATAGATCCAAAGTGGCACTTCCAAAATGGTTCAGGAATGGTTGTACCAGTTCACACCTCCACCAACAATGTATTAATGTATCTGTCTTCCCATAGCCTGGCCAACATTTGCCATTTTCCTTTCTTCCTCCAAGTTTGTCAGCTTGATGAGTATGACATAGAACCTCAGAGATGCTTTATTTTGCATTTCTCTACTTCTTAGTGATTTGGTCCAGCTTCATCTTCTCCATTCACACTACTCATATACATTCCTGGAGCTGTGTTGGTGGAACACATGTTCTGCATCTCTCAAAAAAGACATATTGCTCAGAACTAAAGATGAGAAGTTCTACCGTAGGCTGCCCTTGTCAGACCAGGTCGAGGGTCCTGTGTTCAGTTGTGGCTTCCATACTTTAGGAGGGACATTGATAAACTGGAAACCATCCAGAGAAAGACAAGTAAGATGGTGAAGGGTCTCAAGGACATGTGATATGAGAGTCAGTGGCATCAGAAGGGAACATTTAACCTAGAGAAGACATGATGGTGGTGATGGAGTGGGACAGACATGATGATGGTCTTCAAGTATGTGAAGGGCTGACATTTATTCTTCTGTGTGCTATGGTCCATGGAGTCCCAAAGAGCTGGACATAACTGAATGAATGCACCACAACACTTCTTCTTGTCTCCAGAAGGCAGAAGTAGGTCTAAAGTAGCAATTTTAGACTTAATGTAAGTTAAAAACATCCATAAAAATAATTATTATTATCATAGCTAGCATTTAAGTTTGAAAAGCACTTTACATGTTTTATCCCAATTGAACTTCACAACAACCCTTTTAAAGTATGTGCTTTTTTACAGACAAAGAAATTGAGAAACAGAGGCTGAGTGACTTTCTCAGGGTCACACAGATAGTAAGTGTCTAAGGCAGAATTTGAACTCAGGTCTTTCTGACTCAAGGTCAGGTACTTTATCCATTATAATATTTAGTTACCTTAAAGTTAGTGTCCATTTCAAAAGTGGAATGGTTGGCTCAGGGGACTCAGTTCCCCTCAGTGGACATTCCTAAGCAAACATTGGATGTGTACTTGTTGGGTAGGTTGTAAAGAGTATTTTTGTTCATGTCTTGGTAGGGCTATATGGACTATGAAGTTCCTTCTAACAAAGATTTGGTGACACTGTCCAGCCCAACTTGACTCCACACTGTAGCCCTACTTCATTCAGCCTTCTCCCATCTCTATGCTGTTAAATATGCCGGGCTTGGAACAAATTCTCCCCTCATCCTTCATTTCTTTTTGCCGAAATCTTTCTTTTCCTTTAAAGTCTAGGTTAGGCACCACCTCTCTCATTATGCCTTTGCTGACCCCACTATTAATGGTGATTAATTAGTGATTGTTATTAGGTGTTAGTGATCTTTCTCTCCTTGAATCTCTCATACCTTTTATTATCCTCTCAAATATACTTAGTCATAGTCTATGATATAATTTGTGTACATGCTGAATTATCCTGCTAAATTGTAAGGTCCTTAAGAGTGTGGACTTTGTCATTTTATCTTTGTACTCCCAGCACCTAGCAAAATGCTTTACGTGTAGTAAACAATAAATGTTTGTTGGATTGGGCGATTTAACTGAAAGTTTCTCTACTTTTTCATTTTGTGCTAAGTGCTTAAATCTAGAAATATGACACAAGGCCCTTGAACTGGGTGGGAGAAGGGAAGTCCAACACCCAGTGGTAAAAATTGTGTGTGTATGTGTGTGTGAGATTAGGGCAGGCATTGAAGGAGTTACTGAATGGTGCAGTGGCTGGTCCATGAGGGAAATTGTTCAGATACAGTTTACTTAGATTTTAGTAAGACTTTTGATAAAGTATCTTATATTATCCTCCTGGAAAAATGTGGCCTAGATGATAATATAATTAGACGGATGCAGAGCTGGCTGGATGACTGAATTAAGAATAGTCTTAATGGTTCAATGTCAATGTGACAGCAAGTATCCAGCAGAGTAGCCCTAGGGATCTGTGCTTGGCCTTGGGCTATTTAACACATATATCAATTATTTTGATAGAGACATGGATGGAATGCTCATTAAATTTGCAGATAGCACTAAGCTGGGGGGTGGCGGGGATAGAAAGCTGGCATGGTGGATGACAGAGTCATCCAAAAAGGCCTTGATAGACTAGGACAAAGCTGTCAAACTCATATTCCATGAGCAAATAGCCAGCACAACTTTCGAGTGCCAAGAATCACAATAAAATGTCACAGAGAAATGTTAGACAAAATACATTAAAATATAATACAACATAGATAATGTTAATTTGTGATTTTCTAAGCCAATATGTGGCCAGCAAGGATGCATTTCTACTTAAGTTTGACATAATTGGACTAGAGAATTGAGCTGAATATGAGATGGATGGAATTTAATAGGTATTAATGTAAAGTTTTACTCTTGAGTACAAAAAATAATTCAACTTCACAAGTGCAAGATGGGGAAAACACAGTAAGAGAGCAATTGTTCTGCAAAAGATCTAGAGGTTTTAGTGGATGGCAAGCTCAAGATGAGCCAGCAATATGATTTAACATCCAAAAAGTTAAGGTGAATTTGGACTTCATTAAGAAAAGCATTTCATTGTTCTTCAGTTTTTTTTTATCATATCCGAACCTTTATGACCCCATTTGGGGTTTTGTTGGCATAGATACTGAAGTGATCTTCCATTTCCTTCTCTAGCTCATTTTACACATGAGGAAACTGAGGCAGAGTTAAGTGATCTGCCCAGGGTCACACAACTAGTAAGTGTCTGGGGCCAGATTTGAAGAAAAGCATATCTCCCAGTAATGAAGCAATTGGGCCTATGTTCTCTGTTGTTATCAAACACCATCTGGTGCATTATGCTAAGTTCTAAGAGCCACAGTTGAAGGTGGACATTGATGAGGAAGAAAACATCCAGAAGAGGGTGACTGGAATGACAATTGATCTGGATTTCATTCCATGTGAGGACTGGTAGGAGGAAATGGAGATATTAAGCCTGGAGAATAAATCAGAGATGCTCAGGGGACATGGCAGGTATGTTCAGATATTAGAGTATTACGGAGAAGAAAGATTAGATTTGATCGTTTGGAAGGAAAGACACAAGCAAGGCCATGTGCCATGTGCCAGGCCCTGTGTGAAACTCTCTACAAATTATCTCATTTGATCCTTACAAACACCCTGAGAGGCAGGTGCTGCTATTATCCCAGTTTTACATAGGTAACCCGCCCAGAGTGGAGCTGGTGGAAACCCTTCTAGGTCACTTCAGACAGACCACACAGGTAGAAACTTGTCTCAGCCTGCACTGGCACACACATAGCCTCGGAGCCGGCCACAGGAACCGCCCAGACTCCAGATGCTTGATTCAGAAGAGAGTGTGAAGCTCTGGAGGAAGGCCCGGTCCAAACTGACAACCCCAGCCAAATGAGCCTAGACACTTGCTGACTTGGCCTGTGTGTACTTCCAGGTGCCAGGATACTTCTTAGCTGAGTGCCCAGCCAAAGAGTGTAGGTATGTGGTGGGTACAGGAAAACACACAGGTTCCATGGAAAGAGCCTCTATTCAACCTGACCTTCCCTTCGCTGCTGCTGAGACAAGACTGTTTAGGTCCCTTGACTTGGAATTGTCAGGGGGCTGAATGCTTTGGGTTGTGGCACTGGTGGTCACAGGAAGTCTTGACTAATGTTATCTACGTGAGAAATTGGTCCAATGGAAGATGCTGGTATAAATGCAGTTTTGTTGTTGCTTAGTCATTCCATTGTGTCTGACCCTTTGTGACCCGATTTAAAGCTTTCTTGGCAAAGTTACTGGAGTGCTTTGCCATGTCCTTCTCCAGCTCGTTTTGCAGATAAGGAAACTGAGGCAAACAGGGTCACACAGAGAGTAAGTGTTTGAAGGCAGATCTGAATTGAGGTCTTCCTGACTCCAGGCCCAGCATTCTATCTGCAGCACCACCTGCAAAGTAGGTGCTGTTATTATTTCCATTTTACAGAAAAGGAAACTGAGGCAAACAGATGTTAAGTGACTTGCCTAGGGTCACATAGTTAGCATGTATCTGAAGACAGATTTGAACTCAAGTCTTCCTGACTCCTAGCCCAGTGAACTGTCCTCCGTACCACCATATGTAGTAGAAAGAATGCTGTATCTGAAGTCAGAGAATCTGGGCTCAAATTTCACTTCTACTACTTAACCTCTGTGACTTTGGGCAAGTCACTGAATCACTCTAACCCTCTTTCTAAGGGTAAGACTAATCTGTACAATAAAAGAGTCAGATTAGATAACTTCTAAATTCCTTTTCCCAGAGCTAAATCTATAATACACTATAAATAGAAGGGAAAAGGACATTTATGGGGCATTTGGTTGGCTGAGGGAGAATAAAGATAAGCTTAGGAACAGCAAAGTCAGTCTTTCAATGGTTGGGGAGTACACCTGATACAAACCCCCCCAAAACTATAGCAATTTTAGGGGCTCTCACCACCTTGTGGCCCCTAGTGTACTTACACAGACACTCAATGTAATTTTAGCAGATTCTCAATGCAGAAATTAACTTTATGTAGTTAACATATTGGTTCATCTCAGAACCACATACTATAATACCGAGCTCCAAGGAAACCATGTGTGGTAGAGAAAAACATCTCTAATGTTATAGGAATAGCTACTAATTTGAAACTAGCAGATTTCCCCCATGTCCCCAGCATCTTCCAATCCTATGCATATTTTCCAAGAAAACTACCATGCCTAGAAAGAAGTTACAACATACAACAGTTAAGGTAGCTTTTGAATATTGGCACCATTGCTTAGAAAGTAGTCCAGAATAACATCTTAATCCAATTGTTCCATAAGGACCTGGAGCATCTCCAACAAACCCCAACATTAAACTAGCAGCTGATCAAGAGTGCCATTTTATTTCCTAGTCATTTCAACTTATTTTGTATATACCACCAAAATAAGTGAACCCTCCTCCTGCTCACCATAGAATTTCATGATAAGAATACCTTTCATTTTTCAACCTTATATCCCCCTTTCCTCCACTATGCACAGTTGCCAAACTGAAAACGAGGGGCTGATGATAACCTTGGGGCACTACAAACAGTCCAAGCCAAGGAACAGAAGAAATGTCAAGGGTTCCAAAGATGCCTGCTAATGAAAACAGAGAGTCAAAGAGCCCCAGGGTGATCCTTGAACTTGAGAGATCTAGTGAAGCTGGAAATTTGGAATCTTAGAACAAACAGACCTTCAGTGCTATCCCACAATTAAAGGCTTCATCCGGAAATCTGGACAATGCTGGCTTCTCAGAACTTATTTGCTCTGGGCCTTGCCCATAGTGATTTGCACTTACTCTTAATAACACTGTTTCTTTTGATTTGGAGACCATTTCCCACTGCTGCTCCAGAACTATAACTAGAAAATTTGGTGCCTAAAGCACAGATCACAAAAAAGGGTAAACAGTATGAGAGGCATCCTCAAAATCAACTACTAAAGTAGTTGGAGTGGAAAGTTCTCATATCTCAGGATGCAAAGTTCTTTGGGTAGAGATATTCCAAATCACCATTTGGTCAATTCCTATTTCAACTGTCATTCTCACTAACCAGATACTAAACTTAATTAGTTCCTATCTATAGAATTAAACAACAAATATTTAGTAAATGTCTATTACCAGAAGCTAGGTGATATAAGTGGATAAAGTCTGGGCCTGGAGTCATGAAGACCTGAGCTCAAATTCAGTCTCTGACCCTTGCTAGCTGTGTGACCCTGGGCAAATCACTTAACTTCTATTTGCCTCAGTTTTCACATTTGTATAAATAGGGATAATAATAGAACTAGGGTTGTCATGAAGATCAAATGGGGTAGTAAATGTGAAACACTTAGCACAGGGTCAGGCACATAGGAGGCACTATATATAAATATATCTAATTTAATATATGTAATATATATATAAATATATATAATTTAATATATATAAATATATATAATTTAAATATTTATATTTACCTAGAGACACAAGGACAAAAAATGAAATAATACCTTTTCTCAAAGAACTTGCATTCTATCAGGGTGAAACAGAATGCATCAATCAATCAATTAATCAATCAACAAGCATTTTTTATGCACCTACAATGGGCCAGAGACTGTACTAGGTGCTGAGTGAACTAATGCAAAGAATGAAATAATATCCACTACTCACAAAGAGTTTACATCTTAATGGCTAGACAAGTATATATTAAAATATATATCACATAAATGTAAAGTGAAAAATGCAAATATATACAGACCATTTAAATTCAAGGTAGTTTGGGAAGAAGGACACTAGCAACTGGGGGTTGGGGAAACATGGCTCAGGAGAGGTTTCTTTAAGAAGATGGTGCCCAAGCTGCATCTTAAAGGGGCAGAGGAGTTCTATGAAACAAAGACTGGGGGGCAAGGAGTGCCTTCCAGTCATGTACATGAGTGGTGTCAAACTCCAGCTATTAAACCATACATAAGGATTCCTACAGGCTCCATATTGACTTAGAAAACCATATATTAACATTATGCATGTTCTATTATATTTTTATTTATTTTATTAAATACTTCCCCTTTATATTTTAAGCTGGTTCAGGTGGCACGGGGAAGTGTTGAGAGCTCTATTCAACACTTCTGATACATACATACATACAATCTATGTATATGTATATAATATATACCCACATACATATATATAAAAGAGATAGATAGATAGACAGACAGATAGATCAGTATGGATAAGAAATTTACCCATGACTGCACTGATATAGGGAACTCCCAGATGAGGAAGCTCCCTCTACCAGTGCAGATTGGCACCTTGTAGCCTTAGGATGTTGTCTAGACAACTGAGAGATTAAGCGATTTGTCTAGTATGTCTCAGGTGAGGCATGACTGTCTTTATTCACTATGCTGCTCAATTTCTATATATGAAAGTATGTGTGTATATGTCTGTATATATTAAATACATAATATATATTATAAACCCAAATGTACATATGCATATATACATAGATACATGCATTATGTGCACAGATGATGTTATATATGTATAGGATATAGCATATATACATATATACACATACATACATGGAGAGAGAGAGAGAGACAGAGAGAGAGAGAGAGAGAGAGACAGAGAATGAGAGAGAGAGAGAGAGAGAGAGAGAGAGAGAGAGAGAGAGAGAGAGAGAGAGAGAGAGAGAGAGAGAGAATGAGACAGAGAATGAGAGAGAGGAGGGGGGGAGAGAGAAGAGAGAATAAATACAAAGTAGTTCAGTACAGTGAATTTGGGAGTGAGGGCACTAGCATGGGGGTGGGGAGAATGGAGCAGGAGGAAAAGTTGCTTTTGTTGTTCAGTCATGCCCAACTCTTCATGACCCCTTTTGGGGGTTGGTTTGCCATTTCCTTCTCCAGCTTATTTTACAGATGAGGAAACTGAGGCAAACAAGCTTACGTGACTTGGCCAGCATCACACAGCTAGTACCTGTCTGAGACAGATTTAAACTCAGAAAGATAATCCTTCCTGGCCCCAGGCCTGGTGCTGTATCCATTGCATCACCTAGCTGCCTAAGAACAGCTGTTAGCACCCTTTAAACTTCAGGACCTGGGGCAGAGTCCTGTCCTAGTTATTCTGCTCTCTCCTGTCCCTTCATGTTAACCCTTATCTGGTAACCCTACCAGCTTCTCTGAGCTCTGTATTATAAGAGCTTCAACACTCTCCCCTTGGTTAGACCTTATTCATTCTGAGCCATGGAAGATTCTCAGTCTTAGCTCCTGGTAATTCCTTCCCATTAATGCCCAGGAAGAGCCAGGAAGGACAGTACATTTATCAGCACAAATTGATTTTATTGACATTGTCTAAATTGTGAACTTGGAAAATGTTATGTTGTCCTAAATATATAATTTAAGCCCTGAATATATCTTTGTGGATTAATTCTCAGATGTTTTATTCATTTAGTAGATATTTTGAATGAAATGACTATCATTTTCTCCTAGCTTTTATTTTTGTTTGTATTCTATGAAAATAAATAATACTTTCCCCCATGATCATTTAGAAAACCATAGAGAATAAGTAAAGAAAATAATTGAGATGATTACTATATTCCATACATTTGGATATAAAACAAGTGCACAAAATCACCAAACTTTTTATAGTTTTCTTGAAAAATGTGTAGGGTTGGCTATCCAATGTATGGAATATACTAATCACCTCAATTATTTCCTTATTCTCTGTTATTTTTTTTAAATTAGCATGGGGGAGCGGTGCTTTTGGTCTATGAATATGAGAATGGTATGTGTGGCCCATTTTCAAGCAATGCCAAAAGTGGGAAGATGTAAGGAACTGCACAGTGAACTACAAATAAATATATGCCCTTTGACCTAGTGGTCTCATTCTTGGAATGATTCCCCTAAGGAGATTATTAACGAGAAAAAATTCTATTTTTACAAAAATATTCCTAGCAACACTGTCCATAATAGCAAAAACATTTGTAAACAAACTGGGCATCCATCGATTGGGGAATGGCCGAACAATTTATGGTATATAAATGTACTAGGATAAGAAGCGACAGATTGGAAGAATTCAAAGAAATATGGGAAGACTGATATGAAGTGATATAGAGGGAGAAAGCAGAAGCAAAAGAACAATATAAACACTGACTACAACTATATACTTAAGAACAACAGTAACAGCAACAAATTCATATTACATATATCCACAAAAGGTCAAAAAGAAACACACAAAAAGAATGATGTGGGTTCTGCTATATTAAAGCCAACAGGACCCTCTTTGGAGTAGCAATAACAATCGGCAAATAGCAGAGGTTTGCAGACTTATGATAATTTATAATCTATTGAATTTTATTGTTTTACTTTATTTCATCTTGCATACTTATTATTCTTTTTTTCTTATACATGCATACACATACATACATACACACATACATACATACATACATACATACATACATATTAAAAGTAGGAAATTAATCAGAAAGCAAGCCCTGCATTCAAATCCTGAGTCTTCTGCTTACTTCCTGTGAGACCCTCAGTAAATCATTTATCTTGTCTAAAGTTCTGTTTCTGCATCTATAAAATGAGATCTTTGGATTAAGTATATCTAAAATTCCTTGTGGCACTAAAGCTATGATCCTGTTAAAAGAAAAATAGTGGGAAATCCATTTGTACCCCAAAAGTAGAATCTTTAAAAGAATCTGATAGGTGGTCAGAGCAATAATATCTTTCCCAAGAAACAGAACATTGATGACTCAGAAAGAATAATGTTGTTTAAGAAGGTGCCCTTGTTATTTTTACCAAAGATGAGATGGTGATATGTAGAGAGATATCTTTTAGTCACAGACTTAATGGAATGTTGGGGGAGAAGTTTGACAACACTAGGGAATCCCACATCAGTAAGCAATCACACAAGGTATAATGGTGAACAATGTGGAGATATGACTGGGCACTGTGGATAGCTACTACATCCAGTATCTGCTACTGGCAGGGATTTTAAACCTGGGCTCCACAAAGTTGCTTCTTGTTCACTGTATTTCAACATAATTGCTTTCTTTTGTAATTATGTGCATTTTATGCACTTAAAAATATTATGAGAAGTCCTGAGGCTTCCCTTTCCCTACAAAGGATTCCAACATGACACACAAAAATGTTAAGAATCCCTGTCCAAGTCACTGATTTCAATTCAGCACAGCTTTGGATATAGGATTTGGGGCAACATCTTCCCTAGTTCATGTAGCAACATAGTCACCAAGTGACCTCAGGGGAGAAAATTCTATTTTATCTTCCCTGAAATTTACAACCTATTTGATGAAAGAGAAAATCAATAGGAACCAGATGTAAAGGAATTGGAGGCAAATAGTATCTTTTTAAAAATATATTTTTTCATTCCAACTACATGTAAAAACAATTTTTACCATTCATTTTTAAAATTTTTGAGTTCTAAATTCTCTCATTTCCTCATTTCCCTCCTCTCTTATTGAGAAGGCAAGCAATTTGATATAGATTATACATGGGCAGTAATGCAAAATATATTTCCATATTGGTCATGTTGTGAAAGAAAACACAGACCAAAAAAAAAAACAACCCAAGAAAAGTTTTTAAAAGTATCCTTCAAACTGCATTCAGACTTTCTCTGGGGGACAAATAGTATTTTTTTAAAATCATAAGTCCTTCAGAATTGTTTTGGATCACTCTATTGCTGAGAATAGCTAAGTCATTCGCAGTTGATTATTGTACAATATTGCTGTTAGTGTATGCAATATTCTCCTGGTTCTGCTCACTTCGCTTTTCATCAATTCATGTAAGTCTTTGCAGGTTTTTCTGAAAGCACTCTGCTCCTCATTTATTATAGCACAATAGTAATTCCATCATGATCATATACCATAACTTTTTTGGCCATTGGCATGCCCTCAACTTCCAATTCTTTTCCCCCACAAGAAGAGTTGCTATAAATATTTTTGTACAGATAGGTTCCTTTCCTTTTTTCTGGAGGGGGATCTCTTTAGGATACAGACCTAGTGGTGATATTACTGGGTCAAAGCATATACACATGGTTTTATAGCCCTTTAGGAATAGTTCCAAATTGCTTTCCAGAATGACTGGATCAGTTCACAACTCTATCAACAATGCTTTAAGTGTCCCAATTTTCCCAGATCCCCTCCAACACTTGTCATTTTCCTTTTCTGTCATATTAGCCAATCTGATAGGTATGAGATGATACTTCAGAGTTGCTCCAATTTGCATTTCTCTAATGAATAGTGATTTAGAGCATTTTTTTTAATGACTATAAATAGCTTTACTTTCTTCATCTGAAAATTACGTGTTCATATCATGTGACCATTTATCAATTTGGGAACAACTTGCATTCTTTTTTTTTTTTGAGGGAGGGAAGGCAAGGCAATTGGGGTTAAGTGACTTGCCCAAGGTCACACAGCTAGAGATAACTTGTCATTCTATTGCTCCCTTCCCCCTTCCCCTAGTGCAGCTCTGATCTTTACATCAGAAATGCTTGAAAGTCCTCTATTTCACTAAATATTCATTTTCTCCCTAAAGGATTATACACAGTTTTGCTGTGTAGATGTTTCTTGGCTGTAATCCTAGCTCCTTTGCCTTCTAGAATATCATATTCCAAGCCCTCTTATCCCTTAATGTAGAAGCTGCTAAATCTAATGTTATTCTGACTGTGACTCCACAATATTTTTTTTCTGGTTTCTTGAAATATTTTCTCCTAGACTTGGGAGCTCAAATTTTGGGTATAATATTCTGGGGAGTTGTCATTTTGATATTTCTCATAGGAGGTGATTAGTGGATTCTTTCCATTTTTATTTTAGTTTCTGATGCTAGGATACCAGGGCAGTTTTCCTTAATAATTTCTTGAAATGCTTTAAAAAATGTGATGTTTAGACTTTTTTTTGTCATGGCTTTTAGCTAGTGTAATAATTCTTAAATTATCTTTCCTAAATCTATTTTCCAGGTGGCTCTTTTTCAATGAAATATTTTACATTTTTTCTATTTTTTCATTCTTTTGACTTTATTTTATTGTTTCTTAATGTCTCATGAAGTCATTAGCTTCCATGTGCCTAATTCTAATTTTAAAGGAATTATTTTCTTTAGTGAGTTTTTGTACCTCCTTTTCTGTTTGGCCAATTTCATTTTTTAAAAGAGTTCTTCTCTTTAGCAAATTTTTTTGTTTCTTTTCTACCATTTGGCCTATTCTGTTTCTAAGGTGTTATTTTCTTCAGTGTTTTTTGTGCCTCCTTTACCAAGCTGTTGACTCTTTTCTCATGATTGTCTTGTATCACTCTCATTCCCCCCTCCCATTTTCTTCTACCTTTCTTATTTGATTTTTAAATCCTTTGTTGAGCTTCAGAGGGGTTAATAAACTTTCTTTACTCTAGTCTAGTTTTCTCAATGGGAGATGCTGATAATGGGAACACCAACTCCTACAGCATTCCCTAATCACCCTTCTCACAGGGGCTGTTGAGAATATACTAAGAGCTACAACTCCTATGGAATCCCCTAAGCCTCAATGGGGGCTGGTTGAGTCAAACACAGATTCCCCCCAAGCCTTGATGGGGGCCAGTCAAGGCATGCATAGCATTACATTGTCATATTCCCCTGTGGGTTCCCCATTGACTTACCAGTGCCCACTTGCTTTTTAGGGTAACAGAAAAAGAAGGCATATTGCCAGCAATAGCCTCACAGGTTAACTTTAGCAATATTGTCATTCAGCACAAGTGTAGTAAATATCAATTATGTCATCCCTATATGTCACTGTGCAATCTTAGTAGAACTGTCTATCACTATGATTCTAGGAATTACTATCTAGGATCCTTGGGGCTATTCTGGGAGTTACTACCTAACACCTGGAAACTAGATATTGCCATGTCTATGAATCCTGAGAAACTAAACTCTAAAAAGGATGACAAAATTCTCCTTACATACAAGGAGGAAGAGGAAAAAAATCATCAAAATTAATCATTACTTTGAAAAAGTCTTAAAATGCATGTCATGTACCACATTTGTATACCTCCTAGTTCTGCAAAAGAGTAGGGTGGGGGTATCTTCTCATATCTCTTCTTACAGGCCATGCTTGTTCTTTGCAATTTCCTACATTCACTTTTGATTTTGTGTCCTGTCCAGCGGGACCAAGTTATTCGTGGGGCCGAGGAGGACCCAGCCTGCAAAGGAATGGGTGGGAAAGAAGGAGAGAGACCAAGAGAGTTTGCGTTAAGGTCTGAAGGTCTGAACTTTATTGCAGGTAAACATGACATATACTCTTTGAGGAAGTGGGCAGGGAGAGGAATTCTTGTAAACAACTGCTGGAACATTTGTGGTTAGGACACCTGGTGCCGAAACACTCTGCGGTCAGCAGATTCACGGGGCATGGTACTCGGGGGTGTGGTCTTCTCACGGGGTTAGGGTGCCTGGCCCGAAGGCCTTCGCTCCCAACAATTTTGTTTTTGGTCATTGTTCTTTCCATATCCATTTTTGTAGTCATTGTCTATATTGTTTTCTTGACTCTGTCTACTTCATTCTCCATCTGATTTTGTAATATGCTTCTCTGTATTCATCATATTTGTAATTTCTTACAGCACAATAATATTCAATTATACTCATGTACCACAATTTACTTAGCCCTTCCCCCATCAAAGTAAGTGGATATCTACTTTGTTTCCAATTCTTTGCTATAACAAAAAGTGCTACTGTGAATACCTGGGTGTATAAGGTGACACTGTTTTTATCAGCAGTCTTCTTGGGATATAAGAGGACTCTTTGGATTAAAGAGTATGAATGTTTTAGTAACTTTATTTGCATAATATTGCTTTGCAAAATGGTTATACTGATTCATAACTCCACCAACAATGCCTTAGTGTGCTAATTTTCCCACAACCCCTCCAAAACTGACTTCCCATCTCTAGTCATCTCTGTCAATTTGCTGGATGTGAAATGGAACCTCAGAGTTGTTTTGGTTTGCAGTTCTTTTATCATTAGTGATTAGAGCATTCTTTCATATAGTTGTTAATAGTTTCCAATCTTTTAAGAACTGTTTGTTCTGTTTGGTAATATATCTACAGGGGAATGATCTTTCCTTTTAGGAACAATCTCCTAACAGGAATAACAATTCTTACTATTTTCTTGTTACCATAGGAATATAGTATATTTACATAGCAAGGTACATAGTGCCTTATCATTTACAGGTGGCAAGACTCTTAACAGCTTTATGAATCACTGTTCCCATTTAACAGATGAGGAACCAGGTTTAGAAAAGTGAAATGTCCAAAGTTTCCATGGTTAATAAATGGCAAAACTATAATGAGCTTGGATTTCCTGGTTCCAAATACAGTGCTTAAAAAAATCAATACTACTTCCAACTCATAATTATTGTCATCCTTTATATTGTATAACACTTTGTGAAGCTATCTTACACATACATACACACACACCCACACACACACACACATGCACATTTGATTGCACGTATTTCTTGCAAAGAAATAGAAGCAAAAGCAAAGCTTGCCTGGATGTGAGTTGGGATAGATGACAGCACCATATACCAACAGCTTCCCATATAATTAAACTGAAACAGAGTAACTATAGACTAGAGTGAACAGAAAAATACTTTGAAAACACCCTAAAAGTCAACTTTGAAAAATGTGGCAGAGCTATGGGATGCAAGCAGGGGCGTGCTGGTAAATATTAAGCAAAACTCCTTAACCTTTAGGGACTTAAAATCTCAATGGAGAGACAAAATTAGAATTCCTGAATCATGCACTGAACTGAGCCTGACTAGCTTTCCAAAAAGCCTAATATAAATTTAAGTTTAGATTATATTATTAACATTTTTCCGTTACATTCTTGAGTTTAGACAATAAACAAAACCCAATAAATCAAACACCAATTTGTCCAATTTGCCAATTTCTGAAATGTAAATGCTTATACTGAACATTTGATAATCAGCTCTCTTGAGCTGGTTCAGGTTAGGTCCAGTACACTCCCAAATGCAAAGCTATGACTCTATCCTAAAATTAGGGCATAATGATTGGAAAACTTACAATCAGCATGTTTAAAACTAAAGTATCTTAACTCAATACTCCTCCCCCTGTTCTGCCTCCTGATGCCAAATTTGTCTCCCCATTCCTGTCAGGATTATCCCTGTTTTTCCCTTTCTCTGAGGTTTGAAACTTTGGAGTTATCTTTTACTTTTCTTTCTCTTTCTCCAGCATTAACCCATCACTTACCCTGTCAGCTTTTCTTTCAAAAAGTCTCTTTGACTTACACCCCTTTTCCATTTCCATTGCCTCCACCCTAACCCAGCCACTCAATACCTCATGCCTACTTTACCATGAGACCTTCTTGGCTACTTCTAGGCCCTTCCGTCATCTTCTTGCACATCGCTACCAAGCTAATCTTTCTAAATACTATGTTTATCTAGTCACTCTCCTGCTTGGAAACCTACCACAGACCCTTCTTTTCTAACCTTATCAAATCCAAACTTTTCTTCAGACTTATTCAAAGATTCTAGAATCTAGTCCTATTCTATCAGAGCTGTAACAAGAATGAGATGAATGGGGCTCTGTCCAAACACACTGAGGACTGAAGAAAGGCACACAGCTCCCTGGGTGACAGCATATACTTTATGCTTGTGACAATCACCATCCTCAGAAATTACTTAATTGTCCTCTGGCAGCATGTAGCACATATGATTACACTTAACGTCGACCCCAAGGGTCCTGTTGTTGTATCCCCTCACCCCGTGTGACTCCAAATTCACTGGGACTGCTCTCTGTACCACCGAGATCCCTTCCCCTTCCAGCTCAATTAAATTTGTCTCTGCATAGTTATGAATAGTTAGGGCTCTACAAACTTCACTTTGTTTTTCACCACTCACCAGTAGCCACCTCATATACATACATTCTTATTCCCAACTCTTCACCTCTGCTTTGCTACTCACTAAGCAACATATCCTCCTGCTCTCTCTTCTCTTTGTATTCCAAATCTACCTGTCCTTCAAGGCTCAGATCAAGCCACACCTCCATGAAGCCCTGGTTGACTACTCTAAGTCATCCTGACGTTTGGATTCTATGAATTCTTACGGCAGTTTTAGTGAGTCAGACCCAGTTCAGCACGATTCAGGAATGCTAGTTTTGTCTCTCCATTGAGACTGTAAGCCCCTAAAAGGTTAGGGAATTTTAAAAAATATACTTCTTTGCATTAGCACAAAAATACATCTCACACAGGGGTGGGCCCACCATAGATACTGGTGATTGATATCAGATCTGTATTAGTGATGGATAAACCAATAAAGAAACAAAGATATAAAGATTCCCAGAGCAGAAGACAGGTATCTAAGAGATAGAGTGAACACAAATAAAATGGAGTCTTTGTGTATAGGTAGTGTGGAAACATCCTTTCATACAACTCTCCCCCCTCTACCTTTCACCTTGACATGTGCATGCACGCTTACCCCCTGCTCCCCCAACACACACACACGCTTATAGCAATTACCTCCGTACTGTCATTCCTGCATAAAAAAGGACAGGGGACCTATGGATGATTTAGTTAGTAACAGAGTGTCAGCTCAGCATTCCACCTAATTATATCAATAGCTAACAAAGGTTGTTTCTACTTCTCAGTTAAAACAATAGAAAAAAACACAAGGAAAGATGCACCTTTGAGTCAGAAGGCTGAAAAAATTTTAAGAATTGTAGAATGACAGAACCCAGAAGGGCTTTACAGACAGATATCTGACATGACCTCATCACAGATTGCTAGGATCACAGAGATTTAGATATGGAAGGTATTCTTAGAGGTCACCCAGCCCAACACCCTTCATTTTACAGATGAAGAAATGAACCTCAAAAAAAAAAATGGATAGCAAGTGAGAGAGTCAGAATTTGAACTCCAGACCTTGGACTCCAGACCCAATGCTCTTCTACTGCAGCTTCATTTATATACGACAACACAGAAGACTAAGAGAAATGATTCCCCTAAGGTCATGCTGTTACTGACAAATCCAAGACTAGAACGAAAGACTGACTGTCTGCCTTGTCCATTTGCCTCCGCACAATGCTGCCTGACTCTCATCAGGTAGTTGGCTCACTGGTCCAATCCAGGTATCCTGTTCCTGGGGTTGATGTCCATACTTCCAAAGAAATATGATTTCATCATAGCATATAATAGTTGAAAGATCACTCAGACATGGGAGGCCTGGATTCTTAATACAGCTCTGTCTTTAATTATGTCTCTCTATCTCTGTCTCTTTCTTTCTTTCTCTGTTCATCCCTTCCTGTTCTTCCTCCCTTTGTGTCTCTTTCATTTTCTCTCTGTCTCTGTCTCTCTCTCACACATACATTTCTCTCTCTCCTTCATTCTCTCTTCCTCTTTCCTTCCCTCCATCTCTCTCTCTTTTTTCTTTCTATATCTCCTCTAACACACACACACACACACACACACACACACACTTTCACGCACACAGAGTACCTTGAGGAAGTAACAATCTCTCTATACTTCAGGTTCCTTATTTGAAAACTGGAAATACCAATCCAGGTCATTATGAGGCCAGTGCCTCATAAAGCTCAAAGCACTTTGTTGTTGTTGCTGTTGTTGTTTAGTCATGTTCAACTCTTTGTGACCCCCTGGACTATTTTTTTCAATAGGGTTTTCTTAGCAAAGATGCTGGAGTGGTTTGCCGCCATTTCCTTCTACAATGGACCACTTTTTCTTTTTTGTCAAATCTCTCCACTATGACTTGTCCATCTTGGGAAACCTTACACAGCATGGCTCATGGTTTCATTGAGTTATGCAAGCCCTTCTGCCATGCATCCAGGAGGGGCTTTTTTAGGCAGATGGATTGAGTGACTTGCTCAGGGTCACATAGCTAGTAAGTACTCTAGAAACAGGCTATTATTTTTTTTATTAATGTGAGTATTCCTTCCACCAATATAGGTCATAGCCCTTCTATAATTTGCTATGGCAAGTAATGATGATGATGATTTTAAAATTATCACCTGGTAGCCAATGTTCTGATGATGAGGGTCTCTTAACTTACTTAGGCTGATCTTTGGAACTCTGGCACTGTATAAAAGCCTTTTTTCTGTTTAATTTGCCAGGCTTTCCCAGAGTTTGTTCTCTGCTGGCATTCCCTTTGAGGACATAGGTTCACCTTCATGCCATGATGGGGAGCAGAAGTAAAAACTTTATTGGAAGCTGTAAGAATACAATGAAATGAATAAAAAATGTAGTCTTTGCCCTTGAAAAGTCTGCCAATTGGTAGTCACTGTGGTCAAGTAGAAAGATACTGCATTTGGAATCAGCAGACCAGGCTTCTTATCCTGATTCTGCTGCCTTTTACTGCATATAAATTTAGGCAAACTCACTTTTCCTAGACCCCAGTTTTCAAATATATAAAATGAGTGGACTAGACTAAAGGATACTTAAATTCTTTTTAGTTCCAAATCCAATGAAAAGACAACAGATGTACAAGACAATGAGAGTATTTTTTGATGCAGTTATTGACATTTTCACACTCAATTTTGGGAGGCTCATAACCCTTTCAAACAGAAATTTGCCTTATACCTAACCTAGCTTCATTCTTGTTGAAATCTAAGCCATTTCTTTGTTTCCTGCCCCCACCTCCACCCTGTCTTTTGTGAAAATAAAGAATTTCAGAATATCACTCTTCCCTTTATTTGATAATTGAGTGAACCCAAGTTTTCAAATAGGTAGATTAAATTAAAGACCATAACCATGGCTCATTTTACAAAGTGGATGATTCTCAGTAGTTCTACAAGGTTAATTAGAAGCTCTTCTGCCTGGCTTTCAAGAGAGGCAATGAACAGGACTTTTCCAAACTGAACAGAAGGCGACTAAGTTTTTTTCAGTTACAAATGTCCAGAGTCAGACACGGCTCAGTAACAGCCCAAAGTGGGAGGAGACCTTCTACCCACCATGAAAGCTGACCTCACTACATGGTCTGGTGGGCTGATAGAGAGGAGTGGGAGTCAGGAACTCCATGTTAAGTCTTAATTGTATGACTGACCTTGGAAGAACTCATTCTAATGTATGGGTTCTTCATCACTGAGATGGAGATGACAAAAAGGAATATGGTACAATGTGACTTGACACACCGTAAAGCTCTTTGGAAAGGTACGCCGTGTTCAAGAGGCGAAATGTCTTCACTATCAAAGGGAGTGGGGGTTGAAGAGAATGAGGTCTTTTGCCCATTTTACTTTAAAGGTCACACACACGCTGTCAAAATGGAAAGCAGCTCATCCCTGCCACTGGAAACAGTGACTTTCATTCAGATGGCTCAAACTCACTTTCCAATTTAAAAGTAAAACAATTTTTTTGTAACTATTAATGGTTCATTCTTGTGACTACCCATGGGTGAAGGGCATTTCCCTCTCCCACATCTTTAATAGCAAATAATTAATGATGTGTTAGAAATTAACAACAATTAACAATGCATGGGAACAACAGCAGAAGGTGTCTGAGTCTCAGTAGATGAAGTGTGAGCCTTTGTTTTTTAAGCAAAAAGCTTGCTAGTGTCAGGAGAGAGAGAGATGGAGGAGATTTCTTTTGTGAAGATTGGTGTGGCAATCCAAGTCCTAGATAAAGTATGTACTGTGGCAAACACTGGGACATTTTAGTAGCAAAGGATTTTCTGATAAGACCATGAATCATTCAACCCTAAAATGCAAAAATAGATCTTCTTCAGAACACAATCAAAATCACTGAAATGAATGGGAAAGTCATAGAAAAAGGAAATGTTCAACAACCACTTTATCATTAGCATGTTAATTTCATTGGAGAAGCAAAAATACAAGTGAATAATTATTGTTTATAAGGTTTAACTTGAATTTTAACAACTACTTGCTATTCTAATATGGATTAAATTCCATTGGGATACTAGAAGAAATAGCTATTTTGAACTATAGTATTTGATTCAATTATTTACTCTGCATGCCAGTTTCAGCATTCATTCACTCATTCATTCATGCATTCATTCATTCACCAAGAACTCATTAAGTTCCTGCAATCAGCAAGGTACTGTGCCAGGTATGGTGAAAGGAAGACATAAGGTAAGGGCAGTTGTCCTGTCCTCACTTGTACATTAATTAAGATAATATAAAAATGAGTGTGATAATAGCATAAACAAGCTAGAGGCAAAGTTCAAGGAGAATTTAGGAGAGGGAGAGGTCTTATGGTTAAGGACACCAAAGAAGGTTTCATGAAGGATATTATTTCTGGCTGGAGTCTTAAAAAAACAAGTAGGATTTCAACCAGTTGAGATAAAGAATAAGGCATTCCAACACTAGGGAACAGTTTGAGCAAAAACAGGGAGATGGCAAAGTACATATGGAATATATTCTGAGAACAATGAATATTCCAGGTTGTCTGGAGCATAGGTTATAGGGTGGGAAGTATGATCTATGATTAGAAAAATACATTAGTGATGTTGGAGTTCAGGAGTAAGGTCAGGGCTAAAAATATCGATTTGGGAGTTATGAGCAGAAAAGTCACATTTGAAGTCATGAGAGTCAATGAGGGTTTTTGCTTTTTGTTTCTATTTGTTTATTTTATTTCAGTCTTTCCTCATGCTCTATGCCTCCCCCTGAAACTCCGAACACTATGTCTATAGCGATAGAGATACATATTGATAGAGATTTGGTTGGTTGGTTGGTTAATTGGTTGGTTACTGTCCTTCATTCTCTAAGAGGACCAAGATGACATCACTATGCTAGTGTCAAGTTATAGTGTGTCCAACTGTGGCTGATAAGACCAATACAAGCTCAGAATGTCCTACCACAGGCACAAATAGTCCAGGTGAACATTTTGGGTGGAGTCCCTAAATTTGTGCATCTCATGTTTCTTTTGAGCTAGCTGGAGATAGAGGTATAGAGATATAGAGACAGAGATATGCCCTCCTTGGTATATACACCAACTTATCATCATGACCTCTTCTCTCTCTCTCTCTCTCTCTCTCTCTCTCTCTCTCTCTCTCTCTCTCAAGCAATTGGGGTTAAGTAACTTGCTCAAGTTTACTCGGCCAGTTATTTCTGGGTGTGGTGCTAAGTATCTGAGCCTGGATTTGATCCCAGGTCATCCCAACACTGGGGCCGGTGCTCTTATTCGCTGAGCCATGGCCACCCCTAAGCAATTGGGGTTAAGTAACTTGCTCAAGGTTACACGGCCAGGTGTTTCTGGGTGGGTGCTAAGTGTCTGAGCCCAGATTCGATCCCCAGGTCATCCCAACTCTGGGGCAGGTGCTCTTACTCACTGTGCTACCTGGCCGCCCCTCTTCTCTCTCTTGCAGTGGTCTTCACAAACACCAGGTGATTCAAATTTCTTACTTCTTCCCCACAAATGAACACAGACTCATAACTTCTCTCAAAGGTATACATCAATAGGAAGTCCTAGAGTCAGAACACACAAAACTCATGTGGTCAGATGTTTCAGGAAGGACAGTTGTGAGTCAGGGAGTTCCCACCAAATCAGTCAGTCAGTTAACAAACATCCATGAAACAGTAAATGCCAGGTAAAGTAAAGCCAAAAGTAGTCTCTACCCTCTAGAAGCTCTTGTTCTATTGGGGGGGGGGGCAATATGCAAACAACTACATATGTACAAGATCTATACAGTGTGAATGGAGGGCAGCCAGGTGTTGCAATGGAGAGAGCACTAGGCTTGGAATCAAGAAGACTCATCTTCCTGAGGTCCAATCTGGCCCATCTGTGATAGAGCTTTATTTAATGACTGACAATTGCTTTGCATGGGGGTGAAGTGATCAATAAATTACAGGATGTGAAGAGGAAGGCCTATGCCAGTACATCCTGCTAGCTGTAATAATGTCATCCATTGAGTAGTCACAGGGTGGAGTGGTTTATGCTAAAAAGTATCAACCGCCTCTGGCCTGCCAGTGACATGTCACCCAACACTCCAAAGTCCAGCTAAACAAGATTAAAATGTAATTGGGAAACAATGAGCAAAATAAACAAAAGTACAACAGAATACAGATAATGTTAACATGTGGTTTTCTAAGTCAATACCTGGGAGTGCTTAGTGGTCCCATTTCTATTTGAGCTAGAATCAACTGATTTACAGTCCCCACCTCACGGTGACTGGCACATGTTGTCTTTGTTACAGAGCATTTCCTTTAATGAGGAGTGGCTCACTTGTGGTCTCTAGATTTCATAATCAAACACACACACAAATACAGATGAGCCATGAAATACGTATTATTAGCATACAGAATCATAGGCAAACAACATAAGAGACACCCTTAAATAAATTGCAATTCGGTTGAGGGAGTGGGGATGTCCTTAATTTTTAGGTCACCAGGCCATTAGTGAGACAAGTCTCAGAATACTGGGAGGCCTCACTGGGGAGGTTGTGGCCATGAAGGGGGAAGAGGAGAAGAAGGGCCAGATTATAGAGGAATTTACCTGGGCTCCTGCTGCTAGTAAAGAGAAAGTTCTTAATTTAAATAATTTTTTAAAGCTTTCAAATTGCTTTACTTATGTTGTCCCATTTGATCCTCACAACACCAAGAGGGAGATACTATTATATTCCTTTTTTACAGATGAGGGAACTGAGGCAAGGAGAGGTTAAATGACTTTCCAGGATATACAACTAGTTAAGTGTCTTATGCAAGATTTGAACACAGATTTTTCTGTCTCTGAAACCAGCACTCTCCTGTACTACCTACCTGCTTTCACTAATATAGGTGCTAAGCCTAGTTGTTTCTACCCACTGAAGAAATACAAATACTTTCTTCTTTGTTTTTTTTTGGGGGGGGGGAAGGGGAGGCAAGGCAATTGGGGTTAAGCGACTTGCCCAAGGTCACACAGCTAGTTTTTTTGTTAAGAGTCTGAGGCCAGATTTGAACTCAGGTCCTCCTGACTCCAGGGTTGGCGCTCTATTCACTGTGCCACCTAGACGCCCGAATACAAATACTTTTCAATACCCTTAAAATTTAGATACTCTGGGACACTCTTCTGTTCACCAATCTTTTTTCACTAATGAAAACTAAATCATTTTTCACCACATGAAGTCATTTGCTGAGAATGAGAAATGTATGTATGTGTGAGAGGGGAGGGATGAGGATGGATGGTTACAGAGAGAAGTAGGATTGGAACAGGTAATATGGGAAATAAGAGAAGGAATCAATACCTGTGTCTCTGATGAGAAACAAACTATATGGGTCAGTCAAAAAGTAGAGCTTCCTAATTCTGCCTACCTAGGAGTCCAGGATCATAAATTCTTCTTAAGGCATTCAAATTTCCTAACCCAGACCAACATATTTTTCTCTTTTTTTAAGTAATATTTCCCCAGAGATCTGAATACCACAGCTTAAAATATATGTAATAGAGGAATAAAGAAAGCAAGGCAAACAAGGTCAACAATACTAATTTGCAGACATTTCAAGGAGATAAATGGACCTGGGACATATTCCTCTCTTTTGCTTCTAGATCAAGGGTTCTTAATCTGGGGTCCACAGATACCCAAGAATTCAGAGAGACTATGAATCTGGATTGAAAAAGAAATGATTTGGGGCAGCTAGGTGGCGCAGTGAGTAGAGCACCGGCCCTGGAGACAAGAGGACCTGAGTTCAAATTTGGCCTCAGACACAACGCAAAAACTATCTGTGTGACCTTGGGCAAGTCACTTAACCCAAATTGCCCTCCAAAAAGCAAATTTAAAAAAAAAAAAGAAAAAGAAATGATCCTATCATTATCTTCAGTAACCTCTAACTGAAATTCAGTGTTTCCTTTATGAATTTTTGAATTATGAATTTTTTAAAAAAAATATTATTTTGAAGAATCCATAGGCTTCACCAGAACACAAAATGTGACCAGGACATACAAAATATTTAAAAAAAATTCTTGCCCTAGACCATAAAGCTAGCATACAAACTGGGAGACCAACTAGAAACTGACATTTACATTCATTTTAAGTCTAGTTCTTCTCTTTCCTCTAGAATGTGGAGTCTTCTCCCTAATCCTCTTCTGGAGCAAGCAAACTAACAGATTGAGCATCTGGGGGGGAAATGGGAAAAAACTCTAAGGGAAGGTACATTATTTACAGTTATTGTTAGACCTCAGGCTGTACTTTATTCCAGCTTTGAGAATGTGGTTGCAATGGTGGTGGTCAGAGCCTTGATATGCTTATTCATTGAGAATGTGAATCCTCCTCTCCCATTCCACCCTCTTCTATTCTCTTCCAAAAAACCCTACAGCCAACACGCCATTCTTACTACTCAAATAGATTTTTTACTTCTCCAAGATGGTAGGAATATTTTTTTTCACTGTTAAGCAATTTTATTTTTAAAAATCAATTAATAAACATTTGTTTTTAGCTTTTGTGATTCTGAGACCAATTTACAAAGGCCTCAAAATTCTCTTTATATGCCATAAAGGCCAGAGTGCTAGGCTGTAGGTCACAGTATTTCACCTGCCTAAGGTAACCATTTTAAAGACCCCTTTTTTTTTTTTTCAGTTTTAATGTTCTGCAATTGAGCATAGTTAACTAGGTGAGTCTGGCCTTGGGTCTTCCCCACCTTAATCTAGACATTTGGTGACAGGAGTGACAGCAGCATCTGACTTCAAGAAGGTGACAAACCTCTTTATTCTTCTTGTCATGATATTTGAGAGAAATGATTATTTCTCTCTCATATTAATAGCCAATTATTAAAATTGGGGAGATTCAAGCTATTTTTTCCCTATTCTTTTTCCTTGTTCAAAGCCCAGTCTCTCAAGAACCAGGCTGATGGAAGATAGAATTAACATTAAGTTATTCTGGGTATTGCTTCTCCAATCAACTAGATCAGACTTCTGATTTAAAATGAATTCCTGCCCCACTGTGTTCCACTCAAGCTAATTTGGGTGAAGGTAGATCCTTTGTCTAGGTTGCCCAAGGCTGTAGAGGTAATCTCTTTGTCCAAGAGTGATGTCACTCTCCCAATCCCTCATTAAAATAGATCTACTTATCATTAATTGTTAACTAATCAGAGTTGATTGCCATGCTCTGGAACACCCACTTTTCCAAGGGCATACAAGCCATGTGCCCACCACCTTGATTCTTTTTGGTCCAAGAGAGAGACAGTCAAATGATCATTCCTTCTATTAATAGAATGCTAGCATTATTAATAAAGTGATTAATTACCTAGAGTCTTGACCTTTTTAAATATTGCACCTTTTCTGAAGTAAACTGAGCATTGGTTAACCAAAAGACCGTTACGTTACTCAAAGGAATTCAAATTAGTCGCTTGAACACAGCTTTTAGATCCAAAAGAGATTTTAGAGAGCATTTGGTTCAACCCTCTGCTTTTGCAGATGAGGAGATGGAGACCCAAAGACATAAAGTCTTTTTCTTGAAATTACACAGGTAATTTATAGGTGATTGAGCAACAACTCAAGCTTAGGGCCTCTGGCTCTAAATCTACTTCCAAATCCTTTGCTTTACCCTGCCTCATAAGCAATAGATCATTCAACAAAGAGTTAGTGAGCATCTACTGAGATGGGGCTGGCAAGGTTAGGTATTTCGTAGCATTCAAAAACCCAGTACCTGCCTTCAAGGAATTTACCATCTAATAGACAACTTTCAAGACTAGCCTCTGAAAAAATAGCAAGAGTGGGAAAAAAAGAATAAAGAAGAGAAAGCTAGGGAATAAAAAAAAGTGAATTCATTCTTCAGATAATCTGGAAACAATCTCTGAGGACTCGTCTAAGAGGAATAACAGAGTAGGCAACAAGTCTACCATGAACACCTACTGTGTTCCCAGCTAAGTGCTGGCAAGATTAAGAAAGAAGGGGAAAATTCCCTACTCTCAAGAAACTCCCAGTCTAATAAAAAAAAATGCTTATGAGTGAGAGAAAGCAGATTAGAAGTTCAGAGATCTGTATAAGGTGAAGCCTCCACTTTTCAGGTCAAATGCTGTCAGTCAATTTGTCATTCTCTACGTCCGGCCTGGTAGGAGCTCTGGGGAGTCTTTATATACAAGCAAGGACCAGGCCTATCTCAGCAAACCCCCTGATAATGGTGAAGAGTTTCTTCTTATCCAACAAGGGAAAGAATGTTTCAGTGGCTGTTAACAGCCCAGAGTCTTCATTTGAACTTCTCTGGCACAAGAGAATCAGTGGTATTTATGGCCTAAAAGAATTTCCATCTGCAAGCTTTATCTCCTTATAAAAATCAGCCCACCCCACAAAAGTCAACAGAAGACACTAAATCAAGTTTACAGTAGAAGAAAAAAGATTTATCTCTCCCAAATGTGCACCCTTTGAGTTGTTAACATATTATTTTTTAGTATTGGGCATTGTTAGAAGTTGAGTGATTTTTTTTTTAAGTTTCCATCCAATTAGATTTGCTGAGAGCATGGAAAGAAGGCCAGATGTTGTCCAAAGCTCATGGAATTAGAGCAGAACTAGTATTTCCTGATGAAACCCAGTGTGCTCTCTAGCTTCCTCACCTCTTCCAAGTGACACATGTTCACTCTCATGTTATTCTTTCTCCACTAGTTCCGCCAACCTGGTGACCAGTCTTTGCAATCTGGTTCCTTTCTCGTTCATGGAAACAATAGTGTTCAAACAAACAGGACTCATCTCTGAATGCTAAACGGATATACCCTTCTGTCACTGAAGAGGTCAACAAAGGCAAGACCCTATATACTTACCAACAATATCTGACATTGGTGCCATATTTTACCAAAACACAATGGAGGTGATAAACATTAAATACTGTCTCAAAACACACTTATTCTAGGATGTAGCTCCTGACCAATTACAACCTAGTTTGTGGTACAGCCAGGACTGGAATCTAGGTTGCTAAAGCTCCAGTCCAGTGTTCCTTTCACAATACCTCATTATACAGAATGAAAAAAGATACTGGATTCCTTCCTTGATGCCAAGCAGGACTAAAGCACAGATCATTCAACAAAGCAGGTTACATTACCTATATGAGAGATTTGAGAGGTGTCTGAGAAAGCTGATCATTCTCAAATATCTTACCCATCTATGTGCTTCAGTGCCCATTGAAGATTCCTTCCCTGAGGGGTGGCTAAGTGTCACAGTGAATAGAGCACTGGTCCTGGAGTCAGGAGGACCCAAGTTCAAATCTGGCCTCAGACACTTAACACTTACTAGCCATGTGACCTTGGGCAAGTCACTTAACCCCAACTGCCCTGCCTTTTCCCCTCTAAAAAGCAAAAAAAATAAAAAGATTCCTTCCCTTTTGGGGATAGTATTCCTCAGTCCTTTATGGAGTTATTCCTAATAGAGATAACATTCCTTGAGGGCAGAGGCCATGAATTAAGCTTATTCATATGGCCCCTGTTTCCCCACATGCAGAGTCTACACAGAAGAGAAACTCAGTAAATGTTGTTTGCTAATGTCACTGATGAAGATGTTTCTTGACACTTTCCTCCTGGCAGTCCAGGTCTGAGTAAGAATATTGGACACAAAGGGAAAAAGAAGGTTCTAATGAAATAAGGGATTGAGGAAGACAGGTATTTGAATGACAGACTTTGGCCATTTCATCATTTTGGAGGGAGGGCTGGTCCTGTTGCTGTTTTGGGGGAAAGGACTGTCAGAAACTGAGGGTAAATAACCCATAGTTCCCCCTCCTCATCTGCCTCCTCCAGACCCCAAGGAATTCCGTGGGAGTGAGGAGGAGGGTCTTGGCTAGGCAGACAGCTATATGCATGGTTACCCAAGCTCAGTGTCCCTGAAGCCTCCTGATCCTGTAACTGGGGGGTGGGACCTGGGGCTGAGAAGGGACAAGAAGAAAAGTCAAAGAGTCCATCTCCTACCACCTCAGGGACTTTGCTGCTCTCCAAAGAACTCTTGGAACCCATATTTTTACAGGCTAGAAATCAGCTCCAAGCACAATCCCTCTTCTCAGACTCCCACAGCTGGGGGCTGGCAAGACAGTGGTGACTGAAAAATGACATGGGACTTACTCCATGTGGGCTCAGCTTCTGCTGGAGAAAGTCGTTCTCCTTCCAAATTAAGAAAGGCTTCTAATTGAGCACTCTGCTTCTCCCCTCTGTGCCTCCACCTCCCCCCCACCACTACCTTAACACAAGAAAGGGACTGATTTTTTAAAATTTCAGATCTAGAGGACATAGGAGAGTCCCTACAGTGTAGCAGAGCCTAGAGCCCTGGCCTCGAAATCAAGAAGACCTGAATTCAAATCCTATTTCAGATACTTATTAGTGGTGTGACCCTGGGTAAATCATTTATCATCTCTGCTCCTTATTTTCTTCATCTGTAAAATGATGAGAGCTAGAGATGAGGACCTCTAAAGTCCATTCTACCTCTAAATCTACAATCCAATTAACAACTGAGCTAGACAGGGCACTCAGATTATGAATATACATGGAGTGATGATGTCCTTGGATTTAGCAGAAAATGTTTCACCTAGTAAAAGTCCATAAGAGGTCTAAACGGAAAGCATGACTCTGGTATAGGAGTTCTGAGATAGGCCATGACTATCCAGTTAAGACTTATATTTTTTAAACAAATACCTAGGGATAGGAGTAGGGACTGGAACTGTGAATTCATTGGCATAGGAAGTTCTCACATGAGGAAACTCCCTCAACTGAGGCAGGTCAGATCAGTAAGAAGTTAAATGACTAGTCCAGGTTCACACAACTGAATCTGTAATAAAGAAATCTTGATTTCAAAAGCAGCTAGAAACTTACTAGCTATATGACTCCATGCAAGGTACTTAACTGCTGTCTGTCTCAGTTTCCTCAACTATATATAAGATAGAGAAAATAGCCTATATCTCCCAGGATTGTAGTGAAGATAAAATGAAATATTTGTACAATATTTTGCAAACCTCAGAGTGTTGCCAGTTATTGTGGTTGGTTTTGTTATTGTTAGTACTATGATTACTATTCCTGGCTTCAAAGTCATCTCTCTAGCCTCTATGCCACACTGTTCTCTTTTAGACAAATTTCATAGGCTATAAAAATGTGAAATATTTTTTGTGATTTTCCCCTCAGCTCACAAAGACCTTGACCATCTCTTCACAATCCTCCTCACCTTTGCTAAGTTGCCTCCCCCTTCTCACCTGCCCCTCCACAAATGAATAAATCTTACAAAACCAGAGATCAGCTTCTAGAAGGCAGGTAGGTGGCAAGAATTCAAATCCTCATTTTACAGATCAAAGAACAAAGGCCCCTAGAGGTGATAGAAGGTCAACCAACCGGTTACTTCCCTGAAATAGTACCCAGAGGCCCTTTTCTTGTTTGCTGCTCTGCACACTTTTATATTTAGATTTCTATGGCATGATTGGCTAATAGCTGACAGGTCATGATTGACTCAGGACACTTCCTGCTAGGAGAATCTTCAGAGTGTGGGTGGGGTGGTTGCAGTGAGTACTACTCTACTACTAAATGAGAAAGGCTTGTTCTCACTACAAAAAGAGCAATGTCTTTAGTCACAGGCAGAGAGTCTGCTCTCATTTCCTTCATTCTAACTATGGAATCTTCCCCTTTTATCTTTAAATTCACCGTGGGTTCAAAGTTAATGAACATGTGCAAAAATAATAATAATCACTTGATGGCAAGGTAAAAGGTTTGAAATAGAGTTTGTGATGGGCAAAAATATAATCTGGTTGACTATTCCATTCCCTAGTAGGACCAAGCAAAACAGAGCTTTTGTGTAATTCAGTTAAGTGGCATGGTGGGTAGAACCTTGGGCAAGTCACTTAACCTCTATGTTTGTTTCAGTTTCTTCAACTGCAAAATGAGGACAATAATAGCCCCTATTTCCTAGAGTTGTTTTGAGGATCAAATGATATAACTATAAAGTGCTTAGCACAGTTCCTTGTACATTGTAAAATCAATATAAATGTCAACTACAGCTACAGCTACAACTAATAACTTAACAGTAGCTGGTGGTGAAGGGGGTAGAGTGGCCCTAAAGTCCAGAAGACCTGAGTTCAAATCCAGCCTCCGACACTTAGTAGCTGTGTGACTCTGAATAAGACATTTAACCTCTGTCAGCCTCAGTTTCCTCAATTGTGAAGTAGAGATAATAGTAGCACTATTCTGCAGTGTGGCTATGAGGATCAAATGAGATAATATTTGTAAAAATGTTTGGCACAGCGGCTGGCACAGAGTAGGGGTTCTTTCCTCGATGGTACACATAAAGAAGGAGCTTACTCTCCAGAGACTTAAAAAGAAAGGCAAAAGTAGAATATGAATCCATCTTACATTTAACAAATGGTTTATATCAACACATGAAGCTGACTTTACTACCCAAAGGAAATGTGGTTTCCCGTTGGAATAAGGAAAACAGTAACTATAGAAAAAGATCTGCAACAACTCACTGGGGCGAGTCCTGAAGGAATCTGAGGGACTTGGATACCTGTGCTCCTAGAAGCAGATTGTAAGGAATCTCCATTCTGTATTTCAAGATACCACCTGGATGTCAAGAATCTCTGACTAGAAGACCTGTGAAAATCATCAGGCTACTGCTATCAACTTCTGTATTTCCAGCTCTCAGCTTTTTTACTGTTGTTTGGTTGTTTCATCTGTGTCTGACTCTTCATGACCCTCTTTGGGGCTTTCTTGGCAAAGATACTGGAATGGTTTTCCATTTCCTTCTCCAGCTTATTTTACAGATGAGGAAACTGAGGCAAACAGAGTTAAGTGACTTGCCCAGAGTCACATAGCTCACAAGTATCTGAGACTAGAATTGAACTCAGGAAGATGACTCTTTCTGACTCCAGGCCCAGTACTCTATCCACTATACCACCTAGTTGCCCTAAAATTATGAATTTTTTAAAAATAAAATTGAATTTTTTAAAAGTGGGAGGAATTTTTAAAATAGAAGAGGCAACTTTGAAGGATGGGAAGATTTGGATTGGTGGAGAGGATTGTATCAGCAAGCACCCTAGCATACCCAGGATGGCTGTTAGCACAGGTTCTTTGATCTGCTTTTCTAAAGGAAAGCAACTCAAAAGGGGTTAACAGTCTTACTGTAGCCAAACATATATATATATATATATATATATATATATATATATATATACACATATATATAAAATTCACTTAGTTCAAGGTAAAAAGTCAGCACCTCGAACTTCAGAAAATACAAACAGAAATTATAGCATGCTAAAAATACAGAGAAAATAACACAATTAAATAGACAGGGCTTCCAGCTGTCTGACCATTACATACATACAGTGTTAGTTATCAGAGAGAGAAGCACCAACATCTGTGTTTTCAAAGCTGGGGGGGGAAGGGTCAATGGCTGCCCAGAGTCTCATCTGGCCAAATCGCACAATTCTTCCCATAAGTGAGCCCCAAAGCAAAACCTTGCCTTAGAGGCATATATAGCCTTCTCCAGGGTCAGAGAACTTCACAACCTTCATGACCCATTGCCTAATTACAAAGTAACAAAAGATATGTCTTTCTGAAAAACAAGCCTCCCCTAACCAAGCTTCTCTTTACCTTACAAGGATGGGGAAGGCATTCCTGACAGGAGGTTCTGCATAAAAAAAGGCCTTGGAGAAAGGACTGTCTGCAACATGTTTACAGAATAGTGAGTAGATGAGTTTTTCTGGCACAATTTTTGAGTTGGGTTTATTATCAAAAAGTAAGAGGACTGCATAAGCGATGGTCAAATTTTGAAGTAGCTCAAAGAGGAGTCTGGGGTTTGCATTTTCTTCAGAATAATGGCAGACATCTGAGTCAGGGAATCATACAGTAAAAGGGATATTTTGGGAAGATTTGCCTATAAAACTTTGCGGGATAGAGTAGAGGGCAAGAGAGGGACAGAGTGGGGAATGATTTTTTCAGTCATCCAGTTGGGAGGTTATGAAGGTTCTGACAATAGCTATAGTCTTTATTGGGAGGGCTAAGCTCAAAGTTAGGCAGCTAGGGAGTGCAAAGGGTAAGGGTAAATGCACTGGACATCACTAGAGAGCTGATCTTTTGCCTGGACCTACACAGTCTGCCTAACTCACAGTACCAGGGAAGGACAAAACCTCATTTCACTCTTTCACATTGTGTTCCTTAATGCCCCTTGGCCTCTGGTCCAATTCCTGCTTGGTCCAGGAGTTCTTCCACTGCATCAAGGATGTTTGTCCACGAATTTCTCTAATAGGTTCATGTGGTCCCCTGGAGGGGCAGTGAAGGCTCTCCCTACAGGGATTCAAGTTCAAGTCTCTGTGTGTAGTCTATCTTACCTCAGCATTTCTTTAAGCTCTAGTTCTCTCCACTCATCTATCTCTGTTCTCTTATTTATAGACCAAATCCAAAAAGAATAGACCAGGTCCATAGTTTATTATCCTTAATATGATGCTGAAAGGACAAGAACCACATTCATGGTCAGTCAGGCAAGTCCATATCTCATTCACGGAGCTCCTCCTGGGCACAACATCCACAAAGATTTATTTAGTATCTAGTACCTGCTCTCTAGCATTTAGTAGCATGGCACTTTTTCTAGGTACAGGAACTAAATATCTAAAAATAAAACTGTTCCTGCCCCCAAAGGGCTTATATTCTGTTCATGTGTGGGGGTGAAAAGCAGGAAAGATGTGACACGTAGACAGATGTGGCAGGTCTACTAGCACATCCTGCCTTAGACCTGTTTTCTGATTGTTCTATGTACATACTGTTTATCTTACCTCTCAATCTAAACTGTCAGTTCCCACGGGCATGGATGTGTCTTCTGGCTTCTTTTGTATCACCTATGGCACCAGATTCATTGTTTAGGCACCCAGCAGCTATTCAATAAATCCTTCTTGAATTGAATTATCCAGATTGAGTATCTCCATTGATCAAAGTGGACAGATAGCTGCCAGATTTACACGTCCCTATATGCCCTCTAAACCCAGGCAAGCAGAGAGAGGACAGAGTATTCCAAAGGGAGGAAGAAAAGAACTCCTCGGTGCCCCAGTAGTGAAAAAAAATGGTAATAAACTCTTCAAAGATTCCTCAAAGAGCAGCCCGGATTACCTCAATTGATACTGCAAGGCCCAGATCCTCAAAGTGTTCACATTTAGTGCCAGAAAAATGAATCAGAAAGGCAGCCCCAAATATTTTTCCCTTCAATGATATATTACCTGATGAAAAGCTTGCAATATGTTCTGGCTATACCTTTGATGTATGGCTTAACCCGTTGGTGTCTGGATATCTTCGTCAGCATCCCACGGCCCTCTGCTATTAGCCTGGAGACTCGAAAATAAGAGCAGAAACAGGTCCTTATAAGGGTTTGATGTGGAAGATGAAGTCTTCTGGATGATTTATGCAGACAATTTACAGTAGCTTAAAAAGAATGATGAAACAGAACAGTATAATATGAAATAGTTATTCCTTGGAGACAAATCTGTCTAAGGTCTGGCTCCAAGTGGTCTTACTGACTAAGCTTCCAGTACAAATGATGACAAACCAATATATTGCTAGGAATCAGGTCTGCTGCAAGTGACTCTTCCAAATGTTCTGTAAAAACTGCTGGAAAAATCTAGAGTATAAAACAACTATGGAACCACAGTACTGACCCCCCCCTAGTCTGACCTGGGGGTGCATAGAGGTCACCACTTCTATGCTAACAAAATATTTGAGGGGGAGGGTGGGTGGGGCACATGTGTCTGTCTGATGAATCAGGCCATTCCAATGTTGACTTAACATGTGGTAAATCTATGGCCACAACAGAAACAGGGGTAACAGAGTTGTGGCTTTGTGGTTATTTTCCACCCATATAGTAGGGAGCATCTTGTCATACAGAGTGGAGAGATGGCACAGTGGATAGAACACTGGGCTTCAAATCAAGAAGACTCATGTTCATGAGTTCAAATTTGGCAACGTACACTTACTAGCCGGGTGACCCTGTACAAGTCATTTATCCCTGTTTGCTTCAGTTTCATCATCTGTAAAATGGAGAAGGAAATGGCAACCCATTCCAGCATCTTTGCCAAGAAAACCTCAAATGGGGTAACAAAGTATCTGAGATGACTGAACAACAACAATCCTGTCATATTATAGCTAGCCTTGAATGCAGTCCTTTTTTGCTGATGTTGAGTGAACTATCAACTCCAACCAATGCTTCCCTCTAATATTTCCCAGTTGCCACTTCCCCTCAATTTCCCTTCCTTCCTTCCCTCACATTTAGATTATTCCAACAGCCTCCTAGCTGGTAATCACATCTCCAGACTTCCTCCCATTCTAATCTAGCATAATGATGCTATCAGAAGAAATTTCCTCAAACCCATTTTTACCATGATACTCTCCTACTCCAAACCTACAATGGCTCCTTATTGCCTATCATAGCTTATAGAAATTCTTCATTGTGGCATTTAAAGAAATCAAGTATCCCTGTCATATACCTTCCCTGTCTTATCTCTGAATCCTACTGAATAAGGTTCCCTTACTTCATTTATCCAAACTACCCCTTGCTGGTGCTGTCACAAAAGAAATCTAACGGTGTTGTAGGGAGCAGATAAATTGCATCAGGAATAATTTTGGTGACATTCTGCTGTGCAAAGATGGCATTTATTATTTATTTATGAAGAAGAAGGAGAAGGAGAAAAGAGAAAGAGCCACAGAAATACAGAATCACAGTCACAAAGTCATAAAATTCAGGAGTTAGAAGGAACCTGAGTGGCCATCTGGAGCCACTCCTTCATGAAAGGAATCCCTTATAATATATCTGATGAATGGTTGTCCAGTTTCTACTGGAAGACTTTTGATGAAGGAGAATCTGGCATCTCCTGAGGCAGCCCCTTCTACTTCTCGACAGCTTTAATGTGTAGGAATGTTTTCTGGTTATCTCCTCTAATTTTTTCTCTTTGTACCTTCTACCCATTGATTCTGATTTGGTTCTCTGGGGCTAAATAAAATAAGTCCCACCCTTTCTGCATATGTCAGCCTTTCAAATACTTGATGTCAGCCAAAGTGCACACCCACCCCAAAGTCTTCACTTTTCTAGGCCAGTCATGCCCAGTTCCTTCAACCGGTCCTTAGATGACATGCATTTAGACCCCTTCACTATCCTGGTTTCCTCACTGCTTTGCTTTGGACATTCTAGCTCATTAATATTGTCAAGAATGCTGTCATTTAAGACTGGCTGTAATCATGTTGCCTTTGGACAGAACTGGTTTATCATAGGAAAGAAGAACTGAACTAAATTGCTAGCATGCAGGAAAGGATGCTGTTAAGGGGATATTCTGGTGGGTCATTTCTATAATGAGTATTTTGTTGTGCTGTGCTGATCTGCTAGAAAGAAAGAGGGCAAGAGCAAGTATGGTGTTTCTGACCGGTGTACCACCCAGATAAATTGTGGGCCACAGTGCCTGGCACACAGGTGATATCTAATGCTTATTTCCTTCTTCCCCACCCAGAAGACAAGCACGAGGCAGTATGGTACAGTGGAAAAACTATAAAATTGGGGGACCTGAGTCTGAATCCCAGACATTCCACTTAGCACCTCTGTGACCCGGGACAAGTCAGTCTACCCCTTCTGACTTAGTTTCTATATCCATTTAAAAATGAGTGGATTGGAATAAAATATCCAAGGTATTTTCTAGTTCTAGTCCTATGATTTAGACCTAAAGAAGTTGAGGGGTGGATCAACTCATAGAAAGTGCAACCCCAATCCTTTTTGTACATGGTAGTCCTTCAAATACTTGAAAGTCAGTCAAAGTGTACACTTGCCCCCAACACTTCACTTCTCTGGGCTAATCAAGTCCAGTGCCATCAGCCAGTCCTTAGATGACGTGTGTTTGTGCCCACTCCCTGTCCTGGTTGCCTCTTTACCCCGTTTTGGACACTCCAGCTCATGAATATAAGCAATGGACCAAAGGGGCAAAGAGCCAAAGAATGCTGATGTCAGCATGATTCGTACAGAGTCCAGACTACCCATGTGCACAGGAGAGATTGCCCAGAGATGTCTGTGAGAATCCCTGATGTTCTCATAACTATAGGTCTTGTGGAAAACAACCTTCTTTCCCTATCCCTTCTGCAGGTCACTGCAAATTGCTCAGAGGTTCCGGAAGTGGTTGTATAATTTGCATAAACGACCACAAGAATGGAGTTGTATCAAAATCCCCTGATTTATGTCACTGTGGCCACTGCCTGACCATTACTGCAAATGGGTGAAACCCCAACCCTGTCTGAGTTTGCCAGGGTTTCAATTCCCATATTTAAAAAGTAGTGGGAGCAGGCACAAGCACTTTTGAGACAATCTGAATAACTGCTTAAAACTCAGCCTAACCTTTTTGCTAAAGGTGTAGTGTGAAGTTTGGGCAGACTGCCCTACAGAGAGGGTAATTCTTTTGATGGAGGAGGGGAGCCCCCTGCTGGGGAGTCATCAGAAGTTTAAAGTTGTGTTTGTTGCAGGCTATTTCAGGATACCCTATCCCAAGTAGGACGTAGCTACCAGCAAGCTATGGCCATGAAAGGGAAGATGTCCACTAATAGCCCCTGTAAATTATTCCTGCCAAGTCAGAGCCATCTTGTCCTGGGAGGGGGTGGTGCCAATAGGAATATTTCAAAAGGACTTAACTCACATTTATAAATAAAATAACCAACATTTCTTTAGGGATGTAGGGAATGTGATCTTTGCAGAGAATGTCTCCATAGGACTGTCAGGATTAGAACATTCTCTGGGTGGATCATTGCTGGCAAGACCTATATTGTTGAGATTGCAATGTGATGTAAGACCCAAGCAAGGCAAGAGTAGCTGTGAAAGAGGAAAGAGAGGGTGCCTGCTGGTGTGTCAGCACAGTCATACCGATTACCCCATACCTAATTGACATTAGATCTGAGATAGTAGTATTCTGGGAAATATTGGCCCTAGAAGACTTTATGTAGTCTCCTTTCTGGTAAAAGGGGAATTCAAGGATAAACAGGTGCACAAATCAGTCACATGCCCTGGAGATCTGAGAGGGTCCCTGCAAGAGTGAGCTTGTATTTCTATTCTTCTATGCGGCTGAGATCAGGAGAATCACAGACACTCATTCAAAATTCCTAATTCTTGTGTGACTGCAGACTGCCCATCTCCCTATGCTCTAAGTTGCACCTAAGAACCAGGAAATTTACGATCAGATAGATACTGAATTCCTGCCTCCTGCTTCTTCTAGTAGCTGGGAAAGCTGGAGTCCACCATGCTGAGAGTTTTTCTGACTTTCAGTGATTGGGACTGGGAAGTGAGTACAATGCTACTCTATATGTTGAATATGTCCAGTCTTTTTAGTTTTGCTATGCTTCCCTCTAGTCTAATTAAATTGTTTGCTTAGCTAGAATATTGAGCAATGAGTGAAAGCTAATTAGTGTGGGTCAGCCAGGACAGAGTTTGTCATTGGTTTGGGGTAAAGAGTCAGTGAATGATGAATAACTCTAGATAAAAGAACTTGGGATGTAACAGTTCTCTCTGTGCTGGGGCACACAGCTGAATTGATAGGAAGTGAGGTGGTATTGAAAATAACTGGGGTATATCTGTATTTCCCCCTTATGTATTCCAAGAGTCTCATAGACAGTGGCTGGACTTGGCACTTGCCCTGGAGTCAGTTCAAGAGGAGTATAAGTTTGCAATCAATCAACAAATGTGTATTTAGACTAAGCACCAAGGATACAACAGCAAAAGTGAAACAATCCTTGACCTTTACATTGAGTTTGCATTCTAATGTGAGATACAACACACACACACCTATAATTATATGCAATATCAATACAAGGTAGTTTTTGCAGAAGGTGCACAGGTGAGGGACAGAGAAAGAGAGGGTGAGGAGGAGACAGACAAAGACAGATGAGAATGAGACCAAGAAAGGCTTCACGAAGAAGCTAGCATTTGAATGAAGTCTTGAAGAACACCAAATACATTCTAGATGTGGGAATAATCAATTCAAAGTCATGGGGAAATCCAGGGTGTCTGGATTCCTGAGTCCTAGAAAGGGAATAACGTGTGAGAAAACAGGAAAGGAAGGAAAAGGCAAGGCTGTAAAGAGACTTAAATATCAGTTGACAGAGTTTCTATTTGAGTCTCAAAGCAATAACAAGGCCATTGGAATTTGTTGAATGGCAGAATTAAACAATCAGACCTATACTTGAGGAAAATCATTTTGTCATCTGTGTGAGAAGTGGATTCGAGTCAGGAGAGACCTGAGACCAAGATACCAAACAGGAGGCCATTCCCAAGTGAGAGATGATGAAGACTTGAATCAGGGTGACAGCTACACAGAGGAGAGGGATGGGGACAGATGGTAGAGGTATTGTAGGGATAGAAGTTAATTCAGATTCCAGCTTACACTTACTTCTGCAAAGGCTATTGGTTTGCCCTTTCCTTAAGAGACATTTTGAAAACATAACATTGATATTACCCCTTCCAAGACCTAGCTGTAAACATGTCCCTTGTTGTTGTTGAGTCGTTTCAGTCATGTCTGACTCTGTGACCCCATTTGGGGTTTTCTTGGCAAAGATACTGGAGGAGTTTGCTCTTTACTTCCCTAGGTCATTTTACAGTTAAGGAAACTGAGGCAAACAGAGTTAAGTGACTTGTTCAGGGTCACACTGCTAGTAAGTATCTGAGACCAGATTGAAACTCAAGAAAAGTCTTCCTGACTTCAGACCTAGTTCTCTAACCACTGCACCACCTCACTCACCTTGCTCCTTTATCCTATATATCATCAGAATTTGATGTACAATTTGTACTTGTTGACACGATGCTTTGTTCTACTCCTCACATCATTCTGTGCCTTCATTTTGCCTAACTAAATTATAACCTCTTTAAGGGTAAGAACCATGTGTTCCTGACTTCATGTGCATTTGACTTTGGGTAAGGAAGGCAATATGATGTAGTGGAAGACTGTTGGGTTTGGAGTCAGACAATCTGGATTTGAATCCCATCTCTGCTACTTCCTACCTCTGTGATCTCCGGCAAGAGAAATAAGAAGAAGAAACGTTCAATTAAGTGCCTACAAAGTACCTGTAAGTCATTTAATATCTCTAGTTCTCCACTTTCTCTTGGTCCTTGCCTCCTCCTGAGGTGGTTGGACTACATGGCCTCTAAGGTCCCTTTCAACTCTTATTTATAATCAATGATTTAAGTCACTTGACCTCTGTGGGCCTCAGTTGCCTTATCTATAAAATAAAGGGGTTGGGCTGGATAACAGAATCCTAATATCATCATCGTAAATGACCTCTTGAGGCCCTTTCAGGTCTACAACTATTATTCTACAATCATATTTCTCCATCTTACTCAACCTCAGCGCTCAATGCAATGGTCATGCCCACAACAGACCCTTAATGATGTCTCGTTAACAATACAGCATAGCAAAGGCCTATCTCTTACATGCTAGAGCCCCATTTATTCATCTTCATGAAAAAAGGGGTTCCTTGACTTTTGCTACAGTGCTGACTCATCATCACCTTAAAGAAGTGATAATGACATCTTCTTATGATATGTTTACATGAAAGTCAGCCTAGATCCATCTGATGGGAAGATTTTTACATTTTCTGCCCAAATATCCTTATATTTCATTTTGTCCATTTCAACTTGCTTAATTTCCCAAAGGTCACCTTGAATTGTGAGATTATCTTCCAAGGTTCTTTCCATTGCCATATGCTCCTTCTCCCTGCCCCTTCCTCCTTTTCCTTTATGTGTGTCAATTGGAAAGCTGAATGAGCCTCTTCTCTTATATTATTCAGGTCAACTGTTAAACCACACTGGGTTCATATTCAGGCCTGATAAACCTCCCTCATTCCTACCTTTTGGGGAATCTTCATCTGGATCCATTGAAATAGAAGGATTTAAAGCTGGAAGGGCCGTTAAACATCTCCAATCTTCCCATTTTTACCACCAAGGGAAAGTTAAGTGACTTTCCCAAGGTCACACAGAAACTAAATACTAGAGCTCACATTCCAACGCCATTTGCAGCTCCAAATATGGGGCTTTTTTTGATTATATCATCACCAGACCCAAGTCTACATAACTCTATAGCTGAGTATGTATCTGCCTAATAGCTGGCTGGCCTAAACCATAATTTTTCTAGTTTACTGATGAGTATGTCATGTGGGATAAAATCAAAAGCCATGTTAAAGTCAAGCTAGATTGTATCAGTTGTTTCTTCTCTAACAAACCTGTCATTCTGTCATAGCAAAAGGAGAATTTGGTCTGTGGGGATTTGCTCTTAGTGGTTGTTTATTTTTGTTTCTTTACAAGGCCCTGTTGCCTCTTACTCTAAGCTCTTAAAGTTATTTGCCAGATTTTTATTACTCTTTTTCTTTCTGGAATTTTATAATGCTAGACAAATAATAATAATAATAATAATGATAATATGCACTTACTTTTGTAGAGTACTATGCAAATTTTTCAATGTGTTTTCACAATATGGTTTCATTTTTCCTATTTGAATTTTCTATGGTAGCTTAGAAATAAATGTAGCATTCTATGGGACATAAATGCATTTTAAGAAACCTTTAATGGAAATGCATTGTGGGAGATTATCTCTATTAGAGGTAAATGTTATGTTGGCTTTCCCCCAAACTTAGTTTGTTCTAACCTATGAACGTCACTAAATTTGACAATCACCAGGGAGAAAAAAGATGATCTCTACCATACCCCTACCTTTCCATGATATAGACAGATGACATTTCACTTAGGAGGAAAATAAGACCTAGAAAGAATATATGATTTGTCCATGGTCCTAAGGCTCTTCAGAGGCAGAGTTAGGAATAAAATCCAGGTCTTCTGATCCCTAATTCAAAGCACTTCCCAATGTACCACATTTAGATGTTTCTACCTACACAACATCTTTCCGATATGTCCCTTTCTTTCTACTCACACAACCACTCCCTTAATTTAGGGACTCATCATCTCTATTTCAATAACCTCATCTTCCTGAGTTCAAATCTGACTTCAGACACTTAATAGCTGTGTGATCCTAGACAAGTCATTTGAGTCTGTTTGTCTTCATCTGTTAAATGAGCTGGAGAAGGAAATGACAAACCACCCCAGAATCTTTGCTAAGAAAATCCCAAATGGGGTCACAAAGAATGGTACATGACTGAAAATGACTGAACAATAATAATATATAGGTCTGACCATGACATTCCTCTACTCAGTAAACTCCAGTGGCAACTTGTTACCTCCAGGATCAAATAAAAAGTCTTTTATTTGTCATTAAAACTCTTTACAACCTGACCCTTCCCTACATTTTCCATTTTCTTACTTGTCACTCCCTTTCAAATGCTACATGGTCCAGTCCTACTGCCCTGCTTTGTTATTCCTCATACACAACACTCCATCTCTTAACTTCTGTGCTTCTAAAACAGTCATCTTTCATTCTTAGAATTCTTTCCCTCCTCATGCCCTGGCTTCAAGACAGCTTATAATTGTTACCTTCCATAGGAGACCTTTCCCAGTTCCCACTAGCCACCTTTTCAAAGTGGTAGTGTTTTCTCATCAAAGGTTACCTTTCCTCTAATATGTTTGTGTCGATTATGTACCTATTTACATAAGTGTAATTTCCTCCATTAGAATGTAAGCTTCTTGAGGGAAGAGATTGTTTTTTGCCCTTTCTTTGCATCCTTAGTTGTTGTTGGTCAGTCATTTACAACTCTGTGGTTTTCCTAGCTAAGATGCCAGGCCTAGCACTTTATCCATTCTGCCACCTAGCTGCCCTTCAGATCCTTAGTACTTAGCACAATACCTGATATATAGTAAGAACTTTATAAATCCTTGTTAGTTTATCTTTTCTCTCTGTTAGCGCTTCTCAAAGTGTAGTCCATGGTTTCCTGACAGTCTTCAAGACTTTTCCAGAGGGTCTGTAAGGTCAAAACTATTTTCATTATAATACTGTCATTTTAATTCCTAATATGGTAACTATTGATAGATATGACAAAGAGAAACAAAAGCTCTTTGAAGTCCTCAATAACTGTTAAGAATGTAAAGCAGTTCTATGACCAAAAGGTATGAGAACCACTGCTCTGAGAAGAAGAAGCCACACACATGGAACTGGCTCTTTCAGTCCTTAGATACTTTCCAAGTTCTCTGTAAGTTCTTCACAATGGTGGCTAGTGGCAGTGTCATGACTATGGACAGTTCTGTTTTGCAAATCAAACAAATACAGTTGCCTAAACTGTGAAGTTTAACCAAGGGAAGGCAACTAGAGCTTTGCCAAAAAGCATTTACTCTATCAGCAACTTAGAAACAAAAGTTTAATGCCTAGTTACTTGTAATCATTAGTTAAAAGAAGATACAAGCAAAACCTTTATGTCTTTGCCATCTACCCCAGGGAGGCCTTCTCAGGAAGCATGTGAGACTGCTTACCCCAGGTTTAATTTTTATAAAAATTGCTAGTTCCAATTCTGCCTATGGCAATTTGTAGATCTCTAGTCATTTTCTTCCACTACAGTGTGGTTTCTCATCATCTTATACTGTTTCTATTCTCACTTCATCAATTTTATTCATAGACTCGTTCGTCTAGACCTGAAACAGACCTCAAAGGACTCATTTTTTTTTCTCAGACTAACTATAATATATGACCCAGAACAAACACGGTATGTGGTCGTGGGGCTCTGATTATATGTGCAAGAAAGATAAAAAAAAAAGTCTTTTGGTTTTTCAGAAGAGAAGACTGAGACTTAGGGAGATTTAATGATACCCCAAGTCACAAAGGTAATAAGCATCAGAGACTGAATTTGAACCCAGATCCTCAGACTCCAAAGTCAATTTTATTATTATTATTATCAAAATTTCAATAATTGCTACTCTGTGTAATTTTAAAAGTCATTCCTGATTATTTCCCTTGTCTTTCTTTTATTCTTGATATTTAATAAAATGTTCTACTCCCTCCCACCTTTTTTTTAAGAAATATTTCCTGCTTTAATAATGTACTTCTGACAGATTTCAGCTTTTCTTTGTACTCCTCTTTTGGTAGCTTTTTCTTTGAGTGCCCATGATGAAAGTTATTCTGCTGATAATATTTGATTAAGCCTTGGATATGGTTCAGTCTTCTATCCTTTTTTTCCTCCATGCTCCAAGTTGTTGCTGAAAACTGTATCTCAGAAGGAAAAAATCTTATCCTTCCAAAAACTTTCCAAGATATCAGGACTTGGTAAACTTAGCCCAATAATAAAGGAGTCTACCAAAAGGAAAACAAACAAACAAAAACAAAAATAGAAGCCCCTGACTAAAGGGGAGTTTATTTTTCCCTCTTTGTTTTCTTGGAAGTGGCTGATCTGGTAAAACAGAGTTGCAGGTAGCCATACTCAACTCTCAAGCCTACTCTTTGAGTGACATGTGGAGAATGGGCGGTGTTTCAGTCAGGTTAAACAAGAAGATAGTGGGTTGGTTCCTTAATGTGTATCTCAACCTGAAATACCACAAGGAAAATGTAAACTCTCCAACCCATCTTGGTTAGCAATAATGACGCCTAGAATCTAAAAGGCATTCATTAACAAGGGAAAAGAACAAGTTGGCTACCTTCAAATGTTCTCTTATTAATACCAATAACAAGCCATTACAAACATGTATTCTAATTTATGGACACGTGCTTGACATCAACAGCGTAGAAACACCCTTCCAATTATTTTGTGGTACAACAGCACACTCATGTTACTGGGAGCATGGAAGGCTTTTTTCATTTCCTGTGCAACCACCTTTAGCTCTTTGTATATCTTCCTTTTTAAAATTACCAACAGGTTTCAAACATATTTGTCTAGGTTTGCAAGCAGTAGGAGGTATTTTTTGAAGTTCTTGAAATACACACACACACACACACACACACACAGGTCTGGGGGTCATTTGTTCTGCATGCAACATTCCACCATCCTCTGGGTGCACAAGCTTTCCTAGAAGCAGGATCATGTGGTGACCTGAACCCTCCGAAATTCAACACTTTCTCCCCCCTTCCCCCTCCCACAAGCAATTGCAATTATCTTTTGCAATCAAATGCATTTCTTATTTATGGCAATGTCTTTGTCACAACAAAGAAATGCAAGATAAGTGATGACTGGAAGGGTTTTAGAAGTCAGCCCAGAACATTATTTTTTCCTATTAGCCCTTACCAATGTCAAGTGCAAAATTTAAATTAACAAGCACTTCCCTTATTGGAATGACTTCAGCACTTTTGCCGCTTTCATTGATTTCTATTTACTTTGGCAGCTCCAGACGTGAAGAACATATTTCTCTGTGAAAAGGAAGCAACCTAATACCGCTATCATGTAGAGATGAGTGCTGAGATAAAATGTTGGGATGAGCTTCTTCTGAAAATTAACATAATAGAAGCAGTGCACTATTTATGAAGTGTTCTTACTGGTCTTACCTTTCCGTTAGCGTCATGTTAAGGTTGTCTCTTGCCTGTATTTCTCTATATTAACAATTGGTCTATCATACTTTAGCCTGACAATAAATATGATGTCCAAGTCATTTCAAAGCTGAACAATTCCTTGGCCAATATGTCATCTACCCAATACACTAGACACTGAGCTATCTTTGGGCAAAACCTGAACTAGGAGCAAGAAGCCAACATGTTGCTACTGATGGCAGCCATATTTTATGGATATAAAAAAATAGGTTATTTAAATCTTTGAAAATCACTGTATTACATATGTAGGCATTTATATGTGTTTATATCTGCATATACATATATATATATGTGTATGTGTGTGTGCATGTGTATGGCAAGCATCATATATACCCATAACAAAAATATATAACATGAGTAGGCAATGTTATTTAGGATGCCTTTTTCTCGTTCAGCTGTCATCTATCATCAAATCTGACTTCTTTGGGGATTTAAAAACCTATAAGAGACAAAATTCCCCTCATATTAATCATCTATTTCCATTATATATAATCTAAGTGAGAATGTTGTGCCCTCTGTGATTCAGAGCCCAAAACCTGTAATGATAGACAGCCATATGATTTTCCTTGTTTCTTTCTCTTTCTCTTCTCCCTACACTGTATTTTGAAATACAGTTGTTAAAATGCAAATAAATCAATTTACAGACCCCAGGTTAAGAATTCCTGAGGTACATGGACCCAGACCAACTATCTGATTTAAGGTTAGAACCTTTCTTAAAACTCCACTGTAAACCACATATGGATCCTATGTCCTCCAAAATACTTTTCTGAGACTGCCCAAAAGATCTCACAGAAGTCCTGTGAAACTGTGCTTACAAATAAAGTTAAGCAAAAGCAAATAATACCGAAAATAAGGCAATGTCCTTGTCCTCCAATGCTCCTGGTCCACATTCCTGATTTTTCTTGTGCATATCAGTCAATAAGAATTGACTGATGTAGAAGGAATGTGGCTCAGTTGGTTGCCTTTATTTGTTCTCCATAAAAGTCTGTCCTCTCTTCTGGTAGGTCAGGTCATTAGGGCAAAATAAAATAGAAAAGAAAATTTTTAGTCACCATTCCTAGGAATCCCACATATCCTTTGTTCTAGATTTTTGGGTTTCTAGACCATTTCCCAATACTTACCGTGTTTCCCCGATAATAAGACCTATCCCGAAAATAAGCCCTCCCCTTACTGTGTAAGATTCCTCTAAAATAAGCCCTCCCCCGAAAATAAGCCCTATTGAGATTGCTACTGTAGTGAAGGTGATCCCCTGCGCTACACGCTACATTACGGTACCCTCTGTATGCAACGTCCCACCCCTCCCGGGTGAAACGCACGCTGCGCTCTGAACTGCATCCAATCAGAGCTGCAGCAGTGAGCGCGTCATCCTGTTCTTCCCCAGTGATTTGCTTATTGAATAAAGGTACATTTTTTTTGTTCACATTCACCTGTTTATTAAAATTGCTGTCAATGTTCATTAAAATAAGCCCTCCCCTGAAAATAAGCCCTCTGGTGTTTTTCTGTCCAAAAAATTAATAAGACAGTGTCTTATTATCGGGGAAACACGGTAGTACCTTTACCTACCTAATAGGCAATTTATATATGAACTGTATTGGGCAGTGAAAGAGACAAAAAATATAAGCCCAACCCTAGTAGAGTCAGATGGCATATCTTTATTCTTACCACATACATACATGTACCCTCAGCTTAAAAGGAAGTTATGACAATAAATGTTTCCACTCAGTCAAAAAAATGATTCCACTCAACCAATATCCATTTTCTACTTGGTAAAGCTTAGTTCCTAGCCCTTATTTTTGCCAGGCATTAGAGATAGTTTCTGAACTGACCCACCTTCTGACCTTTCATTACCCATGGGCCCAGACAGGAAGTCCTGAATAACTTCTCCAGTTGGAGCCTCTGGATTGGAGGGAGAGGGCATTTTGACAGGCTGAATATAATTTCCTTAGTTGCAACTTGGCCAGAGCACTCTAACACTCCCTTACTACAAGAAGGAGTGCTGAATCCTTTAATGACCACAGATAGTGAAGGATCTCTGTTTTATGTCTCATCACAATTACTAGAAGATTTGGCTGTGTAAGCTAAAGCAGCTGTTGGGCCACATCAACATTAACCATCTACGTTCTGCCCCACTCAGATCTCAGTGGCATTGACATCCATTCATCTTCTCCTTTTTGCCCAATTAGCCCTAGATATGTTTCCTGGCACCATTATATTCAAAAGCTAGCTCTTAATACTATGCTGAGTTGCTTTCAAATACCTTTAGGAAATATAGCAGTTCATTACCATAGCAAGGGCTCAGAAGACTCCCATGGTGCCCTGGAAAGAGCACTAAATTGAAGGTCAGAAGATTCAGATTTTAGGTCTAGCATTCCCATGGATTAATTATGTTATTTTAGGTAAGTTGCTTTGACTCTTTGGGCTTTGGTTTCTTCATCAATAAAATAAAATCTCACCCACTCATTTAGACTATAAAACCTAACTTTTAATATTAGGAAAGATTTTGTGCTATCAGAAAAATAAAACCATATCAGGTGTGAATTTCCTAATGTGGAAATTTGTTACCTCAGAAAATTATCTCATCAGAGGATGGGAAGATTCTTTTCATGTCCAAAAATTCCTTTCTATGATTTCTTCTATTCTTGTTTATATTGATGATGATGTTGAGTAAACCAATTATAAACAGATTCCCTACATATGAAGCCCAACTTCTCAACTTTCAGGAAAACAGACTTTGAAACCACCTTTAGGTTAAGAAAGGATGTGTAGAATATGTGTTTAGTGGGCCTTGAAGTAGAATTTTATGCTTATACAAGTTTTTTCTGCTAATTGTTGCTTCTATCTATTATGCTTTGAGTTTGAAGAAATGTTACACAAGTTTGAGGCTTTCAATGGGTCAGCACATACCTCATGAGCCCCAATAGATTTATTCACTTTTACCAACCAGCCCTAGTATGTTTTCATTCAAAACAAAAGACAATTAATCAATGGGCACAATAAAGTTAAAAGAAAAGAAAAAAGGTCTTCCCATGGGTACACTTTTCTATAGGTTCAGTAACTAGTGGGAGAGTCCCTATATGTGGCAAACAGGCATGACAAGGAAATACACATTGAGATATACATGTCAAGAACCAGTATAGGCAAGAAATGCATTATAGAATACATATATTTAGTGGAGATGTATGACCAGGACCCACTTGGGGCCGATGCCTGGTGATATCCTCACGATCCTCTCTATTGCTCTCCACTGGGTGTATTGTATCTGAGGGGCCTGTCACCTTTGAAGAGCATGTCATTTTTTCTTAATGTCATATCTACTGAACATTCTGCATTATCTTTTCTAGGTGTTTCTGGTTGCCAAGTTGTTTTCTGCTACCATTTACCATATACCTTCAACTCAGGTCATCTATCAACTTCTACTAAGGTATTGTGACTACCCCTAGCAAAGGAAAGTTAAATTCTTTTAGTTCATAGCTTAGGCTATAAGCCACTACACTTGGCCCAGTACAGCCAAAAGAAGTCAGCTTGGCTAAGACTGTCTGTTTTCCTGATTGCCTTTTTTCTAGTGTTAATTTGAAATATGTCAGCATTTCTTAACCTTTTCTGATATTCCAGACCTCTTTGGCATTCTCAGAATAATGTTTTTACATGTATTAAGTAAAATATGGGGGATTACAAAGGAAATCATTTTGAAATACAATTGTTAAAATGCAAATAAATTAATTCACAGACCCCAGGTTAAGAATTCCTGAGGTACATGGACCCAGACCAACTATCTGATTTAAGGTTAGAACCTTTCTTAAAACTCCACTGTAAACCACATATGGATCCTGTGTCCTCCAAAATCCTTTTCTGAGCCTGCCCAAAAGATCTCACAGAAGTCCTGTGAAACTGGGCTTACAAATAAAGTCAAGCAAAAGCAAATAATACTGAAAATAAGGCAACACCCTTGTCCTCCAATGCTCCTGGTCCACATTCCTGATTTTCTTGTGCATATCAGTCAATGTACCAAAATCATAATAATAATAAAGTATTGCACACAAAACAAGCCTGTAAGGTAGGCAGCACAAGAATTCATTATTCCAGTTTTACAGATGAAGAAACTATAATTCTGCGAAGTTAAGTGATATTTCCATGGTCACACAGCAAATTAGGCTCTGAGGGAGGATTCAAACCCAGATTCAATATGATCCATTATGTAAGACTGTCTCAATTTGCTTCCTTTGAGCCAAAGAAGGTGAATCCATTGGCATAAGAAACGACAAATGTTTGCCTCACTGGTCCCCTCATCTCCCTGATTGATTGCCAAGAGCCCACCTCAGTTCTTGAAGGAGGAGAATATAAGCGTTAGGAGCGTGCTCCTTATTTATTTTGCAAAAACTTGTGAAGCTCAATATGTTATTTCACACAAACCACCCCTGAAAGTTCATGAATAAAATTTTGGAATGTGGAAGGAGAGGTCCTTTGTTCTTTCTTTAATTGCTTTTCAGTTAAACAGCTACACGATCATTTCTGTCCTTTCCTCGCCTCTGTTTCTCAGAATGGCTTCTATGGAACAGTAGTCTAAATTAACCAGACCCCGTTCCAAAGGACTGCCATTCCTCAGCTGCTTTGTTTTGAATGCTCAACATCTGATCTGGGTTATGTGGGAAGGGCAGAGGCTGAAGAAGAAAAGGAAGGTGATCTTTAACATTCACACCTGCAGACCCCCTGAAGGTAAGGAAAGAGAAGACACAAAACAGAAACCCTCGCCCACGGCTCCTTGACCCCAGATTGCTGAAGGAGCATCCTGTGCCCAAACATCTCAGCAGAGAACAGAATTTTAGAATGTACAACTATTTAAAAACACACTCACACACTAATTCAGGGCTTTTTTGCCACAGGGTCTGCAAGAGCTAATGTAACAGGTCTAGGTGATCACAGAAAGAAAGCAGGCATAATAACAGAGGTATTAAACTGGGCCAAGCACATGACCAAGGCAATAATGCTTAAGAGCAGGGCCTGGAATGTCAGGACCTTTGGTCAACAGCGCCCCTCTGATTGAAGTCAAGGGCTATGTGGTGGTTTGGAAAGTGTCTGGCAGGGAAAGGGCAAATGCTGGTTTCTTTTCTTGCAGTTTAGCCACAGAATTTAACTCTTTCTGTACCAGGGCAATAGACACCAACCCCATTTTTAGTATCAGGATTAACAGGAACTTGAACCCACCAGTCTGATGTCATGAGTTTGATGGCACAAAGACAGATGGCATCTCCATACAGATACTTGGCACTTACAACCTTTCACCATTAAAATTAACAACCTGTGATTTTAAAGAAACAGACATGATAGGCAATAAGATAGGGGTGGAGCTCCCTTTCAGCCCTGCATTACCACATGACTGCAAGGAGAGAAATGTTTCCCTCTGTTGCCTTATGCTAGAGAATAGTTTTTACCCCACATCATGGCATGGTTTGCATATCTGCTGATGTCTCCCCCAAAAGCACCAGGGGAATGAATCATTATTGAAACAATTTACTCTCAGTTAGTGCATGAATGCCTTCCCATGATGCTTTGATGCTTTGTTTGTCCTCCTATAAAAATTATTTATGACCCAAGTGTGATCTTTTAAATCAGAATACTTATTCCTGAAATCAAAGCTATAGCATGCTAATGCAAGGAGAAGCCTTGATAATTTTTCAAAGCCATGTTGAATATTCAAAAGCTGGAACTGAAGGAAAGGAGTTAACATTAATTAATATTTGAAGCTGTAAAATAAAAGCAACAGTGAAGCTAATTTTGCAGGACAATTAATCATGAGTCTTGCTAATTACACATGGGATTTTGCAAATGATTTTTTTTCTCAGGTAGCAGAGTAAAAATGATAATCCGCTACCCCTCAAAATCATTGGCTTCTCACCAATGTCCCCAGCAAGAGCAATTAGTGGAAACAGCAAAGCCCTAGTAATTGCATGTCAAGAGAGGAGAATGTTAGAATTTTAATTGCTCTAAATAAAGACCACTTGCTCATATGTACACCTGATTGTCCAAAACAAGTCTGCAAGCCAGAGCAAGTATGTAACCACTTCCAGGTGCCAGCATAAAAATAACTGTGAGAGCAGCATTCTCTCAGCAACACATGCAGTTTCTGGAAGAAAATAGCAATATGCACTCACATTCTGAACTTTGGTGTCATCACTTGAATATAAGAACTGGAAAAAAAAACCACCCACTTGGGGAAAATGTGCATATTCGTTACATTTGCCAAATATTTATTGCTGACATTTTTTTTGAAGAACTTTAACTATCTACAAGGTGCCAAGGGCTTCAAATTTACTGAATTTTAGGATCACCAATAAAATGTTTTTAACAAGACATCTCAAGAGGGCATAAAATAAAAAAATTACCATATTCATGAGTGTAAGCCTCTAAGATTGCAATGCTATAAACTGGGTGTTTATAATTTGCTTGTGGCTTTCTTAATTAAAAACTGGTAATTAGAAACTCAAGTCCTATTTTTCCACTTCATCTTCTACACTTTACATGCTACTGTTACTTTTCACTTTAATATATGTACACACGGATGCACACAATTGCAAATGATCAATAATATTTAACTGTGTGTCTAAAATCTAAATGATGATGGATACATTTAAATATTGCTTTCCAGGAGATTATTACTCCAATGGTCATGTCCTGGCTTAAACATTTAGCTTAAACAAGAGAGTTACCATTTTTTGCTCTTCCAAACATGCATCATTTACTTTCATTTTTAAACCAAATTGCCGAATTGCCTCCCAAGTACTACTGGCCTCTATTGTCTCTCGGTGTCCGCTTGCATCTTTAAGTACAACCATATTGAGGTGCTAAAGCATGACCTTCCTGCCATTAGCTTTGTCTGCTGGGTGTAGAGTGGAGAGTGGCAGCCTTAACTTAGCGCCATATCTCCTTTGCACGTCCAGAATTGGAATAATTGTTTACTATGCTGACACGACTTAAAAGAAACAAGCAGGACATGTGGAGTGTTGCTTCCTTTCCTCAATTACCAGCAGATCACAGGTGTTTATCTGGTTCCCGGAGGTGATTCAGGTAATAAACACTAGGATGGCAGTTTAAATGGTTGGAAGCTTTTCCATAGAAGACAGTCCTCACAGTCCTATCATTTCGTATCTATTGCTCACAAATGGCAAATTATTTATGCAGCCTCCTTAAGTGGTTACTTATGGTTTTTATTTTTATTTTTTAAGCAGAGACCTTTGAAGATCTGCCCTCCCTTATAAGCAAGACCAGGAGGAAACTCCCTTCTTCAGGTTGTGGATTACATGTGACCTTAATCTACAGCCTCTCCTTTTGTTCAAATGTCACTGGGGTGGGGTGGGGGATGGGGGAAGATAGACTTGGAGGGGGAAGGGAAGTGGATGCCTGAGCAGCCGTTATTTATTTATAAGCATTTAAGGGAGGCAACAGGCACACCCTGTTTTTTCTCATAGAGAGGTTTTTCAGGAGGCCCATGACAAAGAATAAGGAAAAAAAAGGGGGGGGGGGGATTTGAATCTAGTTGGGCAATAAAGAGGCTAAGTCTGATGTGGGTTTCAATAGGTCTGATATGAATTAAAAAATGATTGCTCAGAAGAGAAATATTTATAAGGCAGCACTGCTTACTATTATCAAAGGCATGCAGATGATTCTAGAACGCTAAGGGTTAGAGAATGTTTAGGGCTGGAAAAGAGTGTAAAGAGGGAGGTTTCCAAAAGTTCCTCCCTATAAAACTGTTCTTTTGACCATCTCCAATGTTTTCACATGGACGATGCAGGAATTTGTTTTGCATATTTGATCATTCATATTTGTTACAAGGATCTTTTCTTTCTTTCTTTCTCTCTTTCTTCTCCCTCTTTCTTTTCCCTTTCTTTCTTTCTTTCTTTCTTTCTTTCTTTCTTTCTTTCTTTCTTTCTCTCTTTCTCTCTTTCTCTCTTTCTCTCTTTCTCTCTTTCTCTCTTTCTTTCTTTCTTTCTTTCTTTCTTTCTTTCTTTCTTTCTTTCTTTCTTTCTTTCTTTCTTTCTTTCTTTCTTTCCCAAAGGGAGAGTGGACAAGATGAAGAGAACATTAAATGCCAATTAAATAAAAAAAAAATAATAGTTTTTTTTTTAACCTACTGTGCTATTCATTTCTAAGTTTTGCTTCTTACCTTGCAGTCATGCTAAAACGTTGCCTCCATTGCTACTCTCTGCTGGCCAGGAGAAAATTCAAGTGAAGTCTTTGCTCAAAACATCTTTTTAAGAATAAATGTTAAGAAATCAGACTTTCACAGTCATAAATGGATATTTGTGCCATTTGTTTCCAAATCAAGAATTGAACTACACAAAAACTTTTCATGTTTTTTTAGATGTTAGCTACCCATTACACTGAACAGTGTAATTCAAGTTCAGAGTGCCCTTTGGTCTCTTTCAGGCCTTCTGTTGCTTCCCTTGAATTTAGGTTCCCCCATCATTCCTGTGATTTTTAGCTCCATTTAAACCTGCCATTGTAGTAAATCTCATCTTATTTTATAGGCCCTTGAAGACAGTTTATGGGACCCTGCCCAAGAGATGAACCAGAGAGCTATGGTAAAGAAACTCCCGGTTATTTGGGGGAAGAGAATTTAAAAGATTTCCAGCCAATTTAGAGCTCATTAATTTGCAGTAAGAGAAGAAAATTTCTCAAACATATCAATTTAGCATCAAAGGAAAATAACAATTCAAAGAGAAGTAATGGAAAATATAAATTCAAATGAATCCATGTAGCTAAAAGGAGACCAAGGGACAGATCACAGAATCTCCATTTTCCAAAGAACCACAGAAGTCATCTAGACCAGTCTACAACAACAACAAAATGTCCTCGACAGAACACCTAATGAATGGTTATCTAGCCTCTGAAGACTTTCAGTGAGGGCTACACACTACCTCCCTCTTTTTTTTTTCAACTTCCACCTATTACTCTCTCATTCTTTGGAGGCCAACCAGACAAAATCTATTTCCTCTTCCACATAGCATTTAAAGATAGCCATAATTTCCCCCCAAGTCTTTCCTTTTCTAGTCTAAAACTCTCAATTTCCTTCAAATGACCCTTGCATTTTTTGATCTTGAGGCCCTTCACCATTCTGGTTGTCCTCCTCCAGACTTTTTCCATCTCATCAGTGTATTTTCTAAAATGTGCCCAGAATTGGTCACAATTCTCCCATGTTCTAACTGGCCAAAATTCTTTTCTAATCTTGATTTGGTAATCCAGAGGACCTTCAGCAAGGGGCAAAGTTTTATATACCTTAGAAGTTTCTGAAAACAAAGTACATATTCTTTGGTAAATTAGTAGAATTTAAATTAGTGGGGAGGGGGGCTACCGAGATAGCCTTCCCACTGTACTTTGGAATCTCCACAACCTCTGGATGCTGCAAATTATAGGGGATGCTTGGGAAATAATTATAGCTCAGCTCCTGTTACCTAGAAACGTAATGACAGGGGAAAATAATGAAATTATAAAGTATGTAAAATGCTGTGGTGGGAATGCATTCATCCTGGTATTGGTATGAAGCACTCCACCATGTGATGACTTCAGAAATACAGATTGGGCTGAAATCCAGCCACCTCACTGATAGCCAGTTATTAAAAACATATCAAGAGTTTTGGGGATGTTTGAACTAATGAGAAGCAGCCTGGTATAATGAATAGAATGCTTTTTTAGCAGTCAAGAAGACAGGTTCAAAAACTACCTCAGTCACTTAGTAGCTATGTAAATATTTAACCTCTCCCAGCCAAGGTTTCCTCATTATTAAAATGGGGATAAAAATAGCATCTATCTTACAGGGTTGTTGTAGGGGTCAAGTGCTGTGGTGTCTCTAAAGTACTTTGCAAACCTTAAAGTGATATGTAAATCTTAGCTATTATTAATGTAAAAATAGAGATTGCTCAAAAGAATGGAAGTAAACCTATGAGAAACAGCAAAATTCATTCCAAATTAAGCTCCACAATGTATACATATCAAAATAAACAAGACCTAAAAATTTGAGGTTGATACTTGATTAAATTTAGCAAGTATTTATTAAGGACCTTCTATGTACAGGTTATTATAGTAAGCACTGGAAACACAAAGACAAAATAAAACATCCACTGTCCTCAAGGATATTACATTCTGTTGGGAGGAAGGATGTAATAAATAGGAATAAAGTATATACATTGTAACACACAGTAGTAATTTCAAATGGGTGACAACAACTGAGGACATCCCAAAAGAGGATGTGCTTGGGTGTAGGAAGGTTAGGTTTCAATTGCCTGTTTCACCATTTTTAATCTTTCCTTCTCATTTCAAAAATCATCCTCCTCGGCAGAGAGGTAGATAGAATCAAATGGTTCTAGCTTCCAATCCAATAAGCATTATTAAGTGCCTACTATGTGCAAGGCACTGTCAGATGCTAGGGATATAATGACAAAAGGAAAACTGGTCCCTACCCCCAGAAAGCTTACATTCTACTGGAAGGTCACTACATGTAATCAAGAATGGTAAATACATAATAATTTAAAGAGAAGGGAGATACAGCCCTAACTCAGGGGATCAGAAAAGGCTTCTCACAGGGGATTGCAAACGGGCTGAGCCCTGAAGGGTGCTAAATTAGGTGCAATAAAGGAAATGCTGCTGTTAGATAAATGAAATAATAGTTGATCATGAGGCTTTCTCAGTAGAAGATTATGAATCATGAGAACCAGAGAGAGCAGCACTGAAGACATAAAAGTATAATGTTGGTCATTTGCCTTTTCCTTCTGCTCTGTTCCCCAAGCTCCGAAGATGAGGATGGTTGGACTTGGTGAGCATTCAGTGGCCTTCAGTAAACACTTTAGCATGTGACAAAAGTACTTCAAATTAGTATTGATCTGATACTATCAGTATGAGCTTAGATACAATTTGGTGCTGTGGACATTTCCCCCTCAAAAATGCAAATAACTACACAAAGAGAAAAAGGTTAGTATCCACTTATTTATACAGTAATTTCACAGGGAACTAGTTCACTTCAATTCAACAAATGTGCATTGAGCAGCTGTCACCTGAAAGGCACAGTGCCAGAAGTCTAGAATTATAAAGACAGGAAAAAAACAAAACAAAACAAAAAACAACCAAACAGTCCTTGTTCTCAAGGACTTTACATTCCCTTTAGGGGATATAGCACAGATAAAGACAGATCAGCACATAAGTATTTGAGGAGGGAGAAATCATTGACAATGAGGAAAATTAGGAAAGGCTTCCCTTAGAACCCAATAGGAAAACTATGGCAGGGAACCAAATCTCCTGTTTTTGTACAGGCCAGAAGGGAAGAATGCCTTTTCCATTTGACTGCTGTCTTAGAAAATAGTAACTGAAAGGAGCCTTGAAGAAAAGTAAGAATTCCAAAAGGTAGAAATGAGTAGAGAATATACTCCATGTGTGGGGCAGACTTATACAAAGACAGAAACATCAACTGAATTCAAAGTAAAGGGAAGAACAAGAAGACCAGTTTGGCTAAAATACAGAACACCAGAACCATTGTGAATAAATTTGTAAAGGTAAACAGACATCAGATGGTGGAGGGCTATAACTATTAAGCCAAGGACTTACCTTTTTTTACATAGAGGCAATGGGGAGCCACTGAATATTCTTGAGTAGGGTAGTCATAGGGTCAGAGCTGTATTTTGGAAGATTCTTTTAGAATCTATATAGAGTAAGGATTTGAAACGAAAGAGACTAGAAGAAGCAAGATCAGTTTGGTGTCTGTTGCAATAGTTTAGGCAGTGTAGGTGGTGAAAGATGGTGTGAATGGGGAGGAGAGAGATGAGTGAAATGTCAAAGATAAAACTGAAAAACCTGTCCCAAGTTTCTAAAAACTGATTGGATATAGAAAATGAGGGAAAGTAAAGTTGGTGTTTTTATAAATGGGGATAAAAGCATTTATGTAGTGCCTACTATGTGCCAGGTGCTTTTATGGGGGAAGGGGGCAAATGCTTCATTTGATTCTCACAACAACCCTGTTAAATAGGTCCTATTATTATTCCCATTTTACAGGTGAGAAATCTCAAAGATTTGGTTGGGATCATTAAGCTAAGTATCTGAGGCTGAATTTGAACTCAAATCTTCCTAATTCCAAGCTCAGCACTCTTCTGTGCCAACAGCTAGCTGCCTCTGAGTTAACCATAACTCTGAGGTTAAAAACCTGAGTATCTAAAAAAATGGTGGTACCCTCAACAGAAACAAAGATGTTTGAAAGAATGGCACGTTTGGGGAGGGGGGAGAGACGATGAATTACATTTTGTTTTTGTTTGTTCGTTTGTTTTCTGCTTTTTGGAAGGCAATTGGGATTAAGCGACTTACCCAAGGTCACACAGCTAGTTTTTGTGTTAAGTGTCTGAGGCCGGATTTGAACTCAGGTCCTCTTGACTCCAGGGCCAGTGCTCTATTCACTGCACCACCTAGCCTCCCTGAGATACATTTTTGACATATTGAAATTGAGATGCTTTGAGACATGTAAGAAGGACTTCAAGAAAGTTTCAGTGGGGAGAAACATATATGCAATGTTTAATCCGATAGTTAGGCTTCTTGGAGGCTCAGGATGTAAACTGATGTTATAAATACCATTGGACTGCTTTCACAAAGTGAGCTGAGTAAATCTACATTAACAAATTCTCAAATACCAGTTTCATCTTCTTGGATCAACAAGTACCATTCTCACTACCTGACCTTCCTCATAGTGTACTTAGTAATATTTTAAAAGTCCCCCATGTACAATAGAAATACACAGGAATATTGCTCACATTGTATCTAGCTGTAAGACAGTTTCTTTTTCTTAAGTGTAATTTTGTTCAATCAACAAAAATCTCTCCCCTCCTTTCCACCTACCCCTCCCATTGAATTAAAAAAAAGAGAAAAAGAAAACCTTTTTTAAAAAATAAATATGCATAGTCAAGAAAAACAAATTCCTGAATTGGCCATATCCAAAACATTTATGTCTCATTTTGCACTCTTGAGTTTTATCAATTCTTTGTTAAGAGGTGGGTAGCATGCTTCATCATTGGTATGCTGGAATCATGGTTGGTCATTACAGTAATGACCAGAGTTCTTAAATCTTTCAAAGTTGCTTATCTTTACTAGACTGGCAAAAATGAATACTATAGCTTTTCATTTTCCTCCTCCAAGAACAGTAAAAATAACAGTACACTTCTCTAAAGTGTACTTCTCTAGAAATATGGCCCATAGGAGAAATCAGTCCCTAGCTATGCTTAAAACTTCAAGTAACATATCAGTGTGAAACTGTGTGGGATAAAGATCCCAAAGACCCTTACTCAAATAAAAATCAGAGGTTTCTCCAGGTAGAAACAGAAGCTCTTTATTCTAAAGACAAATATTGTGAGAGTTGGGCATCACCCATTCCAGACAAGTCTGGTATAGGGAGGCACCCAGCAAGAGTCAAGCAAGCATTTATATATCCTTACACAAACAATTCCAGGAAATACCCCAAAAACCCCGAAATCCCCTCCCACCACCCTCCTCCTACAGCTGGACCATCAATTCATTGGTGGGATTGTATGGCCTCACAGTCTATGCAAGAACCCGGAAAGTCCCTCTTGCCCAATACAAAGACACATAGCTATGATTATCCATATTTAGCAGAAAGGAGTCGTGACAAAAAGTACCAGGCAGGAAAAAGGGAGGGAGTGAAGGGGCATACCACCTGATTTCCCCGAAATCAGATGATTTACAAGAAAATGAAACTTGGGCCTAGGGAGGCCAAGGAACCAGCTCAAGTTTGGTGACTGTCTTCTTCATTCTATGAGATACTTTCACTCATCTCATTCAAAACCACACAACCTCAGCATTCTCCTGTTGATATGGGGAGGGGGGAGAGTCATGTAGATCTTAGGGCAAAGAAAGGAAGACTTTGAAAATCAAGTTCTTAAAAGCTTGTCTTTCTATTTCTTCCTAATCCAAGAAGTATCATCTTTACATATAAAAAAAAAAAACCTCAAAGACATTCCATGTATAATAACCAAAGTTATCCCCAGCCCTATCTTTCTTTCAGCCATATTCATTCCCATCCCCAATCCCTTTGAGGAAAAGGCATGGAAACCCTCTCTTGCTTCAAGTCGCACTTCCCAAGGTCCTCTCTCTTGAACATAGACGCTACTTATCTCCACCCACACTTCAACTCTTACCTCTTTTTGACCTATTTAACCAGATGCTTGGCCTGTTTTCAAATGCTGAACTGTTAGGATGCTCAAGAGAGGGAATGAGAACTTAAAGAGACAGGTAACTAAGAGAAAACATCAAGAACAACCACGGGAGGCTCCATAGATGCTTATAAAGACACACACACACACACACTCACACACACACTCACACACACACTCACACACACACACACACTCCAAAAGCAGGGTAAAAATCTACACAACTTTGGAGCCTAGAGTCTCATATCCTCTTTTTCACATCTGCTAAGCCATGCTGAGCTGGTTGTTGCTGCCTTAAAACCCAGTCATCAAGTTTTTTCTAAGAAATCAAAGAGACAATTAGACAAATAATTTTAAAAGCACTCAAAACCCCACAGCTTTTGCTTTTGAATTATCCATGGTTTTTTCCCCAATTTCTTTCTTGTCTCTTTACTTCATTTTTTCAGTGGATACCTGGCCACTGAGTTTGATATGAAGAATTAAAATTACTTAATAATTTTTCTTAGCACATTAAATAAAGTTGGGTCATTTGGAATTAGCAAACTATGGCACCTGAGGGTAACCCAGTTAGTAGGAGGAGGGTCTTGGGAGAGACCTTGGACCTGCATGGAAATGATCAGAGAGAAACCTCACGGAGAAACTTTAGCCCTACAAATACAAGACTCACAAGGCACAACACCTGGGAAAGAGAAGACTGAGACATTTCTAGGTCATTAATGGATAGGGTTAAAGGGCTGGGTGACAGAGAGAGAGAGAGAGACAGAGACAAAGACAGAGGGAGACAGACAGACAGACAAAGAGGGAGGACAAGAGAGCATCCTGTTTTTGTTAATTATTCTTGCTCACTGGATACTAAGCTCAGTTATTCCTGTTGCCTAAAATATACAAGCACCATCAGTGCCTTCTATATTTTGGTGCTCTGTGGCAAAGCCCCTATTTAAGATTCTAAAACAAATTGTCTAATCAAAAACCCAATGCTATACATGCCTTGGAAAAGAGGAAAGTAGTAAGCAGAACTTTGTTCCTAATGCATTGTCATTTTATGTGGCTCTGATAAGACTATTTGGCTATCAGTAGAACGTATTTTAAAAACAAATCATTCATTTATTTTAAAAATAATATTTTATTTTTCCCCTAATGACATGTAAAATAATTTTAAACAGTTTTTAGTTTTAAATTCTATCCCTGTCTCTCGCCTCTTCCCTCTCCCTGACATGGTAAGCAATCTGATATAGGTTATACATGTGCAATCCTCTTCCTACTGACTGGGTTACCCTCAGGTGCCATAGCTGCTAATTCCAAATGACCCAACTTCATTTAATGTGCTGAGAAATATTATTAAGAAATTTTAATTAAAAAAAATTTTTTTTTGCTTTTTGGAGGGGGAAGGTAAGGAAATTAGGGTTAAGTGACTTGCTCAAGGTCACACGGCTAGTTTTTGGGTTGTGTGAGGCCAGATTTGAATTCAGGTCCTCCTGACTCCAGGGCCGGTGCTCTATTCACTGCACCACCTCGCTGCCCCAATAATTTTAATTCTTTATATCAAGCTCAGTGGCCAGATATCCATTGAGAACATAAAGTAGAGAGGCAAGAAAGAAATCAGGGAAAGAACTATGGATGATTCAAAAGCAAAATGTAAAACATTTCCATATTAGTAATTTTATGAAAGAAAAAAAGAAAAGAGAAAGGAAAGAAAGAAAGATGAAAATAGTATGCTCCATTCTGTATTCAGATGTTATCAGTTCTTTCTCTGGAGGGAGATAGCATTTTACATCATGAGTCCTTTGGGATTGTCTTGGATCATTGTTTTGCTAAGCATAGCTAAGTTATTCACAGTTGTTATTGTACAATATTGCTGTTACTATGTACAATGTTCTCCTGGTTCTGCTCCCTTCAGTCTATATCAGTTCATGTAAGTCTTTCCAGGTTTTTTCTGAAATCATCCTGCTCATCACTTCTTATAACACAATAGTATTTCATTATAACCATATTCCACAACTTATTGATGGACATCCCCTTAATTTCCAATTCTCAGTCACTACAAAAAGAGCTGCTATAAATATTTTTTTAAAATAGATTCTTCCCCCCACCCCCACTTTTTTAATCACTGAGCATACATTTTGAACTGTCTGAATATGCTGATCCTGTCTTGGCCATCTCTTGTTGTGTGATAGTGCACCCCTTCCAGATAATGTAATACCTGGTTAGGGGCATAGTCAATCAGAAGTTTTCTGGTGTCATTATATTAGAAAGGTTCAGGTATGACATTTGTCTGTGGAGATGGTGGTGGGGGTGTGTGGAGAGGAACCAGTAGACAAAATAATGGTAGTGCAGCAAAAATATATCACTGTTCCTGGAAAAACAATTCCAAATTCATGTCTCACTGACAGTGGCAGCATAACATTTTCATGTATCAACAATAAACATTTATTAATCATGAAAGTCAGTGTGTGATGTAGCACATAAAGAGCCACTATAAAAGCTAGGAAAACTGCTGTTTCAGTTCTGTTTCTGACACGTACTAATTGTATGTACCTGGGCAAGTCATTTAACTTAGTCCTCTGGGCAACTAAGACTATATAGTTGCTGACCTGCATTGGTAGAGGGAATTTCCTCACCTATGATAGTTTCCTATGCTACTGAAATTAGAGGTCCAGTTCCTGTCCCTACAACTTAGGTACTAGGAATATGAAGACAAAAGTGATATAGCCCCTAACCTCAGGGAGCTTACATTCTATCTGGGAAGGAAGCATGTACATCTACAAAATAAATACAAGGTAATATGGGTTATAAAGGGGAAAGGTTCCAGCTGTGGAAGAATTATAAAAGGCTTCACGAAGAAGGAAGGAAACAAGCATTTATTACACATCTACTCTGTGGCAGACGCTGTGCTAAGTGGTTTACAAATATAACTTATTTAAACATCACAATAACCCTGGGAGGTAAATGCTATTATTATCTACATTTTACAGTTGAGGAAACTGAGGCAGACAAGTTGAGTTACTTGCCTAGGATCACACAACAAGTAAGTGACTGAAGTCAAATTTGAACTCAGGTTTTTCCTATTTCCAGGTCCAGCTATCTATCCACTGTGCCATAGCTGCTGAATCATACAAAGAGAGATAGAATGTCAGTTTGGGGAACAGTCAGAAGGGTAATTTCTTTTGATGTAGACTATGTAAAGGGGAATAATGTACACCAAGACTAGAAAGGCATATATACAAAGAAGTCAAATGTTCAGGGAAGGCAAATGACAGAAGTCCATTCTTCCATAGGGCCTTCTACTGATTTTGTTGAGATCAAGACAATGATAGATGACCATGTAATTAGTGAGATGATTTTTCACTAAATAATAGCAGTTTTATGTATCTCGTAAAATTTTTGGTGATGTTTACAAAGTGACTTGAATTATTAAAAAGAAAAGACATTTTAAAAATATGAATACCTCTGTCCCAGGCCTTTTTTTTAATGCTGCAAATGAAGAAAAGATTGAAGTTTCAAGACACATTTGCTTCTTCAATTCAATCATCAGTGAATTTCAATGAAGCCGATTCAGCAACAAAAATAGGTAGGTGATCTGTCTCTGTAACTACTACATACAGTTTCATGTTTGCAAACTTGGGAGTTTGTCTCACCTTACTTGGCCCAAGCCCCTTTTTCATAGAATAAGATCTCTGTGTTAGAATCCAACTCTGGTACATTTTCACATGATGAAGATATGGCTGCAGTCCTAGGATTCATCGACTCTTCAGTGTTTCATTCTAAAATAAATCCCTTTGGGTGTTTGAAGAGAAGGAGAGTGAGTGGTATCTAAGATCTTCTTTCAAGGGATTCCCTTTTTCTAGTTATGAGTTTGTATGTTGCACTGAGGAACACCCACAGTGTCAGGCCTGTTTGAAGGAAAGGAAACAAGTGACTTGAAAATCCTTTCTTCATTAAGAGGTGAGAAAGACTGAGTCTTCTCCCCGCCTGCCCTTTTCCCCCTCCCCAAACCTTGATTTTATCATAAAGTATACTGCTTCTCAATATTCTGTCACACAAGAAAGATATCTTTGTCATTATTGATATTGTGGTTTTTCTTTATAATTTATTATCAACACTTGCCAAGCATCAACAATACCCTAACCTCTAGACAAAAGTCAAGTGAAACTTGGTCCCTCTCTATTGGATTCGTGACCTAAACATGAAGCTTTCCTCATATGGGGAGTTCAGGCTTCTCAGTATTTAATAGCAACCAGGTTTTCTACATCAGAACTTCATTCTGCTGGTGCCAAGGGATGGCTCATAGAAACAGTAGGAGAGGGGAGCACAAGGTAGTTTTACTAATTGGTGTTTTACATAAATTAAATTGGTGCTTTTTTTGCTTTTTAAAGGAAGCCCATGGGGTCATATTCATTCAGATAGCCCATTGACCTTCCTCACCAAAAGGGATATAAACAACTACCTGGCCTTTCTTCCCTATATGCTTCACAGCATTTGAAGACTTTCTCTTCAAAATTGACCTTGATATGGTTTAAGTTGGGAAAATGAGAAGAACAAGAAAGGAAAAATAAACAAGAAGATCAGACTCAAAAGATTCTTATTTCCAGACCTTCACAACAAACATCCTCAGTGAGTTCCTCCAAGATTTAGAAGCTACAGTGGTCAATTTAGGAGAAACAAAATAAAACAGCACAACCTTGAGTATGGTGACAAGGTCAATGGACCTTCGTTAAGTTGGAAGGGACTTCAGAGATCATCTAACCCAGGGTCAAGATCTGGGCCATTGTCAGTCATCTTGACTTTTGTCTTGCTGGTGGACTTTTATGTCTCTGGAGAAGAGAGTGAGGGTGATAATTGCACAGCTCAGTTTCACTTAAATTCAATTCACTGTCAAGTCAAGACATCACCCTTGTGATGTCATTTGTCCTCTTTAAGAAGATCATAGGTTTAGACTATAGAAGCTGGAAAGGACCTTCATTTCACAGACAAGGAAACAGATACTGAGAGGTTAAGTAATTTAATGAGAGTCACATAGCTAGTATAAATCTGGCAGAACTTGAACCCATATTTTGACTCCAAGGCCAGACCTCCAGCTGCTATACCAGGCTGCTTCAGAAAATGTTAGCTATGATCATTGTTGTGTACAAATGCATAGTGAGTACTAGGTCTCCAGAAGAAGACACCATGGGTGAAATTCACTATTTAGAGTAGACATTTAATAAATGAGTGTCCATTTGAGTTATCTTAGCAGAGACCTTACATACCTCCACAGGCTTGCAGCCTACAGCTAAAGAGAACAGCCAGGCTGCTTGTGTGATGGGAGGTATATTTTATACCAACTTGATAAGTTTCTAATTTAGCACTCAATGCATGTGGGGTTTTAAACATGTCATCTCTACTGAGATAAGGCAATATTTCACTATTTAAAAATGTACTTTTGGTTATGGGAATTTGGGATGATGATGGTACTATCTCAACAACAAACATCTCTTACATGTCATACTCTATGACCTTAAGCAAATACATTAATCACTGAGACTCAGTGTCCGCCTATGCAAAAAGAAGGGTTTGGACTAGTCTCTTTTAGTTCTAAAATTCCTATGCCCCTGTGCAATACTGAATTAGACATTGTATTGGTCAAAACCCCATTACAACAACTAAGGGCCTGCCCCAAATCTTTCTTTTACTTGAACTATGTTGAATTGGATATCTCTCCAAATAAGGAAGCCATCAGCTAGGGCTTGAGAAAATTTTTAGTATACAGAAGTTTTTGTAATAGTATTTGTTGTAATGGGATTTGCCCAATACAAAGAGAATTACAAAGCCCTGGCCCCTGCCTTCCGGGAATCTAGGTTAGCATCATCCAAAAACGTTTTATAGATAGCTCTTTCAGGCAAACTGAGTTTTGACAATGAGGAGGGCAAAGGTGTGATGCTTCCAAGAAATGAGAATGTAAGCAAATAGTAGTCACAATTGGAGATGTGAAAGATATTCGACTGGACATTTCTGATTGCAATGAGCTTGACTTCACTTACTGGTTAAAACACCAAACAATATTCCTGGCAATAATGTCACTATTGTAGCTTTACCACTATGTTTCTGATCAGGAATCTGGGATACAAAAGGTGATTCATTGCAGTTTCGAATCAGGTTTCATTTGTGAACCCTGGGTCCTATTTTGTGTTCTCTCAGTTTTTATCTGTGTTGTCCCAAATAAAGTGAATCACATTTTTTTATAGTATTGCTGCATTTGTGTGTGTGGGGGGGTGGGATGTGACTGTTGCCATGATGAGGTATGACCCAGTGTGATCTGTAAGAAAGTTCTAAGTCAAATTCCACCTATGATACTTAATATCTATATATCCCTGTGCCTGAAGCAATTTACTACTAGGGTAGCAGGTCTCAAAGTGTTTAAGGGGTCTACAAGATCAAAATCATTCATAATAATATTAAGATGTTTCATGGTAAACAACAATAGATATAACTCACATAAACAAAAGCTCTTGGTGAAGAGAGGGTCTTCAATAATTTGTGAAAGTGGTTAAGGGGTTCAGGTTGTCAGAACTTTTGAAAGCTGCTGTACCTAAGGCAAAAACGATCATCTGTTTAAGAAGAAAGAAAAGTATATTGTACATTTTATGAAGATTTTCCCTTACAATGGTTGTAATGAGAAAATTTTAGTGTTTAAGAAGTGATCAGTGATCTGGAAGTCTCATCTATCCCAAATGATTCCTCCCTTATGAATTCTGTAGAAGTGATAGCTATACTGAAATGGCAAATTAGAAATTTAGCCATATCTTTTTTTTTTAAGCAATCGGGGTTAAGTAACTTGCTCAAGGTTACACAGCCAGTTATTTCTGGGTGTGGTGCTGGGTATCTGAGCCCAGATTTGATCCAGGTCATCCCGACACTGGAGCCGGTGCTCTTACTCGCTGAGCCACATGGCCGCCCCTGAAATTTAGCCATTTCTAATGCCATACTGGAATCCCCAAAGCAGTTTTCAGGTACCTTCCAGGTCATCTGCAGGCTTTATGGTTAAAGAACCTGCCGTACACTTGAAGGTGTTTAATTATATAAATTATTGCAGATAGCAAGGAGGAGTCTTTGATTATTTTTTTAGAAATATAGAGGAAAAGAAAATTGGTTTATTTAACTGATTTAACTCTCTTCTCTGAGCCTCAGTTTTCTCATCTGAAAATCCAGGGACTAGACTTAGAGATTGCTAATGTCCTTTTGCATTCTAAGTTTCTCATATTTAGATCCCATGATTGTATCAATTCAGTTTGATCAATATTTATTGAGCACCTACTATGTTCCAAGAACTGTGCTAAGTGCTGGGGAAAAAAAGGTAAAAGGCAGACTCTGCCCTCAAGGAGCTTGCAATCTAATGGGGGAGACAATATGCAAATAAGTGTGTGTACATATATACATATATATACACATACATGCATGAACATATGTGTGTATATATGCAAACTACATACAGGATAAAAAGGACATCCTTAAATGAGAGAGCACTGGCATTCAGAAGGATTAGGGAAGGCTTTCTGTAGAAGGTGGGATTTTAGTTAAGACTTAAATCATAGATCTTTTGTGTATTATTAATGTGAAATCAAGAAAAAAAATTCCTTATTTGAGTGTGAGAAGGGTTAAAGAAGATTGTGTCCTCAGTAAATCATATTTTGCCTCGGGCTTTGATTCTAGCCAGTCATGGATTGACTTGACTACTTGACTAGAAATCCTAATTCCTATTACTATGAGATCTGTGTTTCCTAATGTGGGAGAAAAAAAGAGGGAATAAGCTTTTTTTTGCTTTTTGGAAGAGCAATTGGGGTTAAGTGACTTACCCAAGGTCACACAGCTAGTTTTTTTGTGTTAAGTGAACACAGGTCCTCCTGACTCCAGGGCCGGTGTTCTATTTACTGCATCATCTAGCCACCCCAAGGGAATAAGCTTTTATTAAGCACCTACTATGAGCCAGCCACTATATGAAGCACTTTAGAGGTCTGACTTCATTTGATGCTCACCACAACCCTGGTAGGTCGGTGTTTTCGTTATCCCTATTTTACTATTGAAAAACCTGAAGCAGTCAGAAACTAAGTGACTTGCCCAGGGTCACACAGCTAGTAAGTGTCTGGGGTCATAAGTAAAGTCAGCTCTTCTGAGTCTGGGCTCAGTGCGCTATCCACTGTGCCTTTTATACACATAAAATGGTGAAGAGAATTATGTTGGGTAATGGAATATTGCATTTAAAGATTTACATGCCTCCAACAGAAACATATTAGCTATGTTAATAAGTTTAAATGCACAAAAGGAATTTAAATATGAAAATGAATTCATCACTTGTTGACAAATAACATTTTACACTTAATGTTGGAGGAGGAACATTTCTCAGGAAATGGCCAGTCCCAATAAATATGCCAAGTGCTCCTATAAATAACAAGTGACCGTGTTAGTCATCAGCTTATAAACTATCTGAATTCAATCCACACTAAGTAATGTGGGTGCTAAGGATATGGCTAATAAGGAAACTCTGTAGCCTAAGAAAAAAGCTGTAATCAACAGAAAAAGAGAGTGTTTGAAGATTTAGGCAGAACAGATGGGTGGCTTTGCTTCCCTTTTGCTTAGGGGCAGTAAGGAAAGAGGGTGGGGAGAGTGGTGTTTGTTGTTCTCTCTAGTTACTGATCTTAATTTGTAAAAGGAAGTCACAAAACATCTAGGTGAGTGTTTCAAGGGGAGAGTCTGAAGTGGACCTGGGCTATATCACTGGCCAGGTCTCATGGCCAGAGCTCCTTTCATTTTAATGCATGACTGCCTGGATTAATTTCATGGTGAAATACATGGCACATACATATATGCACACATGTACTTATATATGGATAGATGTTTACATATACGTAATGAAATTAAGCTTAGTAACCATGTAATAATATATGTACATGTATTATTGGGTGTATATGTGTATGTATTTCTATAATATATTTAAATCTTCCTCTTCTTCAGACTAATAATATATGTGGGGCACAAATGATTATTAGCCTGTAGGTAGACGATGTGTTTTAATAAACATAATGAATAAATCAATAAATTGGGTTTCAGACCATTATTCTTTTTTAAACAAATACTAATGATTCAACATACCATGTGTCCTTATTTGAAGACATTACACACATGGTAACAATTATATTCACCAGGTAGGTAAGCAGGGAACAAATTTCTCTGTGAAATGTAGTTTGGGTTTTGGATTTTTTTTTTTAACTGCAGGAAAACACTTAGTAATTCTAATGTGGGCAGGCTACCTTTTCCTTTAATTGAAGCAGTGTTAAGTTTTCCTCTAAAGAAGAGTGAAAAAAAAATTTTAGTACCACATCATCATCTTTCTAATTGCTCAAATCAATTTTCCTTTCTAGGAAAAAAAAAAGAAAAGCAGAATGGTACAGTAGAAAGTGAGACAGATTTGGAGGCATTGGAACTGGGTTCAAAGCTCAGCTCAACCACTTATTAACAATGTCTTCTTAGGCAAGTCCCCCAATCTTTCTGGGCCTCTGTTCCCTCCTCCTTAAACTGATGGGATCAGACTGCATGTTCCCTAAGGTGCCATATAGATCTGTCTGATTGAATTGGAAAATAATTTCCCTCTCTTTTAATATAATAATAATATTCATATAGCACTTGCTATGTGCCAGGTGCTATGCTAAATCTTTTCAACAGCTTTGGGAGATAGGTGCTATTATTATTCCTGTTTTACAGATGAGGAAACTGAGGCAAGTAGGGGTTAAGTAATTTCCCCAGGGTCACATAGTTAGTCAGTGTCTGAGGTTGGATTTGAACTCAGGTCTTCCTGACTCCAGATCCAGCACTCTTTGCTGCACCATCTAGCTGCAGCACTAGGTCAATTCAAATAAATAAGTAAATTTAAATGAATTCACACACACAATTTTCTACACCATCTACAAAATTTAACTGTGATCAAAACTGGTCTGACACTGTATTAAACAGTATTTATAGAATTTCAGAGTTCTAATCAATCTCAGTGACCAACAAGCCCAACTTACACTTGAAGAAGTACTCATTCTATAATATATTTGACAAGTGGGCATCTGGCCTTTGCTGGATGACCTCCAATGATAGGGAAACCACAGCAGCCCCCTCCACTTTTGGATAGCTCGAAGGGTTAGAAAGAAGGCAGCTAGGTGGTTCAGTGGATAGAATGTTGGGCCTGGAGTGAAGAAGGCCTGAGTTCAAACCTAGCCTCACACAGTAGCTGTGTTACCCTGGGTAGTCACTTAACCTCTGTTTGCTTTAATTCACTGGAGAAGGAAATGACAAACCATGCCAGTATCTTTGCCAATAAAACCCCATGGACAGTAGTGGTATACTATGATCCACAGCATCAAAAAGAGTCAGTCGGACATGATTGAACAAAACAACAGCAATTGTTCATTATTTTTTCCTTTTATTTATAATTTCCTTAAATTACATAAATTTGAGTTTAAGCTCAAATTTGCCTCTCTTCAACTTCTACCCATTAATTTCGCCCTGTGGGGCCAAACAACACAAGACTAATTCTTCTTCTAGCTGACAACCCTTTAAATATCTGAACATAGTTATCATGTCCCATCTATAAGCTTCCTCCTCTCTAGGCCAAACATCCCCATTTCCTCAAACTTGTCTCCAAACAGCACAAAACAGAGGTCCTTTACCCTCCTGGTTGTCTTCAGGATGCCACCCAGTTCAATATTCTGTTTTGTTTTTTCAAATGTAGCACATTGAACAATGAAGCAATAGTCCATGTTAAGAACAATGAATTTGTAAGATTATCTGATGAAGCCTTAAAGAGATATATTTCATTATATTCTAATTCCCTGAAAAGTATAATCCATGTATCATTCATCTAGTAACTTTTCAAAGCAGTTAGTCCATCAATCAAAAAGCATTAACACACCTATTATATGCCAGGAATGCTAAGGGATGGTAATACAAAGAAAGGAGACCCCTCCCCCAACCCAACCTCTGCAGCAACAAAAAATCCAAATCCTTTTCCTTAAGGATCTTATATTCTAAGAGAAATAAATATAAAGGCAAATACTATATATGTGTGACATATGTGTATGTATATGTAAACATGAGGCAGCTAGGTGGCACAACAGATAGGGTGCTGAGCCTGGAATCAGGAGGACCTGAGTTCAAAACCAGTGTCAGAACCTTACTACTTATGTGACCCTGGGCAAGTCACTTACCCCTGTTTGCCTCAGTTTCCTCATCTGTAAAATGAGCTGGAGAAGGAAATGGCAAATCACTCCAGTATCTTTGCCAAGAAAATCCCAAAAGGGGTCACAGAGTGCAACATGATTTCAACTGAACAACAACAAACATATAAACATGTCTACATATAACATGTATGTATATATACTGTCATGATATATATATATAAACAGCTGTATGTGTGTCTATTTGTCTATATGTATTTATCTATCTCATGACAAATTTCTTTGTACAGTGCCTATATACAGTAGATGGAAGGTAGAGAATCTTTGCAGTCATTTCAGGATGATGACAATATTTTCATGGGAACAAGACTAATCATTCTGCAACTATATTCATAATTTGCTTTGGTCTAACTGAGCCAATATAATATCTAATAGAGTTAAACATTGGCAAACTCTCTGAGGTCAGGTGGCCACTGCCCATGTGCATAACTAGCGTTGTTGGCTACCTCTGCCATTCTGAATAAGAAGGCAAGATTCTAGAGGACCTGAGCTGTACCTGTGCTATTCTCACTATACCATTTCACTATACTATTTTCACTTTCTTTGTTGTTTTTTTCCTTTTGTTCTGTTTATTCTTTCACAACATGACTAATGTGGAAATATGTTTTACTTAATTGCACATATATAACCTCTATCAGATTGTTTGCTGTCTTAGGGAGTAGGGAGGGAGAAAAATTTGGAACTCAAAATTTTATTAAAAGTGAATGTTGAAAATTGTCTTTATATGTCATTGGAAAGAGTAAAATATTACTTACGTTAAAAAAAAAAAAGAATTAATGCTACTAACTGGGATGGTGCAAAGGAACCTAGCTGAGGTCCTACTCCAGCTATAAGTTCTAGCGTAAAGGTTCTTAGTCCAGGGTCCATGACTTTTTTTTGGAGGGCAATTGGGGTAAAGTGACTTGCCCAAGGTTACATTGATAGTCTTTTGTTGTGTGTGTGTTAAGTGTCTGAGGCCGAATTTAAACTCCGGTCCTCCTGACTCCAGGGCCTGTGCTGTATTCACTGTGCCACCTAGCTGCCCCCATGACTTTAAAAAAAATAATTTGATAACTATATTTTGCCATATAATTGATTTTCTTTCAAATCCTAAGTATTTCATTTTATGCATTTAACAACATTATGAAAAGGGGTCCATCACACACACATACACACACACATACACACACACACATATAGCACTAGGGGTTCTGTCTTTACCTGAATCAGAGAAGAAAATTTGAAGAAGGACCTGTGCTGCAATCAGCACTGCGGTATGACTGTCCAGATCATCAAGCCCATCCAGGTTAATGTGCAGTGTTTCAGGGAGTATAGGAGTGAGCATCCAGATAAGAATTGAAGAAACTTTCCATGGCTTGGCTGTGGCAATCCAGTATGTTTCCTTCCTGCTTCTTCCCCCTTCACCCCAACTATCCTCCACCCCAAGAGAATTCTCTGGCCCTGATTGCTCACCCCTGGGCCTGCGGTCAAGAAGACATCTTTCTGAGTTCAAACCTGGCCTTATACACTTACTAACAGTGTGACCCTGGGCAAGTCACTTAACCCTATTTGCCTTCATCAGTAAAATGATTCTGGAAAAGGAAATGGCAAACTTCTCCAGTATCTCTCCCAAGAAAACCCCAAATGGGGTCATGAAGAGTCATTCACAACCAAACAACAACAAGAAGCTCTAAGTTTGGTATACAAAAAAAAAATGTACTATCTCTGGAGTCAGAGGACTTGGATTCAAATTCCATTTTCATGTGACTCTGGGCATGTCACTTAACTATCCTCTCTGTCCCCTACTTTTCTCATCTATAAAATGAGGTGGTTGGACAAAATAGCTCTGGGGTCTCTTACAACTATATAGCTATGATCCTATGATCTCTTGTATCAAGTCCCAGTACCCTCATAGTATCTTATAATCAAGCTCTCCCTGTTCAGCTCTAGAACCAATTTACTAAGTTTTCAAAAGATGGAATTCAGGTGATCTTTGTATATCCTGAAAATCTTGCCTAGAGGTGAGTGTCTGATCCTGTGCAACTAAGGACACTCCCCCCTCCTTTCCTACACCAGAATATGGGCATCTGGTGATGAACATTTTTAACAATGGACAGATAACAATAGATATCTTTGTACAGTGCCTATTATCTATTATTCCTCTCTCCCTCTCTCTTCCTCTCTCTCTCTCTCTCTCTCTCTCTCTCTCTCTCTCTGTCTCTCTGTCTCTCTCTCTCTCTCTCTCTCTCTCTCTCTCTCTCTCTCTCTCTCTCTTTCTCTCTCGTCTTACTGACCTGTAATTTCATTAGTAAAGGGAATTCCTTCTACCAATGAAGGTTGATACCTTCTCTATAATTTTAGCTATACGGTGAATAAAATATCCAGAGAGACAAGGTTTCCAGGTATTATTAATCAATGTCTGTAGTTTTTCTCGATAATCAAAGACACCAAGGGAGACTCTGAAACACCTTAAACCCTTCTGGCAGAGTGGTCCCCTAACAAGTGAAACTCAACCCTGATTGGTGCATATTTAATGAAGAGGTGGGCTACTCCTGCTGAGAACATGGCTTGATCATGACTCAGAAGCCTCAGGACGTATGGGCAGGGGAAGCCATTTCCATCTTGACCTTTCTGATTAGTTTTCTCCTTCGTGAACTGGGCAGCCCTAACCTCTAGTGGAGAGGATCAAGGATTGGGGGGGATGGTTCTTTCCCCCAGGGAAAAAACATATGCAGACCAGATTCTGTTTATACTCTCAATAGAATTCAGATTTTCAGATTTCCCAGTGGGGCTGGGTCCTGGCCAACCTAGTTAATAAGCATGTGCCTTGTAGACTAGGAGTCATCTTATTGCTGTTTTTGACTGACCTTTTCAGAAATGGTGTCTTAATAAAAATAGTAGGAAGAGGATGAATGACAAATTAACAATTAGTTATTAATGTAATAGTATTAATATTAATTTATCTCAGCTGCCTTGCCTTAGAACACAGAGAGCTTAAGGAACTTGCCATAGCTAGTCTATGTCAGACACAGGACTTGAACCTAGGTCCTTTTTGGATTTGAGGCCGTCTTTATATCTCCTATGCTATGTTCTTTCTCACATACAAACAGTGCTAAATAGATACTTTCTGATGATGATATTCAAAGTAACTGCCCTTGGCAGTCAATATAATTCATTGAGAATTTATTAAGTCCATTCAATGGTTCTGACACATGCTGAGCACTGAAGAGCCAAAAGACAAAAAAGGAAAGAGTCTTGGTCCTTGAAGAACTTGCATTCTCTTCAGATTTGCCCATTAGAGGGAAAGGGAGAGAAGAGAAGGGGAAGAAACAGACCTAGTCCAATATAGGAGGAACACTTCCCCTCTTGCTTCAAGATATGAAAGTGCAGGAATGCTCCAGGCTACACAGCTTCTGTAGATTTTCATTGGTTTGTTTATTTACCCATCAAGAACCATAAGGACCTTTACTACATAAAATGCCAAGTGTGGTGGTAATTGACACCAAACGATCCATGTCTACCAACAAATAAAAAACTGAAGTAATAAACATAGAGAGATGAGTGTTTAATGACCTTCAACAAATTTTTATTGTAAGATCCATAACAGTTAACCATACACATTGACATCTCTGGCCTAGAGCACTCTCAGTTTTTAAAGTCAGACAGAGATCCAAATCCTCCTTTGCACTGCTCCTTCTTGCTATATGGTGGCTTATGAATAATTGCTTGCAAAGCATGAGCCTTAACAATACTTTTCCAGAATCATCAGACTCCAGTCACAGTCTACAAAATCCATAAAATGGGCATTTCCTCCATCAATATTCACTAACGCTATTACTTTTTATTCCTTTCTATGACATGTTGTTATCACCTGAATGCAGTATTAATAGTAGCATGTACATTCAGGGTATTTGTACCCAACACTGAAATATCTAGAGAAAAGGGAAAAATTCAGTGCCTCTCTGCTGTTTGGATCCATTATACCCAAATGCCACACTTAGGGATTCTTTCACATACTTGGTATAATTTTTTTTCTCAAGTGAATTTTAATCAGGAAGTTTTTACTTTGTAAAGAGAATCTCAGAATTCTCAATGAAGAAAGATTCTGGGTTTTTTTTTTAATGGGACTACAATAATGATGCATTTTTTTGCTTTTTGGAAGGCAATTGGGGTTGTGACTTGCCCAAGGTCACATGGCTAGGTTTTTTCGTGTTAGGTGTCTGAGGTCAGATTTGAACTCAGGACCTCCTGACTCCAAGGCCAGGCTCTATTCACTGCACCACCTAGCCGCCCCAATGATACATTTTTATAGAACATGATGAATGTAAAACACTTTCACATATTTGGTCTCCTATTATCCTTATATTACTCCCTTTCCTATTGATTATCTACAGCTCATCCTGGACCTATCTTGTTTATACATAGTTGTTTGCATGTGGTCCTTCCCATGGGAGAGCTCTATAAACTCCCTGAGGGCAGGAACTGTCTTTTGCTTTTATTTGTATTCCCTTATACTTAGTACAGTGCCTGAAACATTGTGTATTTACTGACTGAGCAATCCTGGGAGTTAGTTGGTCTATGAATTGTTATTCCTGTTTCATAGATTGAGGAAACTAAGACTCACAAATAGCTAGTAAATAATTGAATTTAGCCTAGTACCCAACTTTTCTGATTCCAAGACTGGTTCTATTTCTATGACATCATGCTGCCTCTCAAAAGAAAGAAGCCTAGAAGATCGAATTTATTTCAGGACCACTGACCATTTCCTTAGTGCTCATTCTGATTTCATTATGTCCAAGAGTCTGGGATCTAGTGTTTAATGTCAGGTCTGGTTTAGTACATAACCACACTCAGGGTCAGGGACCATATTTAGATCACTTATGCTGGCCTTGGAATTTATGAAGGAAAGCATAGCATAATATAGAGAGAGCTGACCCTGCAGTCAGAAGGATCTGTGTGCAAGCCTCACCTCTAGCATATACTGTCTTTGTGACCCTAGACAAGTCCCCTAACCTCTTAGAGACCCAACTCTCTAAGGCAATGTTTAAGTCTCATAGCAAGGGACAATGTCCATTGGTAGGCAGAGTTTCCCATCTCTCCTCCCTGCTGGGAATAAACTATACCAATGAAATTGTAGTTCTAACTTTGTTTGTTTGTTTGTTTTGTTTTTTGTTTTTCTTTAAGGTTCTCATGAAATTCAGAGCCAGGATGAGTGATTGAAATTTTGTCCCTGGCCCTAATTATGAAAATGCATTAAACCAGATTTGAAATGAAGCACTAGTCCAGAGACACCAGACCAAAGTGAAATTAGACTCTCCTCAAAGATGCAGTTCACTGTACAGGAGTCAGGAAGACCCAAGTCTCCAGATCCTTCTGCTTGATGCTGAGACCAAGCTGCCCCCAGAAAACTGGAAAGGGGAAGCCACCTCCACCTGGACCACTCCTTGAACTGGGTCCTTAAACTCTGCTGGGGGGGGGATATGAGAAACATGCCTAGTCCAGAAATAAGTGATACTCATTGGGAAGCCAGGAAGGTTTTCATTACCTTTATTTTACATTTATTCTTTCTGAATAAATGAGTAGCCTCTTCAAAAGACCACCGAGAATGAGACAAATGCGAGTCTTTTTATGCTGCTCATCCTTCCTGGCCCCTCTCTTCAGAACTGGGCTTGGGTCCAGCTCTTCTGGGTTACGTCTTTCTACCTGTCCACTTCTCCCTCCTGAACATGGGCTACCATGGGTTGCAGTTTGAATCCTACCTTACATACCGAATAGATAAGTGACCCTAGACAAGTCACTAACCTCTCTCAATCTCAGTTTTCTGATCTATAAAATGAGAATAATAGTACCTAACTCCTAGGGTGAGAGTGAGAATAAAATGAGATAATATAGGTGAAGCAGTTTATAAACCTAAACTAGACATACAGGATGTCCTCCAAATCTTAGCATAATTTTAAGCTACATTAGCTAAGATTTGGGGGACATAACCATATCATTGTTTCTTTTTTTTTTTTTTTTTGCTTTTTGGAGAAGGGAAGGTAGGGCATTTGGGGTGTTTCTTTTTTAAAGACAGCATAATGTAGTAGAAACACCACCAGTTATGGAAGTTTCCTCTGAGTCTTCTTTCCTCATCTGCAAAATGGGAATTAAATGCAATTGACCCCATTTACACCATGCAATTCACAGGACTTTTTGATCAAATGAGACCATATATGTGAAAGTACTTTGTATCTACAGTATTCCATATAAATTTAATATTATTGTGTTTTTGTTTATTAAAACATACAGACTACTGACTAATAATTATCTGTATCCCACAAACATATAGATCACTTAAAATTAAACCTATTATTCAAGCAATAAAATCATTCAATGAAAATGAAATCTGGAGATGAAAAACTGTCATAGTCATTTTAGGTATTCATTAAGAAACACTCATGTATGTGTTTTGTCTCTTTGTAAAAATTAAGAACAACAAAACAGGAAATTATGAGAAAGTATAAAATGTAAGAACTCTATATCACTTATTGTATGCACAAGTTATTTAGCATATATATTGCTTTGTGCTGTTAGTTTTTCCTTTTTTTCCCTAGATCTTATACCCTCAAGAAGATATTAAGTAAGCTATAGAAAACAAGTCTTTTCTGACTCCTTCCCCTACACTATACCCAGCACATGGCAAGCACTCTAAAAAGTTTGTATATTTGTTGATTGGTTAGTTGATTGAATAAGTCAATGAAAGTGGCATCCAATTGGATATCTTTGAGTTAAAGTTGTCTTAAATATCTGGATCATCCTTAGGAAAGAGATCAAGCAAGCGTCTAGTTTGTTTGTCTTGTCTTTATATCCTCCATGCCTAGCACATTGTAGGCACTGAATAAATGAATGTTGAGTTGGATTATTGGATGCAAATTTGTTAACCCAAAGTAATATGCAACAAAGGTGGAACTCTCCCTGGTCCTGAACGTCCAAGTCTGAGGAAAGTCAATGGTTCTTGCGCAGATTTTTACACTTCCTACCACGACAGACATTAAAATGAATGTGACTAGACGATAGTCAGGATACTAGTCTAACTGAACTGCTATTTATTAGGAACAAAGAGGAATGTTAGATAACACAGGATTTGAAAATAGTGTTGAGGTCATCATCCTAAGATAGGTTTTCTAAGTACAAAAAGTGTTACCACAACAATCTTTTTGGCAACAAGGATTTCTTATGCCATGGACAGCCAGAGCTGAATTGTTTTTAGAAATGTGCTTTTTTTAAGTGCTCTGTTTTGTACTATATCCGTTTTGAATGGTGGGTTGTCTTTGCTTCCTCCATATTGTGATTACAGAACTGTAGGGTTGGAAGGGGCTTCTATAACTTTTCTAATTAGATATCTGACCGAATAAAGTCTAGACTATCCTCTTGAAAAAAAAAATCTCTAAACATGATCTCTATGGAGAAAGAGATTCTAGCCTTGCCCCTAATGAATATGTTCCAGTACTTCTCAGTCTTCCCAAGCAGAGTGAACCAGGTTAATGTCTAACGCAAATTTCATATGGTTAGACTCTGATGACTGGGCTTTGTCTTGCAGCTGATGTTTCTTAACAGCCACTGTTGTAATTTTCCTAGTACACTGACTGCCCTTTCAGGCAGATTCCTTCAGATCCATCCCCTGCACATCATGCACAGAACTATCTGCTTGAAAAATAACTACATGATAAAATGTCCTTCTAGCAATCTTCAGGAAATCTGAAGGGAAAATATTAGGAGCCAAAAATCTCTGCAAAAGAATAGTAATAATAATAATGACTTATTTACATAGCACTTTAAGGTTTATGAAAATCTTATTTTATCCTCCCAACAACTCTGTAAAATAGATGCCATTGGCACCACCACTCCCATTTTTCAAATGAAAAAACTGAGGCAAGCAGGGATCGAGTGATTTCCCCAGGTCATATAGTTAAGTGTTTGAAGTCAAATTTGAACTCAAGTCTTCTTGATTCCAGCTCCATTACTCCATCCATTATGCCACCTAGTTGCCTCTGCAAAAGGGATTTGTGAAGCCCTCCTATGGGCTTTTGGTTGGAACTTCATTATATGAATCTCCTATATGATGAAATGTAACAGGCAAACAGCAGAAAGCTGTTTGATTTTTCTTGATATTTATATAGCATCATTTTCTGAGGAAATAAAAGTAATTTACACTCATTTTCTCAACCTGCAGATCCCACATCCCGACCCCATTTCCCAGCCTTTCCCATACTATGGCTACATATAAGGATTTCAATGGCTTCAAAGGGAGTTTGATACATAAAAGGAGACACAGGTAGGCAAAATTAGACACATGGTGGCATTAATCTAAAAATACCTCCATGATACAGGTAACAATGAAGCTTCATTATATTCCCTTTAAAGGCAGAGGAACTAGAACACAAAGGTTAAGCAAATTCCTCTAACCCCAAATGGATCCATCAGTACAGATTAGTATCCAATTTTGAGGACAGGGATCAGAACCAGGATAGAGCCACTCTAGCAGTCAGGAAAAATCAACTATTAAATGCCCCAGCCTTCCCCCTGTCACCAATTGACCAGCTCAGCAATTGGGGGGGAAATTCAACAACCATGATTGCCATTCTCTGTAGTTTTCTGTTGTCTTGAAAACAGAAATCTGCTTCAATTGAAATCATGCCTTTCTATGGCCAGGCACATTTTAGCTCCTCCACTCTCCTGCCTTCTCCCTTCCCCTTGCTCTTTTTTATGGCAGAATCACAAAGATGACATAGAGCCTGAGAAGGTTCATTTTGACCTAGGAAAATTACCTGGCTGTTTTCAAAGGAACACTGTGTCCCAGTCTGGAAGAAGGAGAGAACAGCTCATTCTTATTACAGAGCAGTAAACATTTTTTATACCTAAATCAAAGTCTCAAGTTAAACTTAATTTCCAGTTTGTTTCATATGGGAGTATATTATGTAATTGTGATTGCAAGATGTACTTCAAAAAAGATTCCACAAAAACCAAAATTGAATATTAAAGACAGCTCTCTAAAAAAGGCTTTCCATCTTTAACGTTAGAGTCAAACCAACCCATTCATAACAACTTTATTGTTCTGCTATGAGGCCAGGGACAGTTAAAAAAAACTTCCCATGTGCAATATGCCGTCTATTAATCCTAAACCAACTAACCAGCACTGATCAGAAAATGGTACTGATGAGTCCAAAACAAGATCACTAGTACAGTCTTTGCAGTTAGTTGGTTTGATCTGCTGCATAATCACAAACCTCCATTTTAAAACCTAGCCAGGTGCCTTACAGAGAAAAGTCATTAACAATTCAATTCCACTCAATCCAACAAGAATTTAAGTGCCCATGTGCCATTCATCATTCTAGATGCTGGGGATACAAAGACAAAAAGTGAAACACTCCCTGCCCTCAAAGGGCTTATGTTCTACTAAGAGTTTAAAACATGTTCACAGACAAATAAGTGCAAAGCAATTTCCAGGGGAGTATTAAGAGTTGACAAATCAGGAAAGGTCTTGTGTGGGAGGTGGCAGTTGAGATAGATTCAGTTGTTGACTTTATGCATGTGGATTTTTAGATTTATTTATCCAGCCCTAACCTCTCTCCTGAGCTACTACAGTCTTGCATTTCCAGTTGCCTATGGGCCATGTAACTAGATATTCCCTAGACAACTCAAGCTCAACATGTCCAAAACAGATCTCATAATTTTCCCCTCAATGTGATCCTCTTTCTAACTTCTCTGTTACCATCAAGGGCACCACTATCATCTTAGTCATTCAGTTTGCAACAACAGTGTCATCCTCCACTCCTTGTTCTCACTCCCAACATCCAATCTGTTGCCAGGTTCTGCCAGTTCTAATTTTGGAATTTCCCTCAGATGAGCACCTTTCTCTCCACTGACAGTGCTACCACCCTGGGGTGGGTGACCCTCACCACCTCACACTTGGAATATAGTAATTGTTTGCTGATTGGTTTTCCTGATTCAAGTCCCTTCTTATTACAGGCTATTCCTCCGCCATACTTCCAAAATGATCTTCCTAATGCCTCTGACAACCCCTACTCACCAAATGTAGGGACTCCCCATTATCTCTCTAGCATTATAGAAAATCTTGATTGGCTTTTAACCTAGTCTCTTCTCACACCTTGGTCCCTGCAATGTCATCTGATACAGTGACATTATCCTTCTCGATGTCTCTTGCACAAGATATTCCATCTCCTGATCTAATATATTTTCTCTGGCTGCCTCCCATGCCAGGAATGCTTTGCCTCCTAAGCTCTGCCTCCTGGCTCCTCTGGCTCTCTTCAAGTCTCATATAAAAAAAAGTCCAACCTTTTGCAATATCTTTTATGCTCCCCCTTCATGCTAGTTACTACCTTTCCTCTGTGATTATCTTCCTCCTATCCTGTATATATCTTATATGTGCATAATTATTTATGGATCATCTTCTCCCATTAGAATATGAGCTTGGGAGTGGCCAGATAGTACAGTGAATAGAGCACCAGCCCTGGCGTCAGGATGACCTGAGTTCAAATCCTGTCTCAGACACAACTCCCCCCCCAAAAAAAAAACCCACTAGCCATGTGACTTTGGGCAAGTCACTTAACCCCAATTGCCCTACCTTTCCCCCTCCAAAGCAAAAAAAGCAAAAAAAAAACCTTACAAAAAAGAATGTGAGCTTAAAGGAAGGGACTAATTTTGCCTTTCTTTGTATCTCCAGGGCTTAACAGAATGCTTGGCACACAGTAAGTGCTTAATAAATGTTAATTGACGAAAACAGGAATTCCAAAAATAAATAAGTAAAAATGAGCAAATGAGGAGAGAGAGAGAGACAGAGAAAGAGAGACAGAGACAGAGAGAGGGAGAGAGAGGAGAAAGAGTGGGAGGGAGGGGTAGAGAGAGGAGAGAGAGGGAGGAAAAAAAGATGGAGGAGAGAGACAGAGACAGAGAGAGAGAGACAGAGACAGAGAGAGGGAGAGAGAGGAGAGAGAGTGGGAGGGAGGGGTAGAGAGAGGAGAGAGAGGGAGGAAAAAAAGATGGAGGAGAGAGAGAGAGACAGAGAGAGAGAGACAGAGACAGAGACAGAGAGACAGAGAGAGAGACAGAGAGAGAGAGAGACAGAGACAGAGAGGAAGGGAGGGAGAGAGAGAGAAAAAGAGAGAGAGAGGAGAGAGGGAGGGAGAGAAGAGAGAGGAGAGAAAGAAGGAGAGAGAAGGAGGGAGGGAGATGATTCTAGGCTATAAACAAATCTCGATGAGAGAGTGTGATGTGGTTTGATCAGTATAAATTACAAATCTATCATCAGAAATGGAAAAACAACTCAAAATGCATGCCTCAGGCTAGTAAACAAGATTTTCCTAGGTGGAAAACATTATCATTATTATCACTGAAAGTTGATAAAAATCAGTCAATAAGTCTTTCTTAAGCATGTACAATGTGCCAGAAACATACTGGGTATTTAAGTGCAAATAATAAAACAATTTCTATGCTCAGGAGATTGCATTTTGAATGGAGAAGACAGTAAGTACACATAAAACATGTAAGTATATATATATATGCATACATACATATACACACATACACATATCATGCACAATGAATGTGAAGATGATCAGTACAAATAAAGAAATTCAATACTAGCTAGTTTGGGAAGGAAGGCATTAGCCATTGGGAGGAATAGAAATCGTTTCATATAAACAGAGGAGCTTGAGCCTCATCTAGAAGGCAGAGAGGGGTTCTGTGAGGAAGAGGTATGGATGGAGTGCATTCCAGGTCTGAGGGACAGTCAGTACAATGGAACAGATGGGAGATGGAGTGTTGTGAATGAGGAGTGCAAAGAGGGCCAGTGTAGCTAGATTCCATAGTGCTGAGGGAGAGTCATGTCCAGGAAGTCTGGAAAGAGAGTTTGGGGCTAGATTATGGAGGACTTTTACAATCTACACAAAGGAGTTTTTAGTTTCTCCTAGAGGCAACAGGGAGCTCATAGACCAGATGGGGTAGAGTAACGAATGACATGGTCAGATCTGCACTTAAAGAAAATCACTTTGGCATTTCTGTGTAGGATGGATTGGAGTGGTAAGAGGAATTAAAATGTAAAGGAGAAATTAAGTTAGAAGATTGGATCTGGAAAACAAAAGCAAAAGACTGAATTACTGACATTCCTTTCTTGCTCCTCTCCTACCTTAGGAGCAGTTTAGGTACAAGAGAATGCTTCAAATAGTGTATAGAGGCAGTTAGGGGGTGCAATGGATGGAGAATCCTGCCTCAGATACCCCTTAGCTGTGTGACCTTGGGCAAGTCACTTAACCTCTGTCTGCCTCAATTGCCTCAAATGTAAAATGTGGATAATAATAACACCTACCTCCCAGGGTTGTTGTTAGTATCAAATGATATAATATTATAAAGCACTTTCCACAGTGCCTGGCACAGAGTAGGTGCTTAATAAGTTCTTGTTTCCTTCCTTCTTTCCTATTTTTAGCGAAGCAAAACCTTGATCAACTGGAACCCAAACAATCAGAATCTTTAACCTGATTTTTTCCCCCACACTATCATTAACAAGTGATCACGCATATTTCAAGATCTAGCACATTGCTCTGTATAGAAGGTATTTAATAAATGACTATTGAAAGAATTATTCCATAAATTCAACAATTCGGTTCAATTCAACAAACATTCATTAAGGTATAGGCACTGGGGCTACAAGGACAAAAATGAAGAGTCCCTGCATTCGATGGACTTATATTTTACTGACCATTTTCCTGAAGGGATACATTCTCCTATATATATGCTAGGTGCATAAATTAAGGCATTCATCCCAGTACCCAATACCTTCAACATTATTTTCAGGTTTTTTTTGACTCTACATGACCCCATTTGGAGTTTTCTTGGCAGAAATACGAGAGTAATTTGCCATTTCCTTGTCCAATTCATTTTACAGATGAAGAACTTAGGCAAACAGGGTTAAGTGACTTGCCCAGGGTCACACAGCTAGCATCTGAAGTCATATTTGAACTCAGGTCTTCGTGACTCCAGGCCTGGCACTCTATTCCCTGTGCCACTTAGTTGCCCCTAAAAACTATAGTATTACATAATGAGACTTGGTGATTAAGATGACCCTGAGATATTTTTAAGATCCTTATTCAGTGAAGAAATATAAATGGACACCTGGCTTGACAATGACCAGGGAGTATGTGGTAGCCTGGGTTCCCCATAAGATATGGCAAAATTTCACCTGCTCCAAGGACCTCAGAGACATAAATGCTACATGATGGTCATTATATTGACAGGATAGTATGACAAATAGAGTTTAGAAAAATCTTCAACAACAATGGAATCAAAATGTTGTTTTTACTTAACTCTTAGTTAATCAGAAAACCCAAATAACCCCAAAGCACCCTTACTCTCATATGCTAGCAAAAGTAATAATAAAAAATATTCCTGTTATTCATGAGTTAACTTGATGTTTTACTCTGTAGCTCTACAGGAATTATAATACTAGAGAGGAAGGTGCTATATACTTACTTGGTTCTCAATAAATATTAACTAATGATGGTGATAATGATTATTTTATTAATGAATCTCTTCGATCAATAAACAGTTTGCTTCCTTGTGATCTATTGCAGACTGCATTTCAAAATACAATAGAGGGGTGTGTCAGGGTTAGTTAATCACACTCAGGAGAGGTAGCCTACCATTATTGGTATTCTTATAGCATTTTTTTCTGGCAGTACTATGGTTAGATCCAATATTCTAACTTCCAGGAATCGAAAATTAAACCACTCATGAAGAAACTACCCACATGTGGTCGTCTTTTTCAGAAATGTAAATCTCTTATGTTGGTTATTTTAAAACTGTTGAGATGGAAAATAAAAAAGAAGGTAGTGGGGAGAGCTGGTGCAGGAGACTTCCTTGCATTCATGGGCTCACAGATGGCTCTCATTTTCATGTTGCCTGCCTCACCAGTGTTTTAGGACTGTGACTCTGAGGAGAATATCCTTTGGATTCTCCATTTGTTGAAATACTTTGTGCTCATTTTGCCTAAATTAAAATGTTTCAAGTGCTTGTTTTGGCATCACATAGTGTCAGAATGATACAGAAAAGATTCTCATGGTTCCTGCACAGGAATGATACCCACATTTGTGAAGCATCCCAAGTATTTTTTTTAATGTTACAGAAGAACTAATTAATGATTATGCAGAAAGCGAGCATTCCTACTTTACAGATGAGGAAATTGAGGCTTGAGGATGTTAAGCCAGGTAGTAGAAGAGGCACTAATCTAGGTCATGTTTCCTGATGTCTTTCCTGGGGTTTCAATGGATACAACATGCTATGAACTTTCTAATAAAACACCAAGTGGGTCCAATGTTATTGATAATCTCTGATATTCATGCTGCACCTGAAACTTTACAAATATTTCACATTCTTTAATTCACTTGATTCTGACCATAAACCTATTTTATTTATTATATTATTTTAAGTACTATAAGTATTATTCCTTTCTACAGATGAAAAAAACTGAGGCTGAGAATGGTTATGTGGCATATCATGGTCGCACAGAATTGTTGAAGGTGGTCTCTCTGCTGGGCCCACATGCAGCACTCCCCGCAATGCACCATACTAACTCTCACTGATTCCATTGCAGACACTTAAGTAGGTGCACACAAATGTTCTTCCTTCTCCTTCGTGATGGAGGACGGCTGATCACAGTGGGGAGGAAGAAAGAATAAGCTTTTGTGCCAAGCACTTTACAAATACTATCTTATTTAGTCCTCACAACAACCCTGGGAAGTAGGTCCTGGTATTATTCTCAATTGACAGTTGAGGAAACTGAGGCAAACAGAGGTTATGTGACTTTCCCAGGATTAGTAAGTGTCTGAGGCTGGATTTGCATTCAGATCTTCCTGACTTCTGGCCCAACTCTCCATCCACTGACCATTTAGCTGCCAATAGCCAGTTTAGTCACTGCTTTCCCCCATATTCTACCACCCCTTCCTGCCCACATATGCCAACTTTTCTGACTGTTACCTCTGCACGAAATGTTATTGACTGACTGTTGCTTGGCAGACCCCTGGTGGTAGTCAACAACAGCTCTTTCTTTTCTGCCAGTAGGACTAAGGCTGAAAGAGGAAAAGCTAGCAAGCGAGGGGAAAAGAGCTGGTGCAGTGGAGGGCATACGTGCATGGGGCAGCTGTTTCCTTTCTTTCTTAGGACATCCACTTGCCATTACTAAATTTCCTGTATTCTGAAGCCTGGAAAAGTTCATTGACCTCACATGGGGAAACCCTTTACTATCAAAGAGTCTTTCTTCACCCTCAATCGCCAGAGAAGCAGCCTTTTGTTGTTATTTCTTGTTCATCATTCTTAGTGATTTTATAGAAATCTCTGTACATCAAGTTGACGAGTCAAGTCCACAAGCATTTATTAAGCACCTACTATGCACCAGGCACTGGGCTAAGTTCTGGGAATACAAAGAAAGACAAAATTCAGTTCCTGCCTTCAAGGAGCTCACAGTCTAATGCAAAAAAACTACATATAAGCAAGATACACAGGGAAAAGTAGAGATAACAAACAGAGGGGAGCCACTAGCAATAAGGTGGGATTTTAGCTGATTCTTGAAACAAAACAGGCATAGGTTAAAAGGAAGAGCATTCCAGGCATGCAGGAAAGCCAGGGAAAATGTCCAGAGTGGGCATGTCCTGTGCAAGGAAAAGCAAGGAGTGCAGCATCACTGGATGGGAGGGCACATGGGCAGAACTAAGGTATAAGAAAAGGTATATGAAAGTCTTTAGAAGCCAAACAGATTTTATCTTTTATCCTAAAAGTAATAGGGAACCACTAAAGTTTATTGAGTGCAGGTGATAAAGTCAGATCTGCACCTTGGAAAGATCACTTTGATGGCTAAGTAGAGAATGCCCTGGAATAGGGACCGACATGTGCCAGGGAGACTAACCAACAGGGTATTTTAATAATTCTGGTGTAAGGGGATGAGGGCCACCTGTCCTAGGGTGGAGGAGGAAGCATATATGAGATATCAGGAGGAAATAGCAACAGATTGGATATGGGGGTTAAAAAATCATGGATCAAGGATGACACTTAACCAGTAGGGCAGACAAGGCATAAAAACTTTTTGAGCTAATAATTTTTGAGAGAGAGAGAGGTATATATGTATGTATATATATATATGTATGTAATGTGTATATGATATGTGTATTATATGTATGTACCGGTACATTCTATGTATATAGGTATACGTGTATATACATATAGGTATGTTTTATATATGTATATGTGTATATACACATACATAGACACATATTAAATAAACAAATGCTGCTGCTGCTGATGATGATGATGAAGATGACAGTCTCTCTGTACACTGCCCTGGTCAGAGTATTGGATTCATTTTGAGGCTCCACATTTTAAGCTAGATAACAGCTTGTTGGGTCTGTAGGGAGTATTGGTGTTTAGGTAAAGGTTGGACTATTGGCCTCTGAGCTCCCTTCTATCCTCCTGAATTGGCAAATATACTTCACTTGCATTGCGATGAATATTATTTCAGTGTTCTCACCCTGGGGGCATTTGAGTATTTATTTCACTGTTGAACAATTTAACAAACATCTATAAAGTGCCTACTGTGTGAAGTGTACTTCAAAGGTGCTGTGGATACAAAGATGACCAATTACACAGCCCTTGGCATCAGGGAACATGCCCTCTAGTAAAGGGACAAGGACAATCAGTGCTGCCAGAATGAAAACACCAATTTATTCCAATTTAATTGATACATTAGGGAAGATTTTGAAAATATTTGAATTTCATCTGTTTCTGCAAGATTTCTTCCCTGAGAAACAGTGAGAGAATATAAAAAACCGCATCACTTCATAAAAACCCACAAGTTGCAATCCTTCTGATGTCTACTTCCTCAAGCAAACCCTAGGTCTTTGTCGAAGTAAAGGGCCATATGTATTATATATCTTCTGGTGCATTACGAGTTGGTCCTCACTGGCCCTCACAACCCCTGACCCCAACCTTCATCCCAAGTCCTATCCTCATAGTACCAGTAGGTCTGGTTTGCCCAACTTGCTTGTGAAACCTCCATACAGGTCAACCAGCAGCCCAAGGGCATAAACAGAGCCTCTATTTATTGTATTTAAATATGTCTTATTCATTTAACATGTATAAAATTTTGCTACCATTTTTATAAGGTTCCTATCTTTTTTTTATTTTATGTTTATTTTTGGTTTACATCATTCATTTCCACAAGATTTTGAGTTACAAATTTTCTCCACAGCTTTCCCCTACCCACCACCCCAAAACAGTGATCCCACTATATACCCCCTCCCCCAATCTGCTCTCTCCTATATCCTTCCCCATTCCCCCTCTGACTTTCCAGTAGGGCAAGATGGATCTCTATACCCCAGTGCCTGTATATCTTATTTCCCAGTTGGATGTAAAAAAATTATAATAATATATTTTTTTAATTTTATTTTAAAACTTTGAATTCCAGATTCTTTCCCTTCCTCCCTTGTCACCCACCCTTCCTGGGAAGATAAGCAATTCAATATAGGTTGTACATGTGTAGCTACGCAAAACATTTGCAGAGTAGATGTATTATGAAAGACTGACTATATTTCCCTTCATCCTATCCCAGCCCCAACTTGTTCTATTCTCTACTTTGATCCTGTCCCTTTTCAAAAGTGGGTGCTTCCAACTTCCCTCCCCTACAAACTGCACTCCCCTCCATCATCTCCCCTCTCATCCCCTTCGCCCCTACTCTCCTGTAGGGTAAGATAGCCTATTTAGTGTGTATGTCATTCCCTCCCTAAGCCAAATTCATTGAGAATAAGGTTGACCCATTCCCTTTTGCCTTCCTGTTCTTCCCCTCCATTGTAACAGTTTTCCCTTGCCTCTTCTACATGAGATAATTTATCCCATTCTGTCTCTCCCCATCTCCTCTCATTATATTCCTCTCTCACCTCTTAATTTAACCTTTCAAGTATCATCCCTTCCTATTCATCCCTGTGCCCTCTGTCTATGTATACCTGTACACATATAAAAACATACTCACATATGTATTTATATTCCCATATACCCTCCTACATAGACATATATATGTATGAATACATATATATGTGTACATTTCTATTCCCTTCAACTATTCTCATACTGATAAAAGTTTCATAAGTTACAATTATTGTTTTTCCAAGTAGGAATATAAATAGTTCAACTTTGATAAGTTCCTTACGATTTCTTTTCCCTGTTTACTTTCTCATGCTTTTCTTGCTTCTTGTATCTGAATGTCAAATTTTCTACTCAACTCTGGTTTTTTCATCAAGAATGCTTGAAAGTAGGAGTGGCCAGGTGGCTCAGCGAGTAAGAGCACCAGCTCCAGTGTTGGGATGACCTGGAGATCAAATTCGGGCGCAGATACTTGGCACCACACCCAGAAATAACTGGCCGTGTAACCTTGAGCAAGTTACTTAACCCCTATTGCTTTAAAAAAAAAAAGAATGCTTGAAAGTCCTCTATTCCACTGAATGACCATATTTTCCCCTGAAACATGATACTCAGTTTCGCTGGGTAGGTGATTCTTGGTTTTAATCCCAGCTCCTTTGACCTCTGGAATATCATAGTCCAAGCCTTTCAATACCTCAGTGTAGAAGATGCCAGATCCTGTGTTATCTTGATTGTGTTTCCACAATATTCAAATTGTTTCTTCTTGGCTGCTTGTACTATTTTTTCCTTGATCTGGGAATTCCGGAACCTGGCTATAATATTTCCAGGAGTTTTCTTTTTGGGATCTTTTTCAGGAGGTGATTGGTGGATTCTTTCAACCTCTATTTTGCCTTCTGGTTCTAAAACATCAGGGCAATTTTCCTTGAGAATTTCTTGAAGGATGATTTCTAGGTTCTTTTTTTTATCATGACTTTCAGGTAGTCCAACAATTTTGAAATTATCTCTCCTGGATCTATTTTCCAGGTCAGTGAGATAGTTCGCATTGCCTTCTATTTTTTAATTTGTTTGTATCTTTTTAATAGTATCTTGGTTTTTCATAAAGTCACTAGCTTCCATTTTCTCCATTCTAATTCTGAAGAAATGGTTCTCTTAAGTGAGCTTTTGAGATTCTTTTTCCATGTGGCAAATTTGGCTTTTTAAGGCATTCTTGTCCTCATTGGCTTTTTGAGCCTCTTTTGCCATTTGAGTTAGTCTATTTTTTAAGGTCTTATTTTCTTCAGTCAGGTCATTGGCTCTCTTTTCCTGATATTCTTGCATCATTCTCATTTCTCTTCCCAATTTTTCCTCTACTTCTCTTATTTGGTTTTCAAAATCCTTTTTAAGCTCCTCTATGGCCTGTAACCATTCATATTTTTCTTTGAAGCTTTTGGTGCAGGAGTTCTGACTTTGTTTTCTTCCTCCTGTTCCATGCTTTGATCTTTTTTGTCCCCAAAACAGGAATCCAAAGTCAGATTGTTGTGCTTGCTTTGCTTCCTTTGCTTGCTCATGTTGCCACTCAATTATTAGATTTTGGAACTTTTTGCCACAGTAGAACTCTGCTTCCAGAGAGGAGAGCTTTGTCCCAAATCACTGGGGTTTTTCACAGCTGCCAGAGCTATTAGTTGGGTTCCCTCTCAAAAGCCTCCACTGGATCTGGCACACTAGTCACGCACCCAAGGACCTCTACTTTAGACAGCAATCCAGATCCAAGCAGGTTAAAGCAAGAGTGATTACCCCTCATATTGGTTGCTTGATCCCCCTACAATCTGCAGGCCAGGAGCTCTGAAGCAGCCATGCAGCAGCACCACAGCTGCTTCTCCCTCCAGGGGCAGAGTCTGGACCACACTCTCAGACCACTTGTTCCCACAAAGTCCACACTGAACTTTCACTTTGTCTTTGGCATTTATGGGTTGATAATTATGGAAATCACCACAGCTGCTGGTGTTCCACTCTCCCAAAGTCCCTCCAGCCAGAGCTGGTCAGGCTGCTCTGGGGCCAAAAATACAGACTCAGGCAGGGCTGGGTTTGGCTCCCAGTGTTCTGTGATGGATCCTTCCTGCCGGCCTTCCAGGCTATCTTCAGCAGGAGGTTTGTTTCTCTCTGTCACTTTGTGGCTTCTGTAGCCCTAAAATTTGTTTAGAGTAATTTTTTATAGGTATTTGAGGTGGTTATAGAGAGGACATACGGAGTTTTCCTGCTTCTACACCACTGTCTTGGCTCCACCCCTCTTGGTACCTATCTTTTATTAATGTATCATTGACAAAATTTTGTGTGTCGAGCTCCCAACCCCATTTTCCCTACAAGCTCTATAGATTTTATTGTGAGATTTTACATAATGAAGTGCTTTGGGGGAGAATGCATATAATTGGTTATAGCAGAACTGCTTTTATACAAATAAATGTAAGTTAGAATATCCTAAAGCAAAAATCATGACAGCTTAGGGAGGTATGATCACTGTTAGCTACAGAGATCAGAAAGAGCTTCCTGGAAAAGGTGGCTCCCAAGTTGGCCCATGAAGGAAAAGAATAATAGAAAGAGATATTTTTATAGAAAAAATATAGAAATATTTTTATAGAAAAATATGGAAATATTTTTATAGAAAAGAAAACAGCTCTTTTTAGGCATGGGAGAGGTGGCCTGAGCAAATGCACAGAGGCCACCAAAGATGGGACAACATTTAGAAATGGCTAGTAGTCAAGTGTAATGGTAATGGTAATTTAAAGATCTTTCCTCCTCCTTAATAGGCCTAATGTAATTACATTGAGCCTCTGGTGGGAGGACTTTGCTGAATGGGTGAAGCAGGAAGGGGTGGAGCAATAAATGAGTCAGAGCAGTTAGAATGAAGGGAAGAGAGGACTAGCAGATAGCTAGGATTGTGAATGTTTGTTTGTGGGAAGGCTTTATGATGGGGTTGCTCTCTACAGTGTTATTGTGTATACATGCCTTTGTTTCTACGATGAATTTGGTTTTCTGGTGTTGGGATTTGACTTTCTGATGTCTGAATAAATGTTTTGCTTCTGCCTTTTATATGTAGAGTCTGTTATATTTTGTGATTCAGAATTATGCCAGCATATTCATAGTTGCCATCAGTGCTGTGAATATTGTGTTGGTGCTACATCCAGTTTGGTTGGAATGTTGAATGTATGAAGGGGAATAATGTGAAATAAGGTTAGGAAGGTAGTTTAGTACCAGCATAAGGAGGACTTCAAGGGTCAGAATAATTAAGGAGATTTAATGTTATCTTTAAAGAAATGGAAAACTGCTGAATTTTTTTTAGTAAAATAATTATGTGACCAGGCTTAGGCATTGGAAAGATTGTTGGCTGATGTAAAAAATGATACAGTAGGTAAGACTTGTCAACTTTTAGGCTGTGGTGACAGGGAGAGGGAAGATCAGTCCAATATTTCAGTTCTCGTTAACAGGAAAATAAATGTCGGTGCCAGCAAGAAGCATAGGACGGGTTAAGAGGAGAAGCTTTGGAGGAGAGAAGTATGAGACAGGCTGATTTTGAAGTGCTGACAAGAACTCTTGATGAAGAGATTCAGCAGGCAGCTGGAAATGTGGACCTGGAGCCTGAGGTTGAGGATAGAATTACAGGCATGCAAGTTATCCAAGAGATGATATATCATTCATATCTTTTGGAAAATCTGATACATGGACCCAGTACATGGAAACCCAATAAAAATAGAATCATTGTGAGAAAAAATATCCAAGAGATCATAATAGGAAAAAAATGAAAAGTGAACTCCCACATACAAGAACAACCATAGAAGTCAAAGGATGAGAGAGTATCAAGCAGGTTGGTAAGTGGTGTCAAATGTAGAAGGGCCCAAAAGGATAAAGAATAAAAAAAATATCATAGCTATTGGCACTCTTGGAAAGAGTTTCAGTAGAAGTGTTAAATCTCATCTTGCCACTAAATGTCGCGAGATGCTGACAAAACCTCAGAAAACTGATTTTGATGTTTGGATAGATTTCAGAATAATATAAAAAATATGAATGCTATCACTCTCCTATGTGCTTTGGTTTTGATAATGTAAATGGGGGATGAGCCAATGAAGGCTCAGTTCTCAGAGCATTGCAGGGGTTGAGGGTCCCTCCATTATACATCATTATGTACTTCCCCAAGGCTCTAGATGGGCTGGCAGCAGGCAGATTCCCCCTACCCATTCTCTGAGAAGTGGGTCTAGTTCTCACCATTACATTAACATCCATAGCACTTCCTGTCTACTACTCTGAAGAATATGCTGGAATTCTAAATTCTGCTTCCAACATAAGAGAGGCAATATGATGCAGTAGACTATCATTTCTACTGAACCTCCTCATTCCAAGGTTACTAATAGTTGTGGTCTTGTCTCAGTCTCCCTCCTTTTTGACTCTTTTTCCTCAATGAATTTGAATTTAGGGAAACTAAGGTTGAATTCCAGCTCTCCCATGTTGATACCTATGTGACCTCTGGCAAATTGCTTCATCTTTCGAGGCTCCAGTTTCCTCGAATGTATAATGAAACAGTTGGGTTAGATGTACTCTGTGAGTTAGATGACCTCTAAGACTCCTTCCAGTTCTTTATCTATGATACTAAAATGACCTTGGTCACTAATTGCATCTGGAGTTAGGAGGGAAAGGGTTTTTTTGTTTGTTTATTTTGGGGTTTGGTTTTTTTTTTTGAGCATTAGGTAAAACTTCAATTAAAAAAAAAAACATTAATTAGGCACTTACTATGTTCCAGGCATTGTGCTAAGTGCCTTGATACAAATAAGAAAAAGAAAGACAGACACTGCCTTCAAGGAACTTACAATCTATTAGGGAAAGACAATACACAAAAGGAAGCTGGAAAGGGGAGTATGTGGCCAGGAAGGAGTGTCTGGCATAATGAGTGTCAAAAACTGAATTAACAGAATGATGATGAGAATTTGGTTAATTAGCTTGTCCTGGGTGTGTTCCCTGAAGTTCAAACCTAGCAGAACTGCAGATGGAAATTAGAAAGTGAACTGTTATAGTCATTATGTACTGTTCTGCCTCAGTGTCAGCCAATCAGTCAGAAAATTCAACTTCAATTTTTTTTTAATTTTCATCTTATTACATTTTCCTTAAAGGTGGGGGTATGAAGCTCATTCCAAAACTGGAACTGTTTTTAAGTCAAAGCAAAAATTCTGCATCCTACCAAAAGCTTCTTTCTTTCATTTTCTTTTCCTTCATTCCACAGGGCTTCTTCAGGGCCAAGCTCTGCATTCAGAAACCATGATTTTACAAATCTGTGTGTGTGTGTGTGTGTGTGTGTGCGTGCGTGCGTGTGCGCACATGCACTGAAGAATCAGGCACTGAGCAAAAATCTAGGGTGAGAAGCCCCAGAGGACAGTCTGAATGTCTGTTTAGGGTGATGTGTGAGTGAGAGGGGAAAGCATATCATTCCTTCAGGGTAGAAGAGGTTTGCATTCAATGTAACTTTAATCTTTTGTGATGGGCTAGATAAACTTTATTAAAACTACCTTTCAGGTTCCAAAAGGATGCTAGTGCATTAGGTAGCTAGCTGCCTTAATGTTCCTCCTATTCCGTCTCCAGTTGCCATGGCAACATCCTCCTCGGTATTTGTAAGGTCACAAAAAGAAGAGCTAACCCTCTTACTCCTGGAATAACTAATGTGGTTCTGTTACTTGCTTGATGTAAATAGTCTCAGGTGACAGCAAACTGTACATATAGTCAATTACAACTGTTCAAAGGAAATGATTTGTTGTAACAGCCGCTGTTCAACCTCTGTGACATCAATGTTTCTATGGAAACTGGCGCCTATTGCACTGCGTTGAATTGAGTATTGATCAAACTCGGGCCAACACTATTTCAGAGGCTTGCTACTTTACTGTGTGGCAATTTACGATACGAACTCATAACATCACTGTATATTTCAAGCCCCAAGGAACCAATTTAGCAGACAGTTACAGTAGAATATTAACAGAGGTCAATAATGGAAGTCTGATTATAGTCCTAGCACAATTATTCAATGCTTTTGTTGTCTGCCCTTTCAACATCCTAGCGGCTGTTACCGTTTTCAAATAATAATATTCATGCCTGAAGAAAGTGCTATATTCATTCGTCTTCTATTTTAAACTTTATTTTTCATTGTTATGTTATCTATCAATAAAATTATTCAGCTATATTAACCAAGCTGTGACCCCTCAGAAGTAAATAACTATTGATCACAAAGCAAAGATCTACTGGGGCACAACAGTGTTTCCATTAATGATCTTGTTGGCCCAGCAGATAAGACGATTCTTTCAAAACACAAGAAGACAGAGGCAGAGAATAATGCAGGTCTCTTTTCTATGGGGAACAATACGGGGACAAAATCATTCATCTTGGTTTCAGGTTAGATTCTAACCCCAACTGAGGGAGCAATGAAAATTTGGAAAACAACAATTCAAAGCAGAATGGTTCTGAGGTTCCCCCTTCACCCTCCTCCCAACCCAAGCTCTGGAAATTTCCCCTTGTCCTGGATGCTTTTCCTTCCATCTTCATTGTTTACCTTTTGTCTGAAGACCACCATCTCCTACAGAAGGTAGCAGGGCCAGCTTCATTATAACAAATGTTCTTCTTGCTAATAAAACTGGAAAATATGCTTTTAGATTCAAACTTTCAGTGTGAACATGTGTTGTCTAGAATGAAAAATCCTGCCATTGAAAGCTATCTTCTAATTGGCTCAACAAAGATCTTAGTGAATAAATTAAATTAAATCCACCAAACCGGCACCGCCATTTTAAAAATATTAAACATAATTCTTTGGAGCTGAAACTACTAAGCTCAGAAAGTAGATGGATAACAAACTCTACAGAGTTGGAATGATCTGGAATGAGAGCAATGTCTTTTCATCAATAATTAGGAAAACATGGCTTAGGAGAATAATTCTTAGTTAAAAGCAAATCCATCCAAGAGAAGAAGAAGAAAGAAGGAGCAGGTGGAGGAGGAAGAGGAGGAGGAGAAGATAGGAAGAAGAAGAAAAGGAGATGAAGAAGAAGAAGAAGGAGAAGACTTTACTTTTTAAGGATAAATCTCATTAGCCTAGTCCAGGGGTGGGGAACCTGAAGCCTTGAGCCCATACAAGACCTTGTAGGTCCTTTGGTATGGACTCATGACTGAGTCCAAGTTTTACAGAACAAATCCTTTTATTAAGGGGATTTGTTCTATGAAATTTGGATTCGGTCAAAGACCGCCACTTGAAGACCTAGAGAACCACATGTGGCCTAAGGGATGAAGGTTCCCCATCCCTGACCTAGTCAATCTATTATTCCTTGGCCTTCTAAAGCTGAAAAATAAAAGAAAACCAAGGGTTTGTTTGTTTTTTTAATTGAAGTCAAGTTTGAGATAGAAGATAAATTAAGGAGTTGGAATTTTTATTTTATCAATGGATATGGACCTATCCATTGATTAGGATTGGACTGTGGTTTCATTAACATAGGAAACTTTTTGGGTAAGGAAATTCTCCCTACCAGAGCAGGTCAGCACCTTCTCTACAACACATATTCCTTAAAGAGTTTCCTAGGGCACTGAGAAGTGACTTGTCACGTCATACCACCTGTATGTATCACAGGTGAGACCTAAACCCAGGTTTTCCTAGCTTAGAGGCCAACTCTCAATATAGCATACCACAACACATCTCTTATTTTGTCTATAAAGTATTTCAATTAGTTGTAAATCTTCAAGCACTGTATCATAAAGGTCATCAGTATCCTGATCATTTGTGGATGTGAAACTTGGACATAATTAAGAAGTCAGCGTTTGACATGGCCAGTGTAGGAATTAATTTTGCTTAACTATGCATTTTTCCTACAAGGGTTTTTTTTTCTTTTCTTTATTTAATTGGGGAAGGGAAGGAAAGATGAGACAGGGATAAGATCTTCCTATCCCCCACCAAAAAGAAAAAGAAACAATAAAAGGGGGACCATAAAGAATCACAGAAAAGCAGGATAGCTTTGAAAGTTATACACTGAATTTACAATATACTTTTTTTAAAGTAAGCTCTACATAAAAGAGAGTCAATTTGATATGCAAGCCTTCCCTTCTGTTCTACAATACATTGGAAATGTTTTATTTAGTGTTTGCTAAATTCAGAATAAAAGAAGAAAGAAAAGGTTTTTTAAAAAATCTTGTGCTGTTATCTAGGAATCACTGGGGATAGGACAGTGAAACAACATGGTGACTGTATAGAGAAGTGGGCAGGGAGATCTTCACTCTCCACAATGCTCATGTGGTCTCTTTGTACCAGTTAATATGAGTTGAAATGTAATACCTACTCTCTTCTTCAGTATGCTTCTAGTCAAACTTAAGTCATCCTCTGAAGCATAATAGACATGATCTTATTTTCCAACAGGAATAGAACAAAGTAAGAAGCAAGCCCATTGTCTTAGTTAGGTAAGAATTTAATTCATACCAAGTCTGGGCCTCTTACTTGTCCACTCATCTCAGGCAAAATGAGATGAGTTAAGTGCATCCCTCTTTGGGGAGGAATCTTCTTTCTCTGTATTGTAATTTCTCACCTTGAACTGATATCCCACACCACTCATCACGGTGTCAGAACCTCCAGTATATCAACTCATGTTACATATTGTGTGTCAATCATTTTGCATCCTCTGGACCCTTTAGTTAGAAACAATAGTAGAATCCTGAACTTAAGGTCCTGAAGAAAGCATACAGAGATGACCTAAATGACTTGCTACAAAATACTCTGTAGGAGAAGAAATTAGACACAAAAACAGGGTACATTTTGAGGACCCATCTTAACAGTGTTTTCCAATCAATTTTCTCAAGTGATCTTCCTTTCCTCCTTCGTTCTATCCTAGCTACTGTAAGATAATAGATTTTTCTAAGGGTATATTAAAATGCCTTGGGCTTCCAGATGCCCTAGTGTTGTAGGTGGAGAATAGGCTATCTGTCATGTAGAATCAAGCTTCATAGTTCAATTTAATATTTACTAAACACCTACTGAGCACTGTGCTAGGCTCTGGTGGAGACTAAAGATGTGTTCTCTGTCCTCAAAGAGTTTACAGTCTAGTATGAACATGTAGGTGTGGTTAATTATATTTTGGACAATATACCAGTTGGAGCAGGTTCTAGTATAATGTTTGTAATGATAATAGGCAGTTTCCTTGAAAAGGAAAATAAGCTTCCTTGGAGTGGAGCATAGAATCTCCTTCTGGGAGTCAAACATCAAAATATTCTCTTCTCAGCTCTAAACATAACTTTCCATCTCTTCTAGGCAAGCATCCTTCAGGGTCAAGAGGAGCTATTAGAGTCAGATTTCTGTGATAAAGGAAATAGAGAATTTTTCAGGAAGAATATAAACAATCAGTATTCACTGAATGTTTACCATGTAGATTGTTGAACTAGGTGTTGTGATATTTTAAAATTTTTAAAAGAAGACATTGTTCCTATCCTGAAGGAGTTCATTATCTAATGAAGGTTTTGTGTTTGTTTATTTGTTTTTGCTACTGAATAGAACTGAATTTTCAAAGCATATCCTTTAGAAACTGCTAGGCTGATATGCTTGCAATCTGGGTAGCTATTATCAGGAGGCTAGTTCTTGTCAGTGGTACATAGTTCCAGCAGTTAAGCTCCTCTAGTGTGAATAACTGAGAGATCTAATAAAAGTCATGACACAAGCACTTAATTAAACTTTATTTACTTAAAATCCTTTTTATTAAGATAGCAACATAAATATTGATTGAACACTAATTACTTGTGTTTATATATTAGAAAGGGAACATACCATTTGAAGCAAGAGTTAAAGAATTTCAATATGTAGGTACAGATTAGTGTTTTCACAATTAATCTCTTTAATCTGTATTTTTTCCTTTTATCTACCTAGTCCAATCTTGGAAATATTTTTGTATGCAAAATAGAATTCAACTAGCCTTCTTAGCCATCATCCTCAGTGTCATCATTATTAAGCCATATGCCTAAATTCACTCTGGTAGTAATTGCTTCCAAGAGATTTTCTGATTCCATGTGAGGAAACCTTATATATGCCAGTGAACAGCTTCTCAGAGCTTTGATGCTTCTGTTTACCCCCAAGGCAGGAAAGAGGTATAAACAATTACTATCTTAGTAATCAAATGAAATAATATTTGTAAAGCTCTTAGCATAGTGACTGGCACATTCTCCTCTTCTGTTAAGCCTGCTTCTTTCTCATTTGTGGAGTCATGGAGTTTGAATCTAGGCTCTATCATAAAGCAATTATGTAACCTTAAGTAAGTTACTTAAATTCCTTTGGGCCTCAGTTTCTTTCTATGTCAGCTGATAGAATAGAATAGATAATGTAACTCAGTGACAGTGCATAGAGTGCCAAACTGGGAATCAAAAAACCTGAGTTCGAATCCCGACCCAGTCAGTATGACACTGAGAAAGTCACTTCCCTCAGTCTGCTTCCTTGACTTTAAAATGGAAATAATACTAGCACCTACCACATGGGGTTGTAGTAAGGATAAAAAATATTTATAAAGTGTTTTGCAAACTTTAAAGTGCTGTATAAATTCTAGCTATTATTGTTGTTGTTATCTCTAATGTCCTTAATGTTCTATGAATTTATGATTATTATAGGAGTAGTGCATCAATCATGACTGCATAATTGTCATGCAACTTTATATTACCCTACCATTCCTACTGTTCTGGTTGGAAAATCAGGTACCATGGTAATCGAAACTTAGAATGAAATAAGAGAGAACAGGTTGGTATAAATCCACCAAATTTGTTTGTTCCAGACTTTTAAAAAAAAAATCTTGTCCTGAAGGATGTTTATGACTTCTCAGGAAACTGATGAGGTTATTGGACTGAGGCCAAGAATATGCATTCCCCCTAACAGCTGCAATTTCTGCCACAAGTATCCCAGGAAGCTCCATGTCCTTGAAAGTACACCACCATATATTTTCTTAGCTTTGGTTGTGGGCATGTACAGTATGGCTTTTTGCCGCTCTATTAATCTTCCTAGTATATAAAAACATTGCATTCCATCACATCATCACTTCTAATATATGTATGGCTAGATCATTCCCTTCTTGCAGTTCATGAGTCTTTTAAAAGACGTTAGCCAGTGAGTACGTTTAAAGAGAATCAATGCCAATGTCTCCAAAAGTCTCTGCCAGGACACACTCAATATATTTTGCTTTAAAGGAGATTCAACTAGTTCATAAGCTCACCTTACATAAGAATCATACAAATCACTTTGTTTTCCAAAGATTTGGGAGAGACCCAGGCGCAACTCTCAAGAAGTTTCCTTATGGTGACCTACTACCTCCCTTTCAAGTTCCTCTCTTCCTACCTCATTTTTGCAATCCCTTCTCTGTCTCTGTCTCTCAGTTTCTCTCTCTCTCTCTCCCTCTCTCCCTCTCTCTCTCTCCCTCTCT
>NW_027187340.1:5269872-5496122 GCF_028583685.1 Petaurus breviceps papuanus
CTCTCCCTCTCTCTCTTTCTCTCTCTCTCTCTCTCTCTCTCTCTCTCTCTCTCTCTCTCTCATGTCTATCTCTGTGTTTTCCTCTAGTACATGTCACATTGTTAATAATACTTGTTATTGTTGTTATGCTTTGTAGTGGTATGTTTTCAGCAAGGTATCAACTAAACCTCAAAGGGCATTACCCAATTATACTTAAAGTGCTGCCCTTCCTAGGCAAATTCACATTTAAGTACAGTAAAGGTTCTTTAAAGGTTAAAAAAGCCTTCAAGACCCAAAAAAAAAGTTGAAACTCTAATGGTATATTTCTCAAACTTGAAACTTGGAAGAATGGGGGGAGGGAGTTCTCCTATGAATTTCAGTTACTCAATAAATTAATAAACATTTATTCCCAGTTTGACTACAATAGAGAATCAAAAAGATTATGGACTCATTACTATACAAGGTCCCTAGATTTCCTTGTATAAACAATTTTTTAGTGCAACTTTCCTTGTACCTTGTGGCTCTTGCTGAGACATGGCTCCCTCTTGATGGTGCAATATCTCTGGTTACGCTTTCCATTACCGGTTGTACTTTTGCTCATCCCCTACCCTGATTTACTGGTTGTGGAGAAGGAGTTGGAATAATCCATGCTTCCCACTGACACTTCCAAAGCCTCCTTCCACCACTATCACTCAGAAACCTCTCCTCCTCTGAGGCTCTCTAATCCAAATTCATGACCCAGTTGAGATTTGGAAGCTATAATCTACTGACTCAAAGAAAATTATCCACCCTTTCTCAATGAGTTCAGTTCCTGGCTCACAGTTTTCTCTCTTTACCCCAATTATACTAGAGAACCTATACTAGAGGACTTCAGCATATTTATTGATGAGCCCTCAAACACCCAATTTTGTTAATTTATTCAATTCCCATGATCTATTCCTCCACTTTACCTCAGTTACACACAGGAATTGTCATACCTTTAGTTTTGCTATCACACATAAATGTTCTACTTCCATGTTCATCAACTCCTAAATCCCTTTATCTGATCATAGTCTTTGATCACTCCAACTTCCCCTATGTCTTACAATCTCTAACCCTGTTCTCCATGACATAGGTCCCACCATGACTTTGCTTCCTTCACTCTTCAGTACATTTTGAGGCCATCAGATTTCCACTTGATCTTTTGGTGAAAAAATTTCAGCTCTACTCTATCAACTACTCGTGAATCTCTTGCCTCCTTTTCCTATTGCCAATCATTCCTTGCTAAACCATAACTCTGGATTGCTTTCTTTGCACCTACTCATGTTCTGCTGAACAAAGCTGGAGGAAGACATGCAACCATGCTTATAGGGACCATTACAAATTTGTTATCTAATCTCAACAGGGCCCTCATTGCAACAAGGCAATATTTCTATCCCACCCTAATTGATTCTCTGTCACACTCACTACTCTTCTTCCCTATTTTATCTCCTTGGTGAACCACTTCAGCTCTACATCATCCCCTAAACTCTTGTTCCTTACCCCCATATGACTAATCATGCCTTGCCAAGCCTCAATCTCAACTTATTCTCATTATATTCTGCCTTCATCCCCATTAACATGGAACTGGAGAAAATCACAAAGCTATGCCAAAGGGGTCCTCTTCAAAGTGATATTACATAATCTGAACTAGATCCTTCTAGAAGCAAGGCAATCCTTTTGTGCCTCCTTAATCCGTTCATTATTCTACTCATCAGTTATTATTCCAAACCTTTTCAGCCTCCCTCAAACCTTTTATAACACCCTCAGTCCATCCTCTAAGCTGAAAAAAAAATTGCTTCAAACTTGACAGGAAAAATTGAGGCCATTTGCTGAGAACCTATTCTTCTCCTTGTTCCCTCATTTCATCACTCAGATAACAAGTCTCTGTTGTCTCCTCCATCACCTCTGTCTCAAACGACGAGGTTTTATCCTTCCTTGCCAAGGCAGCCCCTTCTTCATGCACCCTCGATCCCATTCCATCCCATCTTGTCCTGCAGATTGTTCCTTCTATCATTCCTACTCCCTCATTAATCTTCAATTTCTCCCCATCTACTTGTTGCTTCCCCTGATGTCTACAGATAGACTCATATCTAGCCCACGTTCAAAAAAATCCTCATTTGATCCAACTCTCCTGCTAACAATCATCCTATATCTTTCTTTCCTTTCAGGGCTAAATTCCTTGAGAAAGCTGTCTACAATCTGTATCTCACTCCCTTCTAAGCCTTCTGAAATCTGGCTTTTGATATCGCCATTCAATCAAAAAGACTCTCTCCAAACTTTCCAGTGATCTCTTATTTGCTAAAAATTAATGGCTTTTTCTTAATCCTCACCCCTATTAAACTCTCTGTAGTTACTGACACTGTCAGTCCTCCTCTTCTCCTGATGCTCTCTCCTCCCTAGGTTTTCAATTCTCCTCCTACCTTTTCGGCCCCTCTTTAGGTATCCTTTACTGGAACTTCTTCTAGGTCATGCTTACTCTCCGCAGGTTTTCCCCAAGGTTCTGTCCTTGGCCTTCTCTTCATCTTCTATTACTATCTTACTTGATGATCTTAGTTCTCATGGGTTCAGATGATCTCCACAGCCCCATCTCTCTCCTGACCTCCAGTCTACATCATCAGTGATAGTCTACTACATCTCCAGCTCAACATGTCCTAAACAGAACTCATTATCTTACCCCAAAAAACCTTCCCCAAATCTCTATCGTTGTCAAGGGTACCACCATCCTCCTAGTCTACTGCTTGTAACCTTTGTGTTACCCTTGACTCTTCACTCTCATTCCTCCCTTATAGCTAATCTGTTGACAAGTCTTATCATATCAAACATGTCTCTACTCACCTGGTTGCCACCTTGAGGCAGTCTCTTCTTACCTCCCACCTAAATTATTAAAACTGCCTCCTGCTTAATGTCCCTGCCTCGAATCTCCCCTGACTCTGGCCATCTAAAACAATGACCACATCACCACCCTACACTGTAACGGCTCTCTGTTAGCTCCAGGATCAAATAGAAAATCTTCTACTTGGCTTTTATAACGCTTCACAATATGGTCCCTTTTTATCTTTGCTGTCCTCTTACACTTCACTCCCTTCACACACTGTATGACTCAACAACACTGGCCTTGCTCTTCTTCAAAGACAGCATTACATCTCCTAACTGAGTGCCTTTTCTTTGGCTATCCCCCATGGCTCTCCCTCCTCACCTCTGTCTGCTGCCTTCTCTGGCTGATCAAAGCCCACATTCTGCAGGAAGCCTTTCCCAATCCACCCCTCTGCTAGTGCTTTCCCTCTGAGATTAATTTACAAGTAAATTGAATATTTCTTGTAGGCACAGTTATTTGCATGTTACCTTCCCCATTAGAATGTTAGCTCCTTGAGGGCAGGGAGTATGTTTTTCTATTTCTCTGTATACTCCCAGCTTGTAGGCATTGTTTGGCACAAATTAAATACTACTTAATAAAAGTTTGTTGACTCATGGACAATATACATTTCCATAATCCTTAGCCATTTACAAAGCATTTTCATGAGAACAGCCCAGTGACATAGCCAGTACAAATATTACTTACTGTGTCATTTGATGGATGAGGAAAATGAGCCTAAGAGATGTTATCAGAGGCAAGGAGGAAATTTTCCCTGTGGTAGTAAGGAAGCAAGTATTTATTAAACATTCACTATGTGTAAAAAACTATGCCAAGAACTTTACAAATATTACTTCATTTAACCCTCACAAGAACCCAGAGATGAAGGTGCTAGTATTATTCCCATTTTATAGTTGGGAAAATGGAGGCAGACAGAAGTTAAATGACTTGCTGAGAGTCCTACAGCTAGTGTCTGAAGAAATTTGAACTCAGGTCTTCCTAACCCCACACCCAAGGCTCTTACCTACAGCAACCACTTGGCTGACTAAGCAATACCAGTCCAGTTGCTGCTATGGGTTCCTAGGTTGGGGTTGGGTCATAACAACCCTGAAGTGCTAATACCCACTGTGGAAACTTACAATAGTTGGTGTGAGGGAGAAGAGAAAGGGTGTGGTAGGGGTAAAATGGCTGAAGAATAGGTGAAATTATGTAGGAGATTAGCTCTAGGATTAGCAACAGTATTGAGGATGAAGCACTGCCTATCTTTCTACCCTTGACTGATTGATCACAAACATGTACAAGCCATGCCAGCGTGGCTTTGGAGACCATCTGTGATGACCATTTTGGTAAACTGACTTCACGATCACACACCCATCCTGCTTTCCAAATACCTAAAATAGACTGTCTGTTAAAGAGGTTTACCCAGAGTCTCACTGTGATTGCTCTGAAATTCTAAGTAGGCAGTTGTCGAATGCCTCTATATGCTGCAGCCTGCTATGTTTCTGCAGCAGATTATTGATTGAACTCAACAGTCAGAGAACCCTAGTCTTCCTCCCAAGGACTGTGGTTGTCACTGTCTGCAGGTTTCTTGAACATAGGAGGTTTAACAACCAGGAATGCATTGCTTTGTGTTTTAAGGTATGCATGTGTGTGGTTTTTGTCTGTTTACAAAAGATATCTCTATAAAGCCCACAGAATAAAGGAAGCTTTGTAGTTTTTCCAGCTGTACACCAGGTCTATAATCTGATATGGGTCAAGCATTAAGATTTTTGCATGAAAAAAAAAATAAAAAGCTGCTGCTTTCAATCCAGGTCCAAGGTTCTAACCACTGTGCCACCCATTGGACCACTTTTATTTATAGCCACAAATGTCTTTGATAATGTCCTTTATGCTATTTCTAATGTATACATTGTGGCTGGTAATGTGCTGCAACCTCCTTACATTCAACATGAGTCATTCCATTGTATACTGGGCCCTATCATTTGGATTCTCCTGAGATGATGATGTTCTATTATTTGAAACCCTGTATCATCACTGGGAGAATATTGGTATTTTCAAAAATGGTATTTTCTAACATAGAACTAAAATACTGGGTAATTCCCTAAATGTGAGCCAATGTGCTTTCTTCCTTCTACTCATTTCTGAAATCAGCCATCTGTAGCATGTTAAAGAAATTCATTAAAAGAGCTAACTATGGTCCAAGCATTGGGGTAAGCCCTAAGGATAAAAGCACAAAAAGCAAGGCAGTCACTGCCCTGAAGGAGCATATATTCTAATGGGGAAATACAACACATATAGAAAGCTTTGGTGGGGGAGGATTTCTGTTAAGCAATTTATTGACATGACTTTACAGAAATGAATAATATTATCATCATCATCATTATCAAAGATAAAGGTAAAGTTGTGAGGATGGAGGAAAGAATGGGAGTGTGAAAATGCCTGGGGAATGGAAGTGGGGTAGATTTGAATCCAGTTTAAAATAGAGAAGACCCACTAATCAGAAGCCAAGGACCCAGGTTGGCAGATGGTGATTTAGATTGGAGGTAAAGACTAAAGCACAGGATCATACTGGGAAGATGAACAATTGGTCACTTGTACATATGCTGATGGACTCATTGAAGTCATTGCCCAGTCAGATGCTTATCATAATCAGAGCGATATGTGTTTGTCTCCTACTTTTTCTCCAGCATGAATGACTAGACCAATCTCTTTTGAGTAGCTAAGAATCTCCCTAAGGATACCCTTTGGTATTCTGGCATTAAATTTCATTAGCCTGATTCTATCTATAAAGAGTAACATCTATAGGACCTCTCTCCCAAAAGAGAGAATCTTTTCTAGGGAATTTGCACAGGCTGTCCTTCCTGATACAGGAAATGCTTTTGATGAAGTTATAGTTCCTTGTTTTATACCTCAGTTGACACTAGTGAACAGATCATTGAAACAGGATGCATCTTTCATTGTTGGTGCCTCAGCTTGGCATGGAGGTGACCTTGTGTTCTAGACTATGAGACGTAAGGCCTTGTAAATTTTAATTAACTGAAAAAATTTTGAGCGTGGTCCTTGTGATCTTAGCTATAATGAGGTAGGATGACTTTGTGGGTTCTACAGCATCAAAATTTAGAGGATGTTAATAGCACCTATATCCCTTAAGTAATATATTAAAAAAAAAAAACCTGAACTTAGCATCTAGGTAGTAGGAATAACTACTCAAAATTGGGAAGTACCAGATTGAAGAGGAGGGATTTCCCCTCTAGTTCCACCCTACCTTACTACATATCCATTGTCCAAGCAACAATCTTCCCAACAGAAACCTTGTACTGTTTTGGTGTCTCTGCTGATGGGATCTGGTGGCCCAGGATTTCTGTCCTTCATAGATAAATAAATCAGTCTCATTAACACCATGGAGCCTTGTATCCCAGGGTCTCTCTCCTGTCAGTTGAATTGGCCATTTAAAAAATTATTTGCTCCTATTCTCTCTATGTGTTTCATGAAGCCTTTTGCTAGGTGTTAAAATTGGTGGTTACTGTTATGCTGGTGATGGGCAATCACTTCTATCTCAGGACCAGCCTAGTTAAGCACAGGCACATTCACCACAAGAAGACCACTTAGATTAGCTATATATCAATATATTAATCAATATAAAAAGATGATGAATTTAGGGGCTATTGCAACTCGTGAAATAGTAACATAAGAAAGAAAATCAAAATTGATTAAGTATTAATTAATAAAAACTATAATGAAGTCAGGAAAATACTTGGGAAGCAATGAATTTTAGGACTTGAAGAAACCCTAGAAGTCTTCTGGTCTCTTATTTTATAGATGATATGAGCCAGTTAAATGGTCAAATGACTTGCCTGGCGTTACTTAAATAGTTAAGGGCAAAGACCAGACTAGAACTCCATACCCTAACTCTCAATCAAATGACTTTTCCACTGTATCATATTGCTTCTCTAAGCCTTCCCTAAAGTTTATATTTCCTTAAATGGTTCTCAAGATTGTATCCTTTTATTTAAAGTAGATAAAAATATAATTACAGCTAGAATTGATATATCACTTTAAGGTTTATAAAGGACTTTACACATAATATCTTATTTGATCCTCACAACAACTTGGTAAAGTAAGTATTCCTATCATCCCCATTTTACAGATTAGGAAAGTGGAACTGAAGAGCCTAAGTGGCTTGCCCAGAGTATCACAGGTAAGTAAGTATCTACAGCAGGATTTAAACTTAAGTCTTCCTGACTCCAAGTCCAGCACTCTAAACATTGCACCACCCACTTGCTGTTATTTATCAGTTAACTTGTTGGAAGCTTACTCTTGTCTGGGTTGAAGAGGAAATGTGTGCATCTGGAGAGATTTAGAAGTCTCCTGAACTTCTAAAGAGGTGAGAAAACTGGGAGACAGGATGGGGGAGAGACTTTTAGAAGTGTGTATAGATTAAGATTAGGAGGTGGGGGAGAAGATAAGAGAGGGATTTTTAGAGGGGTAGGTAAAATAAGGAATAAGAAGGTAAGGAGAAGATTAAGGTAACATAGAAGGGTAAAAAAAGTGGATGAGAAGGAAAATAGTGAGTAAAAATAAGGTGGGGGAAATTTAAAAATAGTAATTATAACCTTGAATGTGAATGTGATGAACTCACTCATAAAATGGAAATGGATAGCAGAATGAATTAAAAATCAGAATACAATAATATATTGTTTACAAGAAACACATTTAAGAATGAGAAATACACACAGAGTTAAAATGGAGGGTTGGAGTAGAATTCATTAACTGAAACAAAAAAGTTAGGGCAGCAATGATAACCTAAGAAAAAGTTATGACTAAAATAGATTTAATTAAAAGAGATAAACAGGATAACTACATTTTGATAAAAGGTACCATAGATAATGAAACAATATCAATACTCAACCTATATGCACCAAATATTATAGTACCTAAATTTTTAAAAGAAAAATTAAATGAACTATAAGTGGAGATAGATAGTAGTACTGTAATAGCAAGGGACTTTATTTATTCTTATAAATTTGACTCAGCTCTCTATGTGTTTTAGAAATTAGGCTTTTGGGATGGCTAGGTGGTGCAGTGAGTAGAGCACTAGCCCTGGAGTCAGGAGGACCTGAGTTCAAATCTGGCCTCAGACACTTCACCCTTACTAGCCGTGTGACCTTGGGCAAGTCCCTTAACCCCAACTGCCCTGCCCTCCCCCCTCCAAAAGGCAAAAAAAAATTTTTTTAAATGAGACTTTTGTCAGAAACACTGGCTGTCAAAATTATTTGGTAATTCTACCTAAATTAATTTATTTATCCAGTGCCCTACCAATCTAACTACCAAAAATTATTTTATAGAACTACAAAAAATAACAAAATGCATCTGGAAGAAAAATGCAAATGAAGATGGCCTAGCTATACCAGATCTAAAACTATATTATAAAACAAAAATCACCAAAACTATTTGGTACTGGCTAAGAAATAGAGTGGTGGATTGGTGGAATAGGTTAGATACACAAAACATGGTAGCAAATGACTAGTAATCTACTGTTTGGTAACCCAAAGACTCCAGCTTCTGGGATAAGAACTTACTATGTGATAAAAAAAACTTCTGGGAATACTGGAAAATAATATGGTAGAAATGAGGCATAGACCAACATCTCATACCCTATACTAAGATAAGATTGAAATGCGTACATACTTTAGACATAAGGAATGATACCATAAGCAAATTGTTGCTGTGCTTGTCCTTCCTTCTCAAAGAGGACCATGACATCAGGGAGATAATGACATGACTTGCAGTTGACTTTGATTTGAGTGAGGGAGGGCTGTGTAATGTCACCAGCCTCACTTTCTCCTCCAGAGTCATCTGGGTCCAGTGGCCAGCTATTCATCAAGATGACTTGGAGATGACTCAGGATGCAATGGGAGACCCTGGTCCTTTTAGGCTAAAGTCTTTTCAGGTTTTCACTTTGAATGAGATAACGCCCATTCAGTGAATAGGCCTTTTTAAGTAGTTATTCAAGGGATGGCCCCGTTAATAAAAAAAAAAAATAAGATAAAACTATGAGGGGAAGACCCCCCCTCAGGGTTCCTGGCCAAAAGGGAAACAGTTATTATTTAGTATTTACATTCACTCTGTGTTAGGATAGGGATCTATTGTCCATTCTATGAGCTCCAGAATGAATTGGTTTTAAGACTTGGTCTTTGAGAAAGAAATCTAGCCAGCAAACCCAAAGGAAAAAGGGCAGCTTTTGGCCATCAAAATATACCTTCCCCTGTACAGAGCACCCCCAGGTAAGGAGAGAGAAGAGGAGAGGGGAGGGGGAGGGGAGGGGAAGAGATGAATATCTGACCACTGGACCCAGATGGCTCTGGAGGAGAAAGTGAGGCTGGTGACCTTGCCCAGCCCTCCCTCACTCAAATTAAAGTCAACTGCAAGTAAAGCCATCATCTCCCTGATGTCATGGTCTTTGAGAACAAAGGACAAACACCTCTCTTTTCCTCTCCATAAACAAATTAGGAGAGCAAGGAATAGTTTCCCTGTCAGATCTATGGAGAAGGGAAGAATTTATGATCAAACAAGAGATAGGGAATATTATGTAATGCAAAATGGATAATTTTGATTATATTAAATTTTAAAAGTTTTGCAAAACAAACCAATACAACCAAGATGAGAAAGAAAGCTGGGAAACAATTTTTGAACAATATCCAACTAATAAATGGTTAAATGATATGAACAGACAGTTTTCAAAGGAAGAAATTAAAGCTATCTATAATTATATAAAAATGCCCTTAAATCATTATTGATTAGAGAAATGCAAATTAAAACAATTCTGAGGTACCACCTTACACCTGTCAGATTAACTAAAAAGACAGAAAAGGAAAATGATAAATATTGGAGAAAGTGTGGGAAAATTGAAACATTAATGCATTCTTGGTAGAGTTGTGAACTAATCCAGCCATTCTGGAGAGCAATACGGAACTATACCGAAAGGGCTATAAAACTGCCCATACCATTTGATCCATCAATACCACTACTAGGTCTGTATCCCAGAAAGATCATAAAAAAGAAGAAAAGGCTCAATGTACAAAAATATTTGTAGCATCTCTTTTAGTGGGAGCAAAGAATTGGAAATTTATGGGATGCCCATCAGTTATAGAGTGGCTGAATAAATTGTGGTATTTGAACTCAATGGAATACTGTTGTTCTATAAGAAATGATGAGTAGGTAGACTTCAGAAAAACTTGGACTTATATGAATTGACACTGAGTGAAGAGAGCAAAACATGGAGAATACTGTATGTAGCAACAGCAACATTGTGCAGTGATCAACTATGATAGATTTAGCTCTTCTCAGCAATCCAACGACCCAGACAATTCCAAAAGACTCATGATGCAAAATGATATCCATATCCAGAGAAAGAACTATAAGTCTGAATGCAGATTGAAGCATACTATTTTTAATTTGTTTTTTGCCTTTTCTTTCTTGTAGTTTTTTCCTTTTGTTCTGATTCTTCTTTCACAATGTGACTAATGTGGAAATCTATTTAACATGCTTGCACATGTATAATCTATATCAGATTGCTTGCTGTCTGGGGAGGGGCAAAGAAAGAGGAGGGAGTGTAATGGGAATGCAAATTTGGAAGATCTTCCCTCCCCCTAGGCTAAAGTGCACCTGAAGCCTGGAGTGGGAGGCTTGTTTTTCAGTAGATACTTTTTGATTGGCCAGTGGGTCAATAAGGTTGTTACATTCTCTGAGCCAGGAGAAGGCTATATAAGCCCTGATGTGAGGCTTTGTTTGGGGGGCTCACTTTGAGAAGTGTTCTGTGATTTGATATGGATTCTGGGAAGCTGTTGTCCGGAGGGCCCCCCCCCCAATTGGATATGGATGTAATGGCTGGACAGTTTGGAAAGCTGTCTACTTGATTTGTTTCTGTCTTGATAATTCTGCCTGTATACTTTGAAGTTCCGGGTGCTGACCTATTTCCCCTGAACAAGGTAAACGATATATGGTCTGACTGATTAAAGTAAGCTTGTTAACCCATTTTGAGTTGCTTTCCTTTAACAAAGCAGATCCAAGAACCTGTGGTGGGGGCAAACCCTGGGGGCACCAGGGTGCTTGCTGCTACAGGGAGAAAAATAATGAACTCAAAATTTTACAAAAATAAATGTTGAAAACTATCTTTACGTGTAATTGGAAAAAATGCTATTAATGAAAAAATAAATTTAAAATGCTTTAAATCACTATGGAATAGAGAAATGCAAATTAAAACAACTCTAAGATACCACCTCACATCACTCAGATTGCCTAATATTACAGAAAAAAATGATACATATTAGAAAGGATATGCAAAAATTGGGACACTAAAGCACTGTTGGTGGAGGTTTGAATGGATCCAACCATTCTGCAGAGCAATTTGGAACTATGCCCAAAGGACTATAAAATGTGCTTACCCTTTCACCCAGAAACACCAATACTATGCCTACACCCCAAAATTTTAAAGAAAAGGGGGGAAAGGACTTATAATATTTATAGCAGCTCTTTTTGTGGTGGTTTTCCAAGAACTAAAAATTGAGGGGACATCCATCAATTGGGAAATGGCAGAACAAGTAGTGGTATATAAATACAATAGAATATTATTATGCTATAAGAAATTATGAGAAGGATGCTTTCAGAAAAACCTTGAAAGGTTTACATGAACTGATGCAAAGTGAAGTGAACAGTACCAGGAGAACATTGTCCACATAACAGCAGTATTGTATGATGATCAACTGCAATTGACTTCGCTATTCTTAGCAATACGTGATAAGAAAATTGTGAAAGAGTTATGATGAAAAATGCTATCCACCTCTAGAGAAAGAGTTAATGGAGTCTGAATATAGATTGAAGCATTTTCTTTTTACTTTATTTTTTTTGGTGAGGGTTTGTTTGTTTGTTTTGTCTGTGTTTTCTTTCACAACATGACTAACAAAATTTATTTTGCACATGTATACCCTACATCAGAATGCTTGTCTTCTCAGTGAGAGGGAAGGAAAGAAAGGAGAGAATTGGGAAATCAAAATTTTTTTAATGTAAAATAATTGTTTTATGTATAATTAGAAAAAAATATTTTGAAAAAAGAACACAGAGAAATAAAGTGCTATATAAAAGTGAAAAAAAAAGATGGGAGCTCTCAGAAAGACCTAATGTATATAGCATTGTCTGTGTATTTGAATTGAATCTATAAAGAAACAAGGGTTTCTAAGACAAAGGGGTCAGGAGGGAATGTATTTCAGGTATGGGATATAGCCTACTTGAAGATATGGAGGTAAAACATGGAATGTTGCATATGGGAAGCAGCAAATAGACAGCTAGGTGGTGTAATGCATAGAATGTAGGACGTGGAATTAGGAAGACCTAAGTTGGTATGTTGCTAATGACACTTACTAGCTGTGTGACCCTCTGAAAAGTCATTTAACCTAGTTATTCCTGAATTTCTTCATGTATAAAACAAGAAAATAATAGCATCTTCTTACCTTGGTTGTTGTGAGTATAAAACTAGCTAATGTGTAAAACACTTTGCTAACCTATTTCATTTGGACCCCTACTCTATCCCAATTAGTATTAATCAGTTTGATATGACTCCATAGGGGTAGTGATTATACATTTTATATATTAGGCCCCAGAGCTGTGAACTGTAGATTGTAAGTTCACTTGCTTAACTTTAACTACTATAGGATGCTAACTAGAGGCCCTTCACCCTTGTTTTCCCTTGTAATGGTGACCAGGCCTAGTGTGGTGGAGATGACTCAATAACAATGAAAGTCCCCCCACTTATTTTTCTACCTTCAGACAATTTTCTCTTGTCCAACATGAGGAGGTGACCATCCTATGACCATTTTATGACCACCCAGCCAGCAGAGATGTGCCGTGCTTCACCCAGTCCCACACCTCCCCGCCGACATACCATTTCTAGCCGATGCATCTTTTTTTGGCCTGCAAAGCAAGATCTACCAAGCAGTAGGATTGTAAGTACAGGAATAGGAAAAGTACAGAATCCTTTCTATAGCCTCTTCAGAATGTTCAGGTATCAGATATGATATCAAGCCTTATAAAAATAAGGTCATGGAAGAAGGTAGCATTGCAGATCGTGAGGAAGATCTGAGATCCACTTCGGTAGAAGGGACCATGGACCCTTTGAAAAAGTGCCATTGACTCGGGGCTTTGCTTCAGTCTCTTTTATTGTAGGTTGGACAGTTTGAATCCCCACATTATGTACTAGTTATTAATTGTCATCATCATCATGTCATTAGGGCCATTTGGCAGGAATGGAGAAGTTGTGATAGAGAGTGATGTGAAATAAATCTGAAAGGTAAGTTGCTATAGGGCATCAGGAATCCTGGAGGAGGATTTTCGAGGACAAGGACAGAAGGACAGTCCAAAGAGGACTTTGCTGGGATAACGCCCATGTGCATCAATGAGGAAAAGACTTTAAGAGGGCAAACTTGGGCTGTGCCTTTGTCACCTGCCTTTGATTGGGCTTCTTCCTCCTTTGGTGCTGCCTCTATGGACCTCCCATTCCGGTGTGATCCATTGCTTTTGGCCATGGCCACCAGGGATCACAGGTATGTGCCAAAATATCTACAACATCTCGATGGCCACAATTGTATTGGTGCCATATTTTTAAGCTCCTGATCACTTATCTGAACAATTCTCAGCCAACTCACTCATTCCGAGTGACTTGCCTAGGGCCACCTAGCTAGTATATCCGGGAGCTGAGGCTGAAACCCAGGCCTTCTGACTCAGAGGTCATTGTATCTTTCCAGAAGAAAAAGAACTGAGTAGTGGAAGACTCTAAAGGCTGAAGTCACCAAATTAGGATTTATTATCACAAAACTAGACAACCCTCCCTTTTTTATTTGGATTCACTTATATTTGGGGGGAGTAGTAAATAGTAAAAATAAATTTCATATAAATCTATTTCTTCCTCTCCAGTACAGCCTTTATCTCTGAGTTGGAATGCTTCAACCTGAAGCCTAGATATGTTTTCCCTGGTTGTTTCATAAGAATTTAGTACCCAAATCTACAGTACAAATGCAGAAATGGTCACTAAACCCCAAAATATCAAACAGGGTGTCTCCACAAAGCATAAAGAATAGGCATCAAGCTTTACTTACTCATTACCATAGTCTACCCTGGAAATGAGGGATAAAGAAAGCTTTCCCCCTCCACTGTGGACAGAGTCTACACCTTTATTGCTGAAAGAGGATGTTTTTATTTGCACCGCATTACACCCATAAATTCTATCCACTCAGCAAGTCAAATTATTGCTGGCCTCCAAAATACATTAAGTTTGGGTTTAAATCAGTCACTTTTGAAGATATACTGCAACCCACTTCCTAGCCATATTTGTAATATATTCACCCAGCAAATGTGCTTTCAAATGCATTGTTTGTAGAGTTGTCTTACCTCAGCTGGCCGTGTGAAGATATAAGGAACGAGAGTTCTGATTTGTGATTTCTTTGTGTGCAGCATTGTCCATGCTTCCTACTAGTAGAGTAGATAGCTGCCCAAATACCCTTGTGGTATGAAGGGAGAGCCGGGGGAGGAGGGAAGCACTCTGTGGCTGAAACTAATTAAAATTAGTGATATAATAGTAAAACTAATGGGAAAATATAGTGCCTTTTCTCCTGAGCAGCTTGGCTGCAGATTTGGTGACAATGGACAGCCCTTTTGAGGTGATTGGAAGAAGGGAGAAGCCAGTGAATTATATGGGGATGTTTAATGGACTATGGCAACATTAAGGTATGCTTAATGGAGATGTTCAAATTTTTTTCACTTATCAAGACTTCCCATTTTACAGAGTATTACACATTTGTGTACATCATCAATTGTCATCCAAGAATTTCAGTGTGATAAACTGGTCCACAGTGTAGAGCTACAACTAAGCCAATTATCATTTTAAGTGACTACAGGGAGCAGGAGTTGGGAAAAAAAGAGGCAGACTGCTCAAGCTAGGAAACAGCACATTTTTCCTTTTAGGAATAATGAAAGCATGTTCACCTGAACTTCTTTTTGTTGATTTTCACCAACCCCCTCCCCCTTCTTTTATGGTCCAGACCCAATATTTCATCAGAGAACCCCCTTTAAAAAAATCTGGACCTGTGATTTTGTCATTGATAGTAATTCCCAGTGTGGAAACTGCCTCTCCTGATGTAGATAGCCAACTCCTCTTTAACTCATAGCTGTAGAGTTGCAAACAGCATCGAGAGTTTGTGACTTGTCCATGGTCACATAACAAGCATGGGTCAGAGGCAGGACATACATTCAGATCTTCCTGACCACAAGGTTAGGCCCCTCTCTATTGTACTATATTACTTCTTGCCCAGAATGACGGAGGGAAAATGTATAGAGGAGCTCAAATGATTATAGGAACTTAGTGGCATTAGAGTGTAGGGACAGTTGGGAAACTGGACATTTTGAGCGTTTCAGATGTGACACTGGCCATGTTCCTTCTAAAGTTTCTTTAGCATATCTACATTTTTCCCTAAGTCCCTGCTGTCAGACAATAGTTCCCATTAATAAACTTCCCATTAACTCAGTGGATACCACCATGGTTCTACAAACTGGTGACATCTCCTTAAAGAATCTAAAAAATAGATTACTAAAATTTCCCATTGGTCAAACCAATTTGTTTTACCCCATTCTGAGAGCTTAGTCCCTTTATGAGATCCATTTCCCACCTTTGTATACCAACTTATTTTAAATAAATAGCTGATACATCTCAAAACATGAATTTCATATGAGCCCCTCTCCAACCGCATTTGTGGAACTGACTGGTATCTATTATGTTCCAGCCTGGTGCCTTGATACATGTGTTTTCTCAATGGACCCTGGAACTGTCACATTTCATCTTAAGCTGTATAAATGACACTTCAAAGTCAAACATGATAACAATGACTATGCCGCCTCCTAACAAATGTTTCTAAATTTGGTAGTGCTATTTGTCCCAACATCCTTCCCCATCCCTGCCACGTAGTCTTGTCTCCCATATTTTTATCTAAGTGAATCACTTGAGAGCATTAAAGATAAAGCAGGATGTAAACTGGATCAGGTGTGGGAGCATGGGGCCAATTTCCATTCCATAGATATTTACCAAGCACCAACTATATGAATAATACTGGGAATATGAAAACAAAAGTGAAAGATGGCTCTTTGCCCTCAGAGAGCTTATATTCTCCTGAATCTAAAGGGTTTTCACTGTCCTGGTTGCTCTCCCCATAACAATGTTCATCCTAAAAGAGTGGATACATGCCTCTCAATGTGTGTGAGGTATTCAGGGAGGGCTAGCAGCTCTGAGGTGAGGGCTTGCTGAGTTCTTTTCAGGGCTGCTCATCCACCTTTGGTGTCTACCTGCCAACTCTCATTGGTCATTGGTCCTCTTTGAAAACAAAGGACAGCCAACAACATAGACAAAAATGAAATATTCCTTCTTCTCAGGGAGTTTACATTGTACTGGACAAAGTGGAATAGTAATGAATAACATTCCCATTAGTGGTCATGTCTCATTGTTGATTCATGTTCACATATCATTCCACTGAACCTTTCCCCCATCTTATACTTTTGAGCTTGAATGGTATGAACTCAAATGTAGCTACAATTACAGATTTCATCAAGACATTTCACAAAGTCAAGCTATTCCCAAGGATGTGTTAGAGAAATGCAGATTAGACATAAGTGTACCTAGGTGGATATATGATTGGCCAAATGACTGACCTCAAAGAATAGATATTATTGGCTTGATATCAGCTAGAATGGAGGTCTGCAGTGGAGTGCCCCAAGGATCCATCTCTGTCTTCATGCTAGACCACATTTTTGTTGGTTACTTTGTGATCAGTAACCAGTTTTATATTTAAAACCCTGCCTTAAACTTTGCTCTGATATTTTGGAATTACAGGGACTATATTTATTACTTTATCTTTAATATCCCACCTTATCCAGTACAAAATAAGCTCCTTGAGAGGAAGGAATATTTCATTTTTGTCTGTGTACCCCTTGTGCATAGCACAGTGCCTGACCCAAAGTAGACCCCCAATGAATTTCAGTGAATTGAACTGAACATGACAGTCAATCAAAAAGTGTTTGGATGGAAACTCTGTTCACTGAATGTAGCTGAATATTTGAAACATGTGAGACAGATGTCCTAATAGAACATTTTGTAGGCCAGGTTTGGCTCCCATGACATGAAACTACCACCCACAACTTCATGCACTGGTTAATTCCATCTCAACACATTTACTTTCAGTAATGTAAATATGGCCTGATTCCAAAAAGAAGATAATTTCTAAATGCAGAGGGCATCTCATTTTGGCTTAAATAATAGTTGTGCTTCACTGGGGAGAGTCAAGCTCAGTATTTTTTTTTTATTATGCGATTAACATTTATTGAGTGTTAATAGTGAGCTTGGACATAACAAGAGAGTCACAGTGCTTGCCCATTTGCCATATTGTGGGGACAGCATGTTCTTGACAATCTTGGATTATACCAAGCACACGATCAACTCCCAATGAAGTTATTTGCTACTAATTTCCTGAACATCTGTGCATTGGATTCATTAAATGGATAATGAATCTGGACATATAAGATTCATGAAAATATTCATATCTGACATTAACAAAATGGCACTCCTGTCTTATTTCTGTACGTGATGTCCTGCAGTCAATCTCACTTTTGTGGATGACTATAACTTTGGCAGGAATGACTAGTTGACTGAATGACTAATTATAGGCAGCACACTCCATCTCTCTTACATGACACTGGAGCAAAGACTCAAGTTGATCAAAGGACCCTAAAATAGAAGTTAGAGTCACACAATTAAAGCTTTAGGAGAGACCTCAGTGACTATGTTACATGCTAGTCTGTACATGAAAGGAATCTTTATTATGTCATATGCAATAAGTACTCATTAAACCTCCATTTGAAGATCTTTATCTCTCTAGGTGGGGCAGTTAGATGCACTGGGCTTGGAATCAGGAACTCATCTTCATGAGTTCAAATCCAGCCTTGAACACTTACTATGACCCTGGGCAAGTCATTTAGCCCTGATTGCCTCAGTTTCCTCATTTGTAAAATGAACTGGAGAAGGAAATGGCAAACCACTGCAGTATCTTTGCCAAGAAAACCCCAGATGGGGTCACAAAGAGTTGTACACAACTGAACAACAACAAATCTCTCTAGGTAGCCCCTTCCACTTCTCTAAGTGAAAGCTCTAAATGTCAGGAAGTTGTTCGTCTCTTCCAGCTTACATTAGCCCATTTATAAATTCCACCCATTGCTTTTGGATCTGCTTTCTGGAATCAAGCAAAACTGGTCTAAACCATTCTCATAGGGAGCCTTTCTAATGCTTAAAAATAGCTATTGTGTGCCCCCTGAGTCTTTAATTCACAGGCTAGAAATATCCTGTTCCTTTGAACACAGGAATGGGACAGCATTGGTCAGTGACTTGATTTGGGGAGAACAGAGTCCCCAGATATAACTTTAATAAATCTACTGTCATTAAGAATAAATATGTAGCATGCCAGACTCCATAAAATCACAGGTTTAAAGATGGAGAAGATTTTAGAGATCATCCAGTCCAGTTTCCTTATATTTGAGATGAAGAAACCGAAACCCTATGACCTGCAATTTATCTAAGGTCACACCATACTAAGTTAAAAAGTCAGAATTTGAACCCAGGTCTTTTGATTCCAAAATCAGCCCTGGAGTCATGGAATTTTACCGTGTATTTCCACATCAGGCTTGCAATTTTTTCAGTGTGGGGAATACCCAATGTAGAAATGTCTTCCACTGTGCAGTCTGGAAACTTATCTGTGTCCAATAGTCTTAGAGAGCTTCTCAGGACATCAGGAGTTTAAGTGTCTTGCCTATGGTAACAGAAATAATACATGTCAAAGACAGTTTAAAGGAATAACCCAATTCCACAGAGTAAGTTAATGATAGTTACAATGATGACCCAAGTTTTCCCTGATTCCATTTCTGGTTTTTTATCCACTTATGCCATGTTGCCTAATGTCATACTTATCAAGTCCAATATTCACCATGCAAACATTCTCTGGGAGTTAAGTCTTAAGATCAACCCAAAGGGCAGCATATGTAATTGGCAGAGGTGAAGGGGTGGAAGCAGTAGAGTGGTAGTCATGGGAGCTGAGTTCTGACCCCAGTTTCCCAACTAGCTATGTGGAATTGGGTTAGTCATATAACCTATAGGTTTTCTGATATGTAAAATGAGAAATTTAGGTCTCTAGGTCTAGTCCATCTCTCAAAGTTCTAAGGTCTTTTTCTCCTAAGGAGATGGGCATAGAGGAGATAAGCAGAAAGATGGCAAGTAATTATGATCTCTTTTGCACAAGGAAAGCAGATGTGAATGGGGGCTGTTTTGCACACACACTGAGGAAGTTACATAACTTGGAACTAAATTCTACTGCCACTGGTAAGCTTTTTCTTGATTACTTTTAAAAGAGACCATAGTAAAATTAAATTTGGTCTCATATAAATGACCTACAAATATATATCTATAAATACCTATATATATGTATATATATATATATATATATATATATATATATATTTAAAATCTTCTCATTTGTTAGGTATGAGACTAAAACTTTGATTTAGAGAAGTGCTAATATAGCTCCTCTCCCTTCCATATCTCCAGAAGGCCCATGTGGAGAACAGAAGAGTCAGGATGGCCTCTAAGACTGGGCACTGGACTTGGAATTAGGAGAACTTGGGTTCAAATTCTGTCTCAGACACATGCTAGGTTTATGATCTTAGGCAAGTTACTGAACCTTCTCTGTGCCTCAGTTTCCTCATTTGCAATATAGATGTGCATGTATGGGGGGGTGGGTGAACTCAGTGACTTTGAGGTTCCTTCTAAATCTATGATCCTATGAACTAAATTTATCAATTTTATTGGTTTGTAGTATAACTTCCCTTCCAAGACAGCTCTGAGTTCACAAGGACTCTCATATATTGGAGACTTCTCTTAAAGTAATACTCTCTAATTCATGTCCCCACCCAAGGTTTCCCTTGGGAACATTCATTCATTCATTAAATAAGTATTTATTGAATATTTTGCATGATTACACATGTATAACCTATATCAAATTGCTTTGAAGGGAGGGAAGGAAGGGAGAGAATTTGGAATTAAAAATTAAAAAAAAAACATGTGATTGGGAAAAATAAAATATTTCAGAAATAAGTATTTATTAAGTGCCTACTTTGTGCTAGGCTTTGGGGATACAAAGTGATGGTGTGATTTCACTAAGGTGGAGATCTCACTACTAAGGAAACTCTCTACCAATAGAGGTCTGCATCATCTCAGCAACTCACACAGCTGCCTGGAGCACTAAGAAAAGAAGTGACTTCCCCAGTGGCACTCAGTTGGCATGGACAGAGGCATGAGGTAAATTCTGAGGCTCACTCTCTATCCAATACTATAGCACTTCCTCTTGGTACTGAGGAGCCAAAGCTAAAATGGAAACAGTCCCTACCAACAAGAAGCTTGTATTATATTGGAGAAAACAGCATATGCACAGATATTTAAATACAAAATAAACCCTAAGTGGGCATATAGTAACTATGGGAAGAAAGACACGGGCTCCTGAAGAAGGAATTGGCATAGGTCTCCAGGAGGAGATGGCAAATGAAGGGGGACTTAACAACCAGCTAGGAACTTGGAGGCAGACATGAAAAAGGAGCTGGTTTGGGGCATGAGAGATAGCCTGTTTGAAGCCTTGGAAACAAGTCATGGGATGTCTTGTGTGGGGAAAACCAAGGGGGATAATTTGGCTTGAATATGATTTTTGTAAAGTTGGTTGGTATAACAACAATGAAATATTCACAATGCCTATGGTGACTATAAATATGCTGGTATAGTTGTTCATCACAAAATGTAACAGGTTCTCTACATGGGAGACATAGTCAGGGCATTTATTCAAATACCAGAAAGCTGAACCCCAAAATCAGGAAGTCAAAGCCATCACAATAGCCACAGAGTTGGTACACATACCATGTTTCCCCGATAATAAGACCAATCCCAAAAATAAGCCCTCCCCTTACTGTGTAAGATTCCTCTAAAATAAGCCCTCCCCGAAAATAAGCCCTATTGAGATTGCTACTGTAGTGAAGGTGATCCCCTGTGCTACACGCTACATTATGGTACCCTCTGTATGCACCGTCCCCCCCCCCGGGTGAAACGCACGCCGCGCTCCGAGCTGCATCCAATCAGAGCTGCAGCAGTGAGCGCGTCATCCTGTTCTTCCCCAGTGATTTGCTTATTGAATAAAGGTACATTTTTTGTTCACATTTACCTGTTTATTAAAATTGCTGTCAATGTTCATTAAAATAAGCCCTCCCCTGAAAATAAGCCCTCTGGTGTTTTTCTGTCCAAAAAAATAATAAGACAGTGTCTTATTATCGGGGAAACACGGTAGTTAATGCAGTAAACATCCATATTCTCAAGCCTTCAAAACAAAACAGGCTCCCTGAGGCAAAGATCCTCCCCTCGTCACTCATGGTAACTGCTCAGCCTCCACGCAGTTCGCAGCAGCTCTGGCGCCCCGCAGTTCCCAGCGGTCCTTAGCAGAAGTCCTCAGCGGAAGTTCTGGCTGCCGTCTCCACTTCCAGTCACTGCACTGGCTCCAGCCTGGCCCCTACTCATCTTTGGCTCCTTCCTGACCCACCCCTTCCTGCTATGTCAGCAAGTTCAAGGGCGATTGAAGATCTTCAAATCCCATTCCCATTGCAGCTGGTTGTTATCCTTCGTTCTCAAAGAGGACCAAAATGGCATCACTATGCTGGAGTCAAGTTACAGTGTGTCTGACTGTGGCTGATCAGACCAATGCAAGCCTGGAATGCTCTACCACAGGTTGGGCACAAATAGTCCATGTGAACACTTGGGGGTGGATTCTCTAAATATGAGCATCTCAAGTTTCTTTTGAGCTACTTCAATTCTGCTCTGCCCATAGAGCACAGACCCTTCCCTAATGAGGTGTGCCATGCTGAGCGGTCCTGTGCCAGTGTCTCCCATGTCACACCATCAAGTCCAAATTTCTTGAGAGAGACCTTGAAAGTGTCTTTGTATCACATCTTGTGATACAAGTGTGAACTATTGCTCAGTGTGAGTTCTTCATAAAATAGTCTTTTAGGCAAGTGTATGTTTGATATTTGAACAACATGGCCCGCCCATTAGAGCTGTGCTCTCTGCAGTTTAGTTGGAGTAAGGACCTCAGTGTCTTGTATCTTATCCTGCCCAGTGCTCTTTAGAATCTTCCTAAGACAATTCAAATGGAAGTGATTCAGTTTCCTGGCACAGTGCTGCTATACTGTCCAGGTTTCACAGGCATACAACAATGAAGTCAGCAATCAGCACAATGGCTCTGTAGATCTTCAGTCTGGTAGTCAGTCTAATACCTCTTCTTTCCCACACTTTCCATCAGAGCCTCCCAAACACTAAGCTGGCATTGGAAATTTGTGCATCAACTTCATTATCAATGGGTACATCCATGGAAAGTACACTGCCAAGGTAAGTGAACTTATTCACAGCATTCAGAACTTCTCCATTTGCTGTAACCAATGGTTCCACATATGGATGGTGTGGTGGTGACAGAGCACCTGTGTTTTCTTGGTGTTAATTGTTAGGCAAAAATGAGCACAAGCAGCAGAGAATTGATCCATACTTTGTTGCATCTCTGCTTCAGAGGCTGCATTGAGTGCAAATCATCTGCAAAACAAAACTCCCTCCACTGTGATCTTGGCTTGTAGTGTTTTCAAGTTGAATTTGCCATCAATGCAGTAGCTGACCTTGATGCTGTGTTCATCCTCATAGAGGGTAGTTGACAATATTGTTGAAAACATCATGCTAAAAAGCTTGGGAGCAAGCACACAGCCTTGTTTCACTCCATTTGTGACTGGAAAAGTGCAAGAGCATCATCCTTTATCTAAAACCCAGACAAGCAGGCTGTCATAAAATTGACATACAATGCTGATGAACTTCTCCATGCAACCAAATTTTGACATAGTCTTCCATATGCCCTTGTGACTGACAGGCCAAAGACCTTGGCCAGATCTAAAAACATTGTGTACAGACCTCTGTTTTGTTCCTGGCATTTCTCCTGGAGCTGTCAGGCAGCAAATGCCATATCGACCATTCCTCAGCCCTTTCTGAAACAGGCTTTCAGGTAGATGACCATTTTCCAGGTGAATGATCAACCTGTTAAGGAGGGCTTTGGCAAGAATCTTGCTAGCAATGACTAAGAAAGAAACCTCTTCTGTGATTGTGTGAGCAATGGACCCCCCACCTTATAAATCTCAGCTGGAATAGAATCAGCACCAGGTACTTTGCCACATGAAAGGAGACTAATGACATTCAAAATCTCTTCTTCAACTGTAACTTCAGCTAGGGAGTGACTGACTTCAACCTGAGGTAAACAGTCAATGGCTTTAGCATTGATTGAAGACTGTCTGTTGAGAACATTATTAAAGTGTTCAGCCCACTCTCTAGGATCATGTCCTTATCACTAATCAATGTGGTTCAGTACTGAGTAGCTGAGATACATCATAGATCTTTGGCCCATAGAAAGCCTTCAGTGCATCAAAAAATACTTTGGATTCTTACTATATGCATAAAATTGAATTTCATCAGCCTTCTTACTCAGTCAATAATCCTGCATCTCTCTAAGCTTTGAACTTTACTTTTGATGGAATTAAATGCTATCTTCTTAGAGAAGGAGGAACTATCCTATTCGTAAACCCTGTGGAGTTCTCATTTTTCATTAAGCAGCTTCTGAATTTCCCCACCATTTTTGTCAGACCAGCCTTGATGTTGGCAAGTATTCTGACACATATGAGCAAATGCACTACTGTACACCCATCTCTGAAAGCTGCCCACTCCTTTTCTGTTCCACTGTTGCCAACTATGGTTGGCTCAATTTTCCATCCAAGCTATGAAACTTGTCTTCTTTTGGTACATTGATGATATGGGTCTCCAGGTCTTCATAAAATTTTTCTTTGGCCTCATCATGGTTCATCATGGTGGAAGCCTATGCATTGGGATGATGGCGTGGCATTTTCCTGAAGTGGCAATTGCATTGCCACGTTCCTGCTGTTCACTCCTTTTGGTATACATGCAAGCTTGTTGACTAGATTAGTTTTGATTGTAGAACCTGCACCAGCTCCGACTTCAGTAAGCTGGCCTTCATTTGCCAGTCTCTCACAGCAAGAGCTGCTTGTCTTTCAGGTCTACTGGAGTTCATGTTGTGCATAAGTGTGTACATGTGCCAGTGATGAATGGAATCATCTTTGTAGAAGTTTTTGTACATTTTTGTGTGCCTCAACCACAGGGTGGGTTCCCCCATCTGCCACGGGAATCAGGCCAGGGTTGGGCATGCAGACAATTTTTAGGGCACCTTTTCTAGCCCCTTCCTCACCCCAGGAGGTGAGCAGAGTGATCCTTCAAAGGCTGCTCAAAAACTCAGGGGGCTATCTAATTGCACTGCTGTTTCCAGTGAGAAACGACCCTATGGCCTGGGCTGCCTGTGTGCAGGGTTGTGACTACAGCCCAGCGTATTTGCACCTGCTGCTTCATCACCGTCAGTCACCACAGGACTTTGAGATAGGTAAAAAATGGTAAAACAGGTGATGTCTTTTGATTCATGTGTAAAATGGATTTAAGCGAGGCAGAGTTGCACAAAGTCATCAGCCTCACTTTCTCTTCCAGAATCCAGTGGCAGGACATAGTCAAGATGACTGGTGATGGTTCAGGAGGCAGTACATGACCTTGGCATCTTCGATGTCTAACCAAGCTCTAAGCACTCCACATGCCTGCTCCAGCCTCCTTCATGGCCATTGGAACAAATTGTTCTCATCTGCACATTCCACCAGGGGGAGTCCTCACATGCTTAGGGTAGACACCCCCTACCTCACCAATGGGTTTGAGATCCCTCAGTTACTTTCAGCTTGGTTTAGCCCATTGGTCAAAATGGTTTACCAGGCTGTGGCTGCTGTGCACACTATAGTTTCTTGGAGTCATAGGCGCTGTTGTTACTACCAGTTTGCTTAGGTACCATTCACTTAGTACTGCTTCTTAGAAAAAGTGTTTCAGTTCTTTTAGAATGAGTGTCCCTCATATTAACATGCCTTGGGACTAGCAAATAAATATATTTCCAGCTCTTCTCCCATGTATCTATTCAGATCTATATTCCCACTCAGCTAGCCCATGAAGAAAATGTAGATATCCAGACATTTCTGCCTCACCTATCTCAATCTATAGTTCTCATCCCTTAGTCTTAAGCAGGTTAGGGCAAATGAAATCCTTTTGACCTCTTCCCTACTTCAATGTATGGGCAATGTGCAACCTTAATGGTTAGCACTTCCTGCTGAATTTCTTTGAAGCTAAAGAAAAATAGTCTTACTCCTTTCTATTTGCCTGTACTGACTTGCATCTTCCCACTGCTGATGTCAGGCTAAGTGTAATACCTGGAAACTTGGAGAAGAATCAGAAATGCCCTAGAAATGCCTTCAGTTTGAGGACTCATTCATTCATTCAACAAGCATTTGTTAAATGCTCTCTGTGCCAGGTACTGTGCTAAGGACTAGGGATACAAACAAAACAAATCCCCAAAAGGTCAAAAACACAGTCACAGGAGCTCTCCATCTAATGAGGGAGACAACATACAAGCAAATGATAGATGGGAGAAACTGGAGAGAATCTTAGAAGGAAGGCACAAGCATAAAGAGAAACTGAGAAAGTCTTCTGAGAAAGACTTAAAACAAGCCAAAGTGTCAAAATATGGCAGCTGACACCAGAAATGACAAAGGTTCATGTCCACTCCCTGCCTCCCACCCCAAACTAGCAATGTAGAGAAATGTCTTCTGATTCTTTTCCAGGATGTATTACATATATTTCTGGCAAAAGTCATCCTGGGGAAAAGAGTAAAAGCATGATAAGAATTATTAATGAAACTTTCAGCAAAATTGAAAACAAATGCTCACTCCTATTATTTACATAATATAAAGTAAATACTTTATTAATTTTAGCAAAATTAAAAATGAACATTCACTCTAATGTTTTCATAATGTATATTAAATATCTTCTCATATAACACTGAAAGAGTCCAATTTCATATATTCCTGCCCTCAACTCTGCCAACCTGTATATAGAGAGAAGAGAGAAAGAAAGAAAGGAAGAAGGAGAGAGAGGGAGGAAGAGAATTCAAAGTGATTTTTTTAAGACTGTCTAATCTAAATCTCTCATTTTCAGATGAGGGAACTGAAGCCTAGGGAAGTTGAATAACCTGTTGAAAGCCACAATTGTAAAGGCAGGATTGGAACCCAGATCTGTTGACTCCAAAGCCAGAGCTCTTCCCAATGTATCGTTATGTCTCTTATTATAATGAGACCATAAAAATATGGAACTCTACAAACCCTGGAAATTTTACAGACAAAAACCATCCATACCATTGGGTATATACCCACAATGTCTTCAAAGACCAAAATAAAGTCCCATATCATTATGAACAAATATTTATTAAGCACCTGTGCTCCAGATACTTCCATATATAACAAAATAATAATAACTGTACTTTTATAGTAGCAGAGAACTGGAAACAAAGTGAGTGGCCATTGATCAGAGAGTGGCTAGACAAATTGTGGTATATTAATGTAATAGAATATTATTTGCAATGTAAGAAAAAACAAATCTGAGGAATTCAGAGAAAATGGGAAGACCTATATGAATGGATGAAAAACAAAGTGACCAGAACCATGAAAATTACCTACACAATGACAACAAGACCATATGTGAAAAGAACAATAAGGCGATGAAGCTGAATGCTTTGTGACTATAATGAACAACTGTGGTCCTGGAGAAGAGATTACTAAATCTAACTCTTCCCTTGGTTGGAGACATGGAAGACTATGACTATGAAGTCTGTGGGTGTGAACTGTTGCATATGTTATTAGATGTAGTTAATATGTTTGTTGGTTTTGTTTAATGTTTTTTCTTTATTACTAGGAGAAAGTTAACTGATGGGCTGAATAAGGGAACAGGCAAGTTCAGAAATGTCAATGAAATAAAAATAACAACTCAATAAAGTTTTTTAAAGAAATTACATGAAATTTAATTTTTAAAAAGAGAAACCATCCCATCTAATTCTCTGATTTTTTTTTTCAAATGAGGAATTTGAGATAACATTAATTTTAAAATAACTTGCCCAAGTCACAGAGTTAGTTAGTGACAGGATGAGGATTTGAACCCAGGTCTCCAGTGGTGAAGCCAGAACACTTTTTACTATTCCGTGCTGTCTCTCCATACAGTTGTTGAATTACATTTAGGATTTTCTTTTCTGAGATTTTTTTTTAAGTAATAAAATGAAGATGATTCCTTGAATTAATTATTTGACTTCCTAGTTTTACTTGTATTCATCATGCTTGTTAAAGTAGGAGAAGCACCTATTTACCTGCTATCACCAACCAACCTAATAAAAAGGTAAAATGTTGCTGAACTGTGGACTTTATGATATTTCTTGAAATGAGTCCTCTTTTATGGCAGGTGATATTCATGCTGAAACAGCTGTAAAAAATATGGAAACAGAAAAAAATGTAGAGATTAAATACTAGTTTTTATCTATGTTCCTCAGTACATTAAACCTTTAACACTTTTGGAATATTATTAATATTACAATGACATGGATGTTGTATATAAAAGGCCCTCACCTCAGGATCATGATTGGAATTTTAATTGCAGTGGATGTTTCACTGGGCTTTCACTTCCAAGATTTGAGCTTTTGTCACTCAGGAGGCTTTACACATGTTGCCTTAGAGTCCCATCGACACAGCAATGTGAGAATACCCCCAATTAGATGAAAAAATTCCTGATAACTTGAGGTTGGTTTCCCTAATATTCCCTTTGATGCTGCCTCTTGGCCCTAGATCCAACTGCCTTTACTTTATTTTCATCATTACAACCAGGTTGGATACAGGGCGATACTACCATAGCCAGAGACCCCAGCAGCAGTCACCCCTGGGCACTGCAGGCAAGAAACCCAGTCTTGAATCCTCTCCAAAGGCCCACACGGCAGTTGGGGTCAAAATAGAGAACAAAACTTTCAAGGGGTCAAGGAGCAAGGTAGTCATTGTGGCAGGTGCTGTTCTGCTACTTTTTCTGCCATCTTCCTAAACATCCCTGGCCGAAGGTTTTTGCTATTCATATATTCTATAAACAATTATTAAATGTTTATTTGTCAGGTTTTACCTTGAGCCCTGGGGATGCAAAGTGAAAAACAAAGCCAGTCTTTGTACTCAAGGAGTTTACATTCTATTTGTGGAAAACTATGTACACAGGTAAGTAAATACAAATAATATCCACTGGGGTCCTAACAAGTGGTGGAATGAAATCAAACCTATATAAGAGGTAGCTTCTGAGCTGAACCTTGAAGGAAACTAGAAGATTCCATGGTAGCAATGAGGAGGGAGGGAGTTCTAGGAAGGGAAGAAAGTCTATACAAAGGTATAGAGACAGGAGATGGAACTTTGTGTATTTTCCTCTGATACAGAGAAGAAGAAAGAACACATTTATTACAATCCATGTTATTTTCCATCTATTCAGTACCTACTCACATAATCACAGAACTCTAGTCTAGCCTGTACCTGAAAGAGAATCCCCATTACTTCCTACTTGTTGAGAGATCATCCATTTTGTGTTTGAAGTCTTCCAATCAGGGAAAACTTACTAGCTCCCAAGGAGACCCATTCTACCTCAGGGCAGTTCTAACTGTTGAAAGTCGGATGTCTGAGTCATAAGGAAGAGAAGGTTTTAGAGTAGATTATTTTCAAGATGCACTCCAGATCTAAATTTCTATGGTCTTCTTGTAATGTGGTCTTTTCTTCAAGGGAGGCCACATACTACAAAACTACTCTCTCCAAAGTTACCAGTGATCTCTTAGTCGCCATAGCCAATGCCCTTTCTCAGTCTTCATTCTCCTTAACCTCTCTGCAACCTTTGACACTGTTGATCGCCCTCTCCTCCTTGACACTCTCTTTCCCTTAAGCTTCTGGGACACCGCTCTCTTTTGTTTCTCCTCTATCGTATCTGATCATTACTTCTCAGTCTTCTTTGTTGGACCCTCTAGGTCACATCTTGTAACCATAGGTATACCATGAATTCTGTCCCGGTCCCTTTTCTCTTCTTCTTCTTCACTACTTCCCTTGGTGATCTCATCAGTTCTCATGGATTTTACTAACTTTATGCTAATAGTTTTTAAACCTACCCGTCCACCCTTTCTGCTAATCTCCAATCTTCTATCTCCAATTGCATTTCAACCATCTTGAACTAGACGTCCAGCACAAACCTTAAACCCAACATGTGCAAAACCAAGCTCATTATCTTTTCCTCTAAACCCTACTCCCCTCCCACCTTCTCTATTACTGAAGAGGGCACCCCTGGCCTCCTCATCTCTCAGGCTTACAGCCTAGGGGTCTTCTTTGACTCCATACTATCTCTCATCCCCTATATCCAACCTATTTTCAAGGCCTGTCAATTTCCCCTTTGCACTGTATTTCCAATGTGCCTTCTTCTTTCCTTTGACAATGCCACCATCTTGGTACAGGCCCTCATTATCTCAAGCCCGGATGACTGCAGGAGCCTGCTGGTGACTCTGCCTGTATCAAGTCTCTCCCCACTCCAATCCATCCTCCATTCAGCCACCAAAATTATTTTCCTAAAGCACAGATCCAATCATGTCACCCCCTATTCAATAAGCTCCAGAGGCTACCTATTGTCTTCATGATCAAATACAATATCCTTTGACATTCAAATCCCTTCATAATCAAGCTTCCTTCTACCAATCTTCTTACACGTCATTCCCTGCCACTCTTTGATCCAGTGATACTGCCTTCCTGGCTGTTCCACAAACAGGACACTCCCCCTTTCCACTCTAGCCATTTTCTCTGGACATTTCTCCCCCCTACCTGGAATGTTCCCCTTCCTCATCTCTACCTATTGGCTTTCCTGTGTTCCTTTAAGTTACAGTTGAAATCCTACCTTCTACAAGAAGCCTTTCCAAACCACTTTTAATTGTAATGCCACCCCCCTATTATTTCTTATCCTGTGTTCTCAAAGAAGTCCATGCCAGCAGATTATTAACTTTGGAAGGTGCTAGAAAACTGCAAAGGTTTAGAGCACAGGTCCAGTGAAAGCCTGTATTTCTGCTTTTAGAGAACCATTTTGGCTAAGAGAAGTTGGGTACAGCATGATGTACAGTAAATTCTAAAGACCATCTAATAGTGTTAAGAGTGCTTAAAATTTGAATCAGGTAAAGAAGTACCCAAGTTGATGAAATAATGACTCCTTAAAGTTAGGAACTAAAAATGTTGTCTCGTAGGAATCTTACTAAAGGGAAATTAGATTTTAAAATATCAGAGGGAATGGAAGTATGGCAGACACATAGGAGAGGATAACCAGGAAATGGAATATGGAACAAAGTCCCTGGTAAGAAGGAAATGCAGAGGAAAGAAAAATCTGGGAAAATAAAAGAAGAGAGCAGAAGGAAACCATACCATTGACAGCAAGAGTATAAAGAGTCAGGGGCCAGAGAGCCAATGAAAGCTAATCTAAATTCTTCTTACTGAAAGCGTGTGTGTGTGTGTGTGTGTGTGTGTGTGTGTCACAGAGAGACAGAAACAAAGAAAAACAGAGACAGAAACAGAGGAAGCAATAGAGATGACACAGACCGAAATGATAGAAAGTGAGATATAACCATGAGAATTAAAATCTAAGGTATAATTTAAAATAAATTTACTTCTAATTCACCTTCAGATTTCTTCTCATTTGGATCTGAAGGAAAATTAGGAAAAATTGGAAAACTGGAAAAATTAGAAATAGTCTATCATAATTTTAGTACTTTAAAAGGTGTTTAATACCTATTTCTATTAGTATCCCTCCACTGAGCATTAAAATCAGCTATCAGGAAGTTATTTCATTTGCTTCTTTTCCTGGAAGACTTGTCTTTGCCCCATATTAAAGAAACTTAAAGGCAAGTGAGAAACTGATCTTTATTGCCAACACTGTGTTGTTTCATCATGTTCTTCAACCACCAAAAAGCACATTTATGATTCATCAGTCAATCCTCTGTGTTAGATAATTAGCCATTAACATAGTTCACCGGTATTGAGATGAAAATGATATCAAAACTTGTAAAAAGATCCCCTTGAAGATGAAAGAGGAAGAAACTGTGCCCACATGTTGTTTCAAACCTGGATTCATTTTGCCTCATGACAGCATGTCATACCAGAGAGGCCAAACAGATGTGTAAAAATAGCTGTTTAACGGGGGAGAAATACTGTAAAATTGTTTATAGCAGGACAGCAGGTTCTTATAGGCAAAGTAAATTACAAATAGATTTCTCAATTACTTTTTAAAGCCTGGTATTTGATTCTTATATAACAGTCAAAAATCAATTTCGCGTGGGATTTATGGGAATGCCTCCTTATTAGTAAAACAGCAGTCGGCAGCCGTTGTTCCATTCCCACAATAGTTGTACCCGGTGGGGAGCATGCAACCGCCAGGCTGGGTAATCCTTTATCTTTTTATTTTTATCCTCTGAAAACATGGCTTCGGCATAATCAAAAGAAAAGAAGGGAGAAAAACTGCCAGAGAATCCTTGTATCCCAGTACCTTGTTTCTATCAGCACTTGCTACAGGAGGGCCCATGGTGGCAACAGCTGGTTAACTACACACAGCTCAGGTTAGTAGTACTCTGGAAAATTACTGGGATGAGGAGTCCAGACTCCCAGAAACTTATGATCCTAAACCCCTAACTTTCGTTAATGAGCTTCTAACCTAAAATCTGCAAAGAGTAGGAGTCCAGAAAACATATTTCCTCCTCTCTTCATATGTATATGTCTATGTGTGTGTGTATCTTTAAGGTTTGCAAAGCCCTTTACATATATTACGTCAGATAGATGTTCTTATTACCACCCCTATATGAGTGAGGAAACAGACTCAAAAAGACTAAATGCCTTGCCTAGGATCATATGGGCAAGATAAAAAATATCTGGGAACTAGGCTGAAGAGATTTGAATCCAGATCTTTTTTTTTTCCAACACCAAGTCAGTATTTTATCCACTAGACCACAAGTGTCAAACATGGCTGGTGGGGGGACACAGAGCTCACAACACTCCTGAGCCAGATTAAAATATAATTGGGAAATGTTTAACAAGTTAAGTAACAATATAATAAAATATAGATAATATTAATATGTGGTTTTCTAAGTCAATATGTGACCCTTGGGAATCCTTATGTACAATTTAGGGGCTCCTGTTTCTATTTGAGCTTAACACCATTGCCCTAGACTTTGGTGCCTCTCAAATGCTTGCCTATGTTCCTAATGGGAAAATACAGGGCAGTGATTTTTCCCCTACATCACATATAACAATTGTCCTCAGTATTTGTCTTTTTAAGAAAAATAAGCACGTCCTCTGGCACTGGCGGAGGCGATGTTGCATAGTCAGTACAGCATTTCTCATACTTTTGGGTCTCAGCAGTCCTTTAAATTCTTAAAAATGATTGAGGCTCCTATGCTCCCAAAAAGCTTTTATTTACATGGGTTCCACAAATCAATATTTATTAGAAATTAAATTAATAAGACATTTGAAATTAAGATGTCTTATTATTATGAAAACAGTTTTGACCTCATGGATCCCCTGAAAGGGTCTCGAGGACCTCCAGGGGTCCATGGATCATACTTTAAGAATTTTTGCTGTAATTCAAAGAGAACTGCCCTTAGAACATCCAGAAAAGCAAAAGCCAGTGTGGTTCATTAAGAACAGGGCTCTCTAGACTAATTTCATTGACTTCCTGTTTTTATAGGGTTGTTAGACTGACAGGTGCCGGTAGCTCTTCCAGTAGTTTACTTAGTTCCTAGCAAAGCATCTGACAATGTATCTTGTACTTTTCTTGTGGACATGATGGAGAGACATATGCTAAATAAAGAATGGAACAGAGGAGGGATCTGGAACTATTTGAATGATGAGACCCAAAGAGTTATTACTGAGGCTCGGAGGAACATGATTAAATGCCTTCCAATTATCTAAAAAGTGGTCACTGGGACTTGTTCTGGTCGGTAGTAGAAGACAGAACTAACAGCAATGAATGGGGTTGCAAGAAAAGCAAATTTAGGCTGGGTATATGGATGAAATGTCCTAACAATAAAAGCCACCAGCATTTTAATAAGCTCCGCCTTCATTCAGAATCTTTAAGCAGGATGATGAGTGTGTTGGATCCATTGTAAGGGAGATTATAATTCAGGTGTAGCTTGGAAGAGATGACCTTCTAGGGTCTGTGTTTCTGATTCCAGAGACCGGGATAGGAGATCCAGCCCCAATACTTGCTAGCTGTGTGACCATGGGGCAAGTCATTAAACCTCTTTCAGTCTCAGTTTCTTCCTTTGTGAAATGGGAATAATGCCTTTAGGGCTATCCTCACACAGATGTGGTGAGGATACAATGAAATAATTATGTAAATTTGCAAATCTAAAAGTTCTATATAAATGAGAAAAGATAATAACGATAAAAACAATTAATGATGATGATAATGATGATGTCAAGTACCCAATAAGTATTTTTTATCTCTGTTTCACAGATGGGGAAATTTGTTTCAATGGATCATTCTTGGATAACCAATTTGTGTGATATACGGGCTGTCCCAAAAGTCGGAGTGCAGTTTTAAGTCTTTAACTTTAGAATTTTTAAATGCACTAAGATGCTTGTGGTAACCTACATTTTGTAATGAGTGATTCCATAGTTCATTCTCAGTCTACCAGGAAATTGTAGTCTGCCCCTCACTCACTCATTTAAAAGAAATGTGTGGTCCTGGAGAAAGTACTGAACTGGAAGTCAAGAAATATGGAGTCCATATATGACTTCCAAGGTCCTTTCTAGCTCTGAGATTCTATGGTTGCATTATTGCCTTCCCTTTTTGCCTATTATCATTCCTTCTTACATACCCCTTTTTTCCTTTTTTTCTCTTTCCTATTCTCACCCATACATTCATCTTTGTAATATTCTTACCCTAACTGTCTTCAGATATGAATTGCTGTAATACTCTAATAAATAGATAAAATAACGATTGGCTATGACCTGCTGAGTATAAAGGTTCAAATGAAAATTTTTCTAGAGACTGATATTCAAAATGAGGTCACACTACTATGCTAGGGCAGGCAGGTGGGTGGAACAGTAGATAAAGCACCGAACTTGCAGTCAGAAAGATCTGAGTTCAAATGTGACCTCAGACACTTACCCTGGGCAAGTCACTTGACCCTGTTTGCTTCAGTTTCTTAATCTGCAAAAATAAACTGGAGACAAAAATGGCAAAATACTCCAGTATCTTTGCCAAGAAAACCCTGAAGGAGATCACAAAAAGTAAAACATGACTGAAACACTACTGAACCAGAACAATAATTTCTCTAAATCACAATCCTTCAACCTACCAGACCACCAGAGAGAAAATTTTGAAAAGGTACAGACCATCCCATAAACTACTAGGAAAACACCCATACTCTTGCTAGGACTGTCCAAACCTCCAAACTACAACAAATGAATTGGAATGAATGTGTTCAGATCTAACCTAGGAATGTTATTAAAAGTAACCTGACAAAGGTGAGCTGTGCCGTGCATTAAGGCAATTCTGTTCCCCCAGTGGGAGTTCTATGCATTCACAGCAAGTGGAAAGAAATGAGAATACCTGCTGTGGAGATTTGAGAGGAAAATTGATCACACATGTTCAAGTAGATTGCCTGAGATTTTCCATGAAAGTAAAATTCCAGAATTCTAACAGGCAGTTTGTGAGCAAACATGTTCCCCCCCTCCACACTTCCCCCACCCCAGCACTTAGCACAGTGCCTGGGATGTAGGGAATGTTTAATAAATTCTTATTGAGTGACTGACTCTTTGGGGGGGAAACTAAGAAAACTCCCCTTATTCCTCCAAACTACTTGACTTACCCCTGAAAGCAATCCAGAAAGCCTCTTAAATCCCATGGAGCAACTTGGATATGGGGGAAAAAAATGCAACAATTCGAGAAGAAATTATAATCTATTTACTAAATGCAAGCCACCCTCCTAGAAGCAGCAGATACAAAGACAATATGGAAAACAGCCTCCACCCTCAAGGAACACACATTCTAAAAAAGATACTAGGTTCCTCTCTGTTATACAAAGAGAGACAAGCTGTTGTTGACTTTTACTCAACTTGGCTCTTTGTTAGGAACTCAATCTAAGTTAGGTAAAAGTTTCTAGCACCATTGACATTGATCATAGTGAGACAATGATAATAATATATTGTACCTTTGAATAGCATGGAAAAGGATGTATTTTTTCATTGTGTTTTTTCATCTTCAGTCACATGAGGCTATGAGTAATATTGTTGAGGCATAGGGTACAAATCATAGTGACCTAGGGTTCATCACTAATGGACCTATGGTGATGAATATATGTTAAATAATATAGTTATACATTCTAGGATAAGAAATCACAACAGCATTAATAGCAATACTATAAAAAATATAAAAAGTGAAAATGGTATGCTTCATTCTGCATTTGGACTCCACAGTTCTTTCTCTGGATGTGGTTAGCATTTTCTATCACCAGGCTTTTGGAATTGTCTTAGATCATCATATTGTGAGAAGAAGCTAAGTCTACCAAAGCTGGTCATTGCACAATGTTGCTGTTAGTGTATACAATGTTCTCCTGGTTCTGCTCATTTCACTCAGCAGCAGTTCATGTAAGTCTTTCCAGGTTTTTCTGAAATCTGTCTGCTCATCATTTCTCTTTTTTTTTTTTAAAGCAATTGGGGTTAAGTAACTTGCTCAAGGTTACACAGCCAGGTGTTTCTGGGAGGGTGATAAGTGTCTGAGCCTGGATTCGATCCCCCAGGTCATCCCGACACTGGGGCCGGTGCTCTTACTCGCTGTGCTACCTGGCCGCCCCTGCTCATCATTTCTTATGGAAAAATAGCATTCCATTCCATTCATATACCACAACTTGTTCAGCCATTTCCCAATTGATGGGCATTCCCTCAATTTCCAGTTCTTAGCCACCACAAAAAAAGAGCTGCTACAAATATTTTGGTACATGTGGGTCCCCTTCCCTTTTTTATTAATTCTTGGGAAACAGATTTAGCAATGGTATTGCTGGGTCAAAGAGTACACACAGTTTTATAGCCCTTTGGGCTTAGCTCCAAACCATTCTCCAGAATGTATCCGCTTACAACTCCATCAACAATGCATTAATGTTTCAATTTTCCCACATCTTTTCCAACATTTATTATTTTTCTTTTCTGTCATATTTGATAGAAATTTGACAGGTGTGAGGTGAAACCTCAGAGCTGTTTTAATTTGTATTTCTCTAATCAATTGTGACTTAGAGCATTTTTTCATATGATTATAGATAGCTTTAATTTCTTCCTCTGAAAACTGTCTGTTCATATCCTTGGACCATTTATGAATTGGGCAATGACTTGCATTCTTACAAATTTGTCTCAGTTCTCTATTTTAGAATGAGGACTTCATCAGAAACACTGACTATAAAAAAAAAACCGTTTCCCAGTTTTCTGCTTTCCTTCTAATCTTGGTTGCATTGGTTTTGTTTGTGCAAACCCTTTTTAATTTAGTATAATCAAAATTATCCATTTTTCATTTCACAATGTTCTCTCTTATTTGGTCATAAATCCTTCTCTTCTCCATAGATCTCAGAGTCAGGATTACTTGCAAATCCTAAGACATTCATTAGATGTATGATTCTAGACAAGTTATCAAACCCTTCTGAGCTCCACTTTCCTCACTTAAACAAATAGGATAATAAAACTTGTATCATTTACCCCCATAGAGTTGTATGGCTCAAAGGAGGTAATAGACTAAAAGAGCTTTGCAAGCCTAGATTAATATCAATTAGTGTTGTTATAGAAACCATTCTCACAAAGGTATAAAGGGAAGGGAAAATAGACACATGACTTGGTAGTTAATGATGTCTTCTCAGGTTACCAAGCTTACACTCTGGTAATGACGCCATTCATGAGCTGAAAATTGGAAATAATCTTATTGAAATAATGTTATTGTTAATTATGTCTATTTTGTCAGAATGGAACTGTTTTCCGGAATGGATAATAATTCTGAAAATGGTTTTTGGTTGCAATCTTCAGTTTTCTGACTTATATTCAATTAACTCCATGTTCAAACCAAGTTAGGTGTTTATTTCAAAGTTATAAAATGTTTACAGTAACTCAATTATATTCTTCAAATAAAGTTACTTTACAAAATAAAAAAATAAATATTTAAAAAGCTCAATAATCCTACTGGATTCTGAGATAATATAAAACTGATCAAGGTATTTAAATTGTGTACAATATATTATAGAAGTTTTGATTAAAAATATAATAGTGCTTCTTCATACTTGAGCATCATAAGTTCAATAATATATCTGAAAATTATGTAAAATTGGTCATGCATAGGATCTTTTATGTAGGATTTTATCTGACACTGCATTTAACTATTTTTTACTCTATTTTTACTAAGAGGCTAACACAACTCTGGTTCATAGAATTTTTGCAGTACAGAATTTCCCAATAGGAGATCATGTCTATGAAGAGATCTATAGACAAGGAATCAGAAGAAAACAAGTCTAGTCTTAGCTCCATCAGAGATTCATTGTGTGACCAACAAACCCTAAGCACTGTGCCCTTACTGGGCAGCTAGGCAACACAGTAGATAGAGGGCTAGGCCTGGAGTCAGGAAGACCAAGATTCAAATCCAGCCACAGACACTAATTGTGTGACCCTGGGTCAAGTCATTTAACTCTGTTTGCCTCAGTTTCCTCATCTATAAATGAGCTGGAGAAGAAAATGGTGAACCACTCCAATATCTTTGCCAAGAAAACCCCAACAGGAGTCACGAAGAGTTGGACATAACTGAATACAACTTTTAAAATGCTCTTATTTCTGCTTATGTCACAGGTTAGTGAGGAATGGAAGGGAACATCAGAGAATATGTGAAGTTGTTCTGAACACTCCAAAGAAAGAGTCTTATACATATGAGCTACTTATCATGCCTTAGTTCAGAGTGATGCTGAGAAGATCAATAAAATAACGTGTGTGAAGTATTTCCATCTTGATCACACTTGATCAGAAATCAAGAGTTAATTTGAAATTTTATAAGTTAGCAGTGACACAATTTCTTCTGCCTTCTCCTAGCCATAAGATGGGAGGGGGGAAGGGAAGGTGTTTACACAAGGTCAGGACCAAGAAATGGATGGCAGTATGCCAGGCTTGGGGTACCAGAAGGAGTAGCAACAGTAGAGGCAAGGGGTGGCTAGGTGGAGCAGTGAGTAAAGTGCCGGCCCCAGAGTGAGGAGGACCCGAGTTCGGTTCCGGTCTCAGACACTTAACATACACACACACACACACACACACACACACACACACACACACATACACAACTAGCTATGTGACCTTGGGCAAGTTACTTAACCCCAATTGCCCTCCAAAAGGCAAAAAAAATAAAAAAAAAGTAGAGGCAAAAGAGGAGGAGAAGGAAGAGATATAATAACTAACATTTAAATCTTGTATCTGTCACTATCTGTGTTATCCTTGGCAAATTACCTAATCTTTCTAGGACTCAGTTCCCTCATTTATACAAGGGAGTTGGACAAGATGGAAACTGAGGTCCTGTCTAGCTCAAAATCTACCATCCTATGAGCATGTGATCAAATGAGATAAACTTGGAAAGAGCTTTGAAAACATAAAATAAATATGAGCCATCATCATCATCACCATCATCATCATCACCATCATCATCAATCATCACCATCTTCATCAATCATGATCACCATCATCAATCACCATCATCATCACCATCATCATCATCATCATCATCATCATCATAGCTAACATTTATATAGAGCTTACTATGCACTAGACACTTTGCTAAGCACTTTATAATCATTATCTCATTTGATCCTCACAACAATCCTGGAAGGTAGGTGCTATCATTAGCCCCATTTTGCAAATGAGGAAACTGAAGCAAATAGAGGTTGAATGATTTGCCCAGGGTCACACAGCTAATAAATCTCTCTGATGCCACATTTTAACTCAGGTCTTTCTGGACTCCAGGCTCAGGGCTCTATGAACTGCACTACCTAGCTGTCATAGTGGTAAAGAAGACATAGCACTTTCAGGTTTATGAAGCCCTTTTACATGGTCTCATCTGACCTTCATACAACCCTGTGAGGTAGGCATCACACATATTACTATTCCCACTATATAAATGAGGAAACTGAGGCTCAGAGTGGTTAAGCAATTTACCCATAACTCCATAACTAGGGGTAAGATTTAAACCTAGAACTGTCTGACTCTAAGTCCAGCACTCTATCCATGAATCTCCAACATTTTTTATCATCTATCCCTATCAACAACAACAACAAAGTTGGGCACACATCCTGAATTAAATATGTATTAATTATATTATAATTAAATTAGTAATATAATAAATATAATAATTCTAGTATATAATAAATAATTATATTACTAGTTAATTTAATGTGATAATTAATTATATTAAGTATGTTTGTTTATTAATTAAATACTTATAAGAGAAACAGGATGACACAGTGGATAGAGAGCCAGCCAGGAAAACCTAGATCCAAACACTCTGATTGTGTGATCCTGGTCAAGTCATTTAATCTCTGTGTTCTATTCAACTCCCTAAGCCTGCCAGATGCAGAGAAGATTCTGGCTAGCTTACATTTGTAGAAGGAGTTTTCTCACCCCTCAGTTCCCAATACCAATGATGACATAGGTTGAGTTCTTGTCCCTAACTTGACATACATGTACTACTGTTCTAATCTATAATGAACATTATAAAAGATACACTCAAACTATTTATACATAAATATATATATATGGTTAAAAGGATGAAATAAATATGAAATAGATAATGTTTTAAGAATATAATTTTATTAATAGTACAAAATTCTCTTGCTCTCACCACAGAAATAAAATAGTAACAATAATAAAATAATATCTTTGAGTGGGAGCAATGTGTTTCGTTATTTCTTGAATCTCGGTTTAACTCTATGAGATGGAATCTAAAGGCCTGGTTTTAAACTCAGATTATTTTGATACTTGGTCTTAGTTACTATCACAACTGAAAAATCACCTCGAAATATTGATAGATCTAAAGAGAAGAAGTACGTTTGCTAAATCAGGTTATGAATTTTTCAATTCTATCCAAGGATTATGCAAAGGTTTTTGTTAAAATTTGGTTAGTAAATTTCTGCCTTCCCTGATGTCTATCACTTGCTCTTGCAAACTAACTTGTATTTCTATCTGTTTAATTATTTCCATTGTATTTCTATATATTTAATAATGGGCTAAAAAAACACCTAAACTCTTGATTGGAAAATTTTTAAACATATTAGAAAATTTTACTTCCTTTTTTTTCTTTCTTTCTCCTTCTTTTTTGCAAATGAGAGGTTTGTTGTGTTTTTTTTTAATAGGTGACATACTTGCTAAACATACCTTGGTAATCCTAGAGGCATCAATTTACCATTAGCTAATATCTCAGGACACAGTTTTATTCTGAGAGCAGGAGTCATCATTAATGAAAGCAAATATTAAACCATATTATAATAATCATCTTGATAATTTTGAATTTTTGGTTAAATTCTTACCAGAACTGATTAAATCATAATTATTTTTACCTCTCAATGTGACTGACAAAGATCTCTTACTAGGGGGAGAAATTTCAGCTCTATTAATTTCTTGTTGTTCATTTGTGCTCATATTGTTTTTGGTATTAGACTTTAATCCGTGGTTTCTTTGTAGGAATCTTTTTAAGCCACTTAAACATTCTGTGAGAATTGATAGAATTAAAATTACATAAAGTTATCCACAAAACCTCAAATCAGGACATGTAAGCTGCAATATGTAATAATATACTGAAAGAAAATGAATGAGTGAGGGAGTGAGTGTCACTTCCTTTTGCATCATGGGACTTTCATTTTTCCCTCAGGGCACTTCTTGTAAAGTATATTGCATGAGACCATCTGACATATGGACCAAATAAAGGTGCCAGGATCAATCCAGGTATTAAATTGGGGCCTAATTTATTTTATTTTCTTTAGATGAAAAGCACAATAATTATAAATAGGCGTTTTAATATGTTTTCCACACTCCAGCTTGCACAACTCCTAAAGTACATGTACCCCACTTTGCAGACTACTACTACACAAGGAAATACATGCATCTATGTTGCATTGTAAGCATTCTAAAGGAGAAAATACCCTTTTTCTACAGAGAGAAGAGTTGGGATCTTTTGTATAAGGTCAGTGCAATAGCCAAGTTGGGGGAGAGACTTGGAAGATGTTGGAAGGGACCTTTGAGTACAAATGTGGGGGGCTTCCCAACCCAGTCAAGCTTACAGTCTTACTTGAAGGTCACACTTTCTGACTTCAGCCAGGGCAGTAAACTTCTTCCAAGTGACAGAGAGAGAACAGGGAATAAAAAACACACTTTCTAGTACCATTTTACCTTCATCCCCTACAGCTCCTATATCCTACCAATAATCTTCCATTCCTGAGAGTACACAGGTAGGAAGAGGAGGGAATCAGAGGAAGAGATTCTGTGTCACCTCTGGAATTCTGGGACTCCCTTGCACCTATAGCCCTGTGGGAGTTAGGTGGCTATCCACATCAACCTATCAGAAATGCTTGCATGAAACTTTTCTATATATACTCAAAGGAGTTATAACCAGGACATCACTAAAGTTGTTGGAGTGGTAACATTTTCTAGGGCTGCGAGACACTACAATGCATAAAGTGCCATGCTTAATATCAGAAAGACTCATCTTTCTGAGTTCAGATCTGGCCTCAGGACATTTACTGGCTGTGTGACCCTAGGCAAGTTATTTAACCCTATTTGCTTCAGTTTCTCAAATGCAAAATGAGCTAGAGAAGGAAATGGAAAACTGCCCCAGTATTTTTGCCAAGAAAGTCCCAAAAGGGGGTCACAAAGAGTCAGACACAACCGAAACAACAAAACACATTTTCTCTGCCCAATATGGAAACCTTCTTAGCAATGGAAGCCCTAAAGGGATCTTAGAAAAAATAACTAAAAAGTTCTTTAGTATCTTCCCCACTAATCATGGCTTCCTCATTCTAACCTTGATGTTGGTAAGCTGTTTTAGGGACATTGTTACCCCATAGAATCTTCAAATGTATGTCTTTTGCAGAAAATAGAAAGGAGTAAATATTATCAGTAAGCTTTATTAACAAGCAAATAAAAATGTGAACAGGGAAACTCAAATCACTTGATTGGCTAATAAGTCTGAGCAATGACTAATGAACCATAATTCACTATTCAGAATTTATGAGAATCATCATCACTTAATTAACAATATAAATATTTCTTTAAAATTTTTACAATGCAACATTATAATTGTAATAAGACATCCCAGAGCATGAATTATGGGGTAGTAAATTCACACCTAGTTCTGTTGAAACTGGACCTGAATGAGTACAACATAATGTATAGCTTAGATGTTTAAAAAATAATGCAAGGCAAAAATGTTTCAAAATTCAAGTTCCTATTCATTTGGAAAATAAGCACAGAAATCCAGGGAGAATATAATTTATTGGGTTTGAGCTGTATTAATTTTACAACTGGTAATTACATTACTAACATGAGACATTTATTGAAGAGATTCAAAAAATTAAACATCTTTTTTAATGTTCCTGATTTGTAAGCATATAGAACTTTCTTTTTCTCCCACAAGGGGACCAAGTTTAAGACCTTACATTCTATTAATGGGAAACTACATATACACAAAGATTCTATCTATCTATCTATCTATCTATCTATCTATCTATCTATCTATCATCTATCTACCTATGTGTGTGCATATATATATATACATATATACAAAATTCATAGTAATTTCAGGGATGATACAAAGAACACCAATAACTTGGGGAGAGGGGTGATTAGAAAAAGCCTGTTTGTATGAGTCTTGATTTGAACCTTGAAGGAAACTAGGGATCCCAAGAGGCATATATGAGAAAGGAGGGCATGCTCCAGACATGGGGGACAACCTGGGTAAAGACAAAGACGGGAGATCCATGTATATGGAGTTGAGACAGATGGGTTGGAATATACACCAGAGCATGATGGTGGAGTAATGTATAATTAACCCAGAAATATAGGTTGGGACCAGAGAAAAAAGACTTTAAATGCTGAAGAGAGGAATATGTCTTTTTCCTAGAAATAATGGGGGACCAAAAAAGCTTCTTGAGCAGAGGAGTGGCATGGTCAGACTGGTTTTTAAAAAATATTGATTTGGTAGCTATACAGAGGACAGATTGGAGAAGATGGACAAGAGGAAGTGGGACTGAAAGGCTATCGAAAAAGTCAAGATGAAAGAGAAGGAAGGCCTGACTGACCTAGCATAGTCTCCATGAGTGGAGAAAAGGGGATAGTTGTGAGGGGTGCCTTTTTTTAATCACATCATAAAGTCAAGAACATGTGGCCCCATGAGGAAACAGAATGCCAAAAGTGGGGTCTTGCCTTGACCCACCAAATAGTTCTAATCCAAGGAGTTTGTCATAGCATTACTACTAATACATACTCTCTTCAAGGGAAGAAAAAGAGAAGAATCACTATTTTGAATGGGAAGACAAATCATCTAAGAAATGAGCTGGACAAGGAATGGCAAACCACTCCAATATCTTTGCCAAAAAAACCCAAATGGGGTCGCAAAGAGTCACACAAACTGAAACAACTCAACAACAATAATAACAAATGTTTATATAGGCAGTTGTTTGGATTGAAGATGGAGTCTAGGAGGAAGGAGGCCAATGAGGAGGCTATTATAGCAGTATGGAAAAGAGGTGATGAAAGCTTGACCCAAGGTGGTGAATGATATTGATCAAGGAGGTAGGTGAGGGAATGTATGGGGAGGGGAAACACTAGTGGCTTTCAGTAAGCATTAGGTCCCCTTGAAGGGTCTATATGTATACATACCACATTGCGTGAGGTGCCATATCATGACCTCAAGACCTCAGTGTAATTGTGTATAGAAAAATATACTGACAAGAAAAAAGTGGGCATATGCACAAAACTTTCAAATAAAGCATAATTTTCCCATCCTTTAAGAAGCTATACCATAAGCAATTGGAGGCACTAAGTATATTTAACTCAGAGAAAAGAGTTCTAAGGAAAGACATCACTTTCTTCAAGTCTTTGAAGAGGCAATTAATGGAAGATTATATTTATTCTCTATGACCCCAAGGAGCAGAACAAGGTAGAAATTACAGGGATGCTTGTTTGTTGCTGTTATTGTTTATCCTTTGTTCTCAAAGAGGACCATGACATTAGGGAGGTGATGCCATGACTTTTGTTAATTGGATTTAAGTGAGGGAGGGCTGTGCAACGTCACCAGCCTCACTTTCTCCTCTGGAGACAGACTTCAATTCAACATTAGATTCACCCCAAAACACTATGGAATGGGCTGCTCCAGTTGACAGTGAGCTCTTTGTTACAAGAAGTCTTTGAGCAGACTGGACTGTTAGTTTTCAAGAATACATCCTTTAGGTAGAGTTTAGAATAACTTACCTTCATTGTCCTGATGTGTCTAAATTTCTATGATCTCAATACTTAGTATTCCCTCTATGAGTGTTTGTTGTAACTTCTTTACGTCTTCTCATCCTATGTAACTCTTAATGATATCATTCCAAAGATTCTCTAAAGAGGATCGACACAACTCACTGGAGATCTTTCTATTATTGTAGTACTATCTTGAGAGAGTCCCTATAGTACTTGGATAATTCATATAATCTTTAGCTCTCTTTACATGACCCACCCCCCTCTTGTGTAAAAAAGTCCTCATTGGTAACATGTTTAAGCTCCATAAGGCATCATGGTATAGCCTAAAGACCAATGGATTTGGAGTTGAAAGACCCTGGTTTGAATCCCAGGTCTACCACTTAATACCTATGTGATTCTGGACATCACTTAAACTAGCCTGTTTCCTAAGCAAAGGGTTTGAATTAAATGGCCACTAAGATCTCTTCCAACTATAAATCTATGATCCTTTAGAGGCATATGTAAATTTTGACTATTCTAAGACCATGATGTTCCATGATTCATAATGACAGAGCAACATGGAGAGAATTCTGGAATTTCAAATTTTTGAAAATTCAAATTTACCATGTATAGATTAGAAATTGGTTGTTCACACTACATAAGGATTCTTTACTTTGCAAAAGGAATTATTGGATTTTGACATTGTTTTATATAGAGAGTGATCAACAACAACAAAAATTTGTTGAACAAATGGGTATGTTCTGAATAAACTTTATTCTAAATAATAATTTCTCTCAGGGAATTTAAAATATGCTTTATAAAAGCCTATTTACATGCAACATGGGTATATATATCTGTTCTGCAAAATGAGGTACACATATAGTTACATATGTATGTTATATGAAGGTTAATTTGCAATTAACTGGATGATTAGCAAAGAAAGAGTTGAACATCAAGTATAAAACACAATCTCTCTTCCAATTAATCAGGGAGGGATTGTTGGAGGAGACACTTTTGGGGATAGAGCTACAATTCAATCCAATCCAACAAATGTTCATAAAGTAGCTGCTACGTGAAAAGTTTATAAAAGGAAAAAAAAAGTTCCTAATCTCAAGGAGTTTATTTTCCACCTGAGGAAGACGATGTGTAAATGAACAAGCATTCAAATGATAACTTGAAGATCAGCACTAATAACTAGGGAGATCAAGTAGGGTTTTTTTAGGAGGCGACACATAACCTGGACCTTGAAGTAAGTTTGGGATTCTAAAAGTCGGTGCACGCCAGGTCCCAGGTAGCCCATGAAAAGTCACAGAAGTGGGAAATGGAATGCAAAGTTCAAGGAATAGCAAGTAGTCCAGTATTGCTGGACCATAGAGCATATGAATAGTAGTAATATTAAATAAGCCTAGGAAGTTTAGATTAGAATCACATTGTAAAGATCTTTAAATGCCCAGTTTGCATTTGATGGATTATTGATAATTCTGAAGTCTCCTTTTATCATTGAACTAATATCTTCTCTACACTTTAAATTTCTCACCAGATTTATTTGTTGTTGTTCTGTTGTACACAGCTCTCCACAATCCCATTTGAGGTTTTTCTGGCAAAGATACTGGAGCGATTTGCTGTTTCCTTCTCCATCTCATTTTACAGAGGAAGAAACTGAGGCAAACAAGGGTAAGTCACTTGTCCAGGGTCACACAGCTAATAAGTGTCTGAGGCTGGATTTGAATTCAGGAAGATGAATCTTCCTGATTCCAAGCCCCGTACTCTATTCCCTGTACCATCTACTCATCCCAAGCAAGTATTGACCAGATATCATAACAGTGAATAAAAATTGACTATAGGAATATAAATTTCTCTCACCCATTGATAGACACTGAGTTAGATGATTTTTAAGGTACTTTTCAACATTAAGATTCAGTGGTTCTGTGAGATTCAGGTAAGCAAAGAAATGGTCAAGAGATTGGAGAAGGAAGAAGATAATATCTATAAATTGGACAAGATCCTGGATTCAAGCATTCCAGAACTAAATCCAAGTGAAATCCAGATCAATCTGACCAACTCAGTAGGAGCAGCAACCAGAAATACATCTAGCAATAAATATCACATGATTTGGCCTACACAAGGGTGTTTGTCTTGTTTGTGGCCTGAAATTGGTAAGTTTGAGAAAGACAATTTTTTTTTCACTAAAGCAACTTGGCATGTGGTTATGTTGTGTTTTTTTTTTTTAAATGAGATTGCAAATTTAAGCAGGATTAATTATCAGGTGAATCGCCATAACGACTTAGCACTTGCTCCAGTATTCTTCCAGGAGAAAGAGAAAGCATGGAGGTTTTTGTTCTTTTTCCTTTTTTATTTGGACATTGGGGAAAATTGACAGTGGAATGGGATTTATTGGGGTGTAAATGCGGTGAACTAAATAACAGATTATTGTTGTAAAGTTTATCAATAAAAATTTAACGATTAGGAACAGGAGTGTCAGGCTAGCTCCAAGTCCCCCGGCTCCTGTTGGATTAGAGTGGATTTTTAATGTTATTTTAATGGAATTTTTCATGCATGAATTTGATTGGGTTCTGAGGATTGTTGGTTTACTGCTCTGTGTGTGCATGTGTTTTTTAAGAAAATATTCGTTTAAGAGACTTTTTTTTAAGATTTAAAATTGAGATTCCCCTCAGCCATAGGTCTCCCCACCAGGCTTAGGGTAGAAAGGAATGTGTGTGTATGTATGTGCACATGCATGTGTGTTTGTATGTTCTGTGCCAGATCCCATTGCCAAGTTTCTTAAGGAAATACCTCCCACCAGTCTGGATGATGGTACTGACCAGGCACCAAATTCAATTTCCAAGTTGTGATAAGTAGTTTTCCAGAGGTTCCAAACATAGAGTTTTGTACTAAACCACTCTTTTGCCTCATCACAAGAACGTATTTATTCAATCCATGCATTCAGCAAACATTTATCAAATGCCTAATCTACACCAGGCACTGTATTGGGCACTGGAAATATAAAAAATAAATAGTCCCCGTCTCAGGAAGCTTCCATTCCATAGAGAAATGAGAAGTAGAGGGAAAAGGAAACAATAGGAACACATATAAATTCAAAGTAATTTCCAGAGAGAAGGACTGTACCAAGTGGGAGGTCAAGCTAGGCCTCCTCTTGGGTTAACTTTTTTTATTCAGGTAACCAGGAAGCTATGTCAGAACGCCAGACCTTAGTCCCTTGATCCAATTAAGTCTCTAAGGTCATTTAAATACTTTTTAAGGAAAAAATAGCCTATCCTGAAGGGCAGGGATTGGTCCTACCCCATTAGACAACAGAGCCATGGGGAATCCCTATATTTAGATGGCAAGAAGAAGAGGAAGAAAAGAAAAAAGAAAGAAATATTCTTTTTCAGCTGATGGAGAAGTTTAAGCTGAATGCCTTAATTAACTTGTCCCAGCTTGATTTCAGGGGTGCAGTAATATACAAACACTAGGTCTTCTTTGTACTTGGAAAGGACTCGTAATCTGAGCGACCTTGAGGCTGGGATGGAGGAGCCAAACCTTCCTGAATCCTCTCTTTCCTGGAGAGAAACTTGATTCACTGACATAATTTCCCAGAATGCTTATGGGTTTTCTCTCTTTCTCTGTTCTCTGGGATGCTAAGCCTCTCTTCTTGAAGGAGCTGACTGATATAAATCCCTTCTCTGCATACCAGCTAGATTTGGATTCTTCCAGGGACAAGTGAGCAAATAAAGCATTTGTCACACTTTTGCACCCATGGAACCCCTGCCTGATGTACATCATGGATCTAGCGTGTCAAGAAATGCACCCAGTCTGCTTTGTAGCTGCCATAGTTCAAAACTGGTGGGATCCTGCCTCCCCTCTTAAAGGATCACATCTTTTTATAAGCAAATAGGTGATATGCTGCTATACTCTTTTTCTCTAGGCCTGTCTCACCCCTTCACTCCCAACTAAAAAGCCAAATGAAAATGTCATCTCATCTGTCTGTAAAAGTTCTAGACCTTGGCATGGAATTTGCCTTGGCTGTTCAGAGCACCTGTGTTCTTGAGGCAGCTAGGTAGTCTTGAGCCTGAAGTCAGAAGACCTGAGTTCAGATCCAGCCTCAGATACTTATTAGCTGTGTGACCCTGGGCAAATTGCTCAACCCTAGTTTCCTCAATTATAAAATGAAGACAATAATAGTACCTACTACCCATAGTTGTTTTGAGAATCAAATGAAATAATAATCAATCAACATTTATCAAGTGCCTAATACGAGCCATAATATTTGTCAAATGTTTAGCATAATGCCACATAAATGGGCATTCTCTTTGCCTCCCTACCCCTTCTTTTCAAAATCTGCCTATAATAATGTTTCCCCAAATGTGACCACAGAACATCTTTGACCTTTTGGCAGAACCTATAAATGCTCGTCCTCAGGATATTTGGGGCTGGAAGAAGTATTGAAATACAAGAAATTAAAGTCCTCTTCATGTCCCCTCACAATTATACATATAAGTATTTCTGATATCTGTATAATTTCATATTTAGTAGTTTAAAACAAGAAATATCATTAGCATCAAAATGTTCTCTCCAGACCCCTCTTCATAATGTACTGAATATGAGGTTGATTGATGTAGAGCTGGAAGAGATCACAGGTGTATCGAATGCCAGCCCCTCCTTGTACTTATAAAGAAGGTAAGGCCCAGGGAGGTTAGGTGATCGATGACCAGAGAACCCAAGGGTAGGAAGCCATTGATGACCAGGGGACCCAAGGGCAGGAAGCCATCGAGCTAGGACCTGAAGCCAGATGATCTGACTACTGGTCCACCATTCCCACCATTGCCCCATGTGGTCCTTAGAAGACAGTTTGGAAACCACTGCCTTGTGAGATATTCTGACCCAAGAGCACTTTATTCTCCTCCAATGAACTTTTATTAAAACTCATATCTATTTTTCTAGCACCTGCCTCACATGCTTGCTGTGGTGATCAAATGAGATGGCATGTAAAGTGCTTTGCAAACTTTAAAATGGAATATAAATGCTAGTTATTTATTATTATTGATGACTATTACTTGCCTTATTTGTCCTTTGTTGTTACTCAGTTGTTTCAGTCCTGTCTGACTCCTCGTGACCCCATCTGGGGTTTCCTTGGCAGAGATACTGGAGTGGTTTGCTATTTCCTTCTCCAACTCATTTTACAGATGAGGAAACTGAGGCAAACAGGGTTAAGTGACTTGCTCAGGGTCATATAACTAGTAAGTGTCTGAGGCCAGATTTGAATTTAAGTCTTCCTGACTCTAGGCCCTGTACTCTATCCACTGCTCCACCTAACTGACTTTATTTCCACTCCTCACCTTCTATTTCCCCTACTAAGCACCTAAAGTCAGGAACTGTGTTTTGATTATTTCTGTACCCCTACCAGTCCCTGGTCACAGTGTACTACATGTAAAAAAAGACAAGATAAATGTTTGATGAGCAAATTGATGAGTCAGCATGGTACAGCATATATTGGATCTGGATTCAAAGTACCTGGGTTCGGATTCCAGCTCTGTCATTTACTCTCTGTGTGGCAACTCATTCAGCCTCTCCTGTTCTCAGTTTCCTGTTCTGTAAAATGAAGAGGTTAGATTAGATAACACCTAAGATTCCTTCCAGCTCTTACTATGATGATCATGATGTTGGAGGTGGTGGTGATGATGATGGTGGTAGTGGTGGTGGTGGTGATGGTGGTGGTGGTGGTGGTGATGATGGTGGTGGTGGTGGTGGTGGTGGTGGTGGTGATGATGATGATGGTGATGGTGGTGGTGGTGGTGGCGGCGGCAGCAATAAACAAGGAAGATCATATAGAAATCTGGGGTTGAAGAGTCAATGGACTTGGATAATGCTTCTCTACTTGAATCTGGGGCTGGACACTGTAGGCAGCCAAGTACAGCCTGATGTAAGGGGACAAGTCTCTTGGTGCTCATTCTTTCCACATTTAAATCCCATAAGCCCACAAGGCAGGAACTAAAAACAAGATACTTCTAAAAGCAAATGGCAGCCCCTGTGCTGCTTCTTCCCAACTAAAGAGCATTAGTAAGAGTACAGACAGCTGCTATTCATTGCAAGAGATAGGAAACACCCTAGAGTTTTCAGATGGTTGAAAGTCACCCTGAGTTTCAAGACATGAAGTTAGAGGACTTGAAGATACCCCTGTTCAATTTGTTTGCTGCCATACTCCTTTACTTCTTTAGGTCATCTGTCCTTGTCCATGCTCTGCCACAAAGACACTGTAATGTTAACGGAATAGGAAGATCTTCCCTGTCCATTAACAGACCTATGTGACCACATGTGCCCCCTTTTCCCCTTGGAACAGGAGCCATGTTCTAAAGGTACACAGGTATTTCAATCGTGAATGTCTTGCTGCTTTCACAGCTGACACAACCTGAGTCACATAGAGCCCATTGGAGAACGAAGTTGCCTAAGGAGGAGCTTGCTTAGGGGGAGGCTTGCTTAGGGGAAGGCTTTCACACCTTTTGGTACTAAGCTAATTAGGCTCTGAACCATTAGTTGAAAACTATATATATTGGGATGCTGATATTTTACTTTGGGGGCTTGCTTATGAGGAGGACCTTTTGATTCCCTGGACAGGACTCTGAGTAGTTGTTTGTTAAAAGCCCTCCCAACTACTCAGAGGTTTGTGCTTTCCTGATCCAGCGGTGTATGTAGGTGGTTGTATTATTTTGTTCAGACTGTAGGAGCCCTGTCTGCTGAATCTCTGTGCTAATTTCTCTGCTTGTATTTTCTACTCTTCTATAATTAAAGTAAGATTGTGGACCCCTTTAAAAGTTGTCTTTCCAGGGGCAGCTAGGTGGTGCAGTGAGTAAAGGCCCCAGAGTCAGGAGGACCTGGGTTCGGATCCAGCCTCAGACACTTAATACACACACACACACACACACACACACACACACACACATAACCTAGCCATGTAACCTTGAGCAAGTTACTTAACCCCAATTGCCCTCCAAAAGGCAAAAAATAAAAATAAAAGTTGCCTTTCCATTAGCAAAGCAGATCAAAGAATCTGTGCTAGCAGGGCATCCTGGGTGTTGCTAGGGTGCTTGCTATTAGACACACACACACACACACACACACACACACACACACACACACACACACACACACATAGAGTATCCCTAATCCAGCATTCTTTTACAAACACTGTGTCATTAGGCACACTATTTGTTCCTTCCCTCTATGTTAAGCAAAATCATCACATGAAAAAAATGTAACCACTGGTACCACTGGGTTTGGGGACAGAAGGTTGTTGTCACTGACGATTTTTTTAATGGGAGAGGGCTGTCTTTCTTTCATGCCATAGCCTGTGCCCAGATTCACCAAGTGATGTGTCCTTTCTAGAGTTCAAAGGCCATACTCCTCCCCAAACTTTTTCAATTATCTATAATGAAAGTGATGATTTCTCCCCAAGTCACCATAACTCACACTCTCCACGTTAAAAGTGTTTGCCCATGGAGGTACATAATGCAAGTATTTGACTTAATCTTGAAGTCTGTGGTTTAGACAGTGGTTCTCTGACTCTATCTTTGATGTGATGATCTATGTCAGTGTTAGCTGCCTTAGATTGCAAACCCCGAGAGAACAGACTACATCTATCTCTACTAAATCTTTTCAAAGCCTTCCAAATGGCCCAGAGCCATTTGGATTTTTATCAGTGATTTGGCTAAAAAGATGAATGACATGCTTATCAAATTTGCAGATAACATGAAGCCTGGAGGGCTGACATACTAATAACAGAATCAGAATTCTAAAAAACTATTCTTGAGCTAGATCAGTGATGTCAAACTCAAATAGAAATGGATGCCACTAAACCATACATAAGGATCCCTATGAGCACATATTGATTTAGAAAACCACATAGTAACATTATCTGTGTTTTGTTGTATTTTTAATTATCTTGTTATCTATTTCCCAATTACATTTAATCTGATTCTGGCTGCATGAGAATGTTGCATTTTGGCCCATGGACAGGAAGTTTGACATCTCCAGGCTAGAACCTGAATTAAATCTAGTAAGATTAAATTTAATATGGAAAAATATAAAATCTTATACTTGGGTTCAAAAAAATCAGCTTCATAATCTTAAAATGGGGGCCATATGCCTAGATAGTCGTTTTTTTTATTTTTATCTGAGTGTTTGAGTGTAACTCATGTGGTTGCTCAGTCATGTCCAACTCTTTTGGGTTTTTTAGGCAAAAACAGTAGAGTGGTTTTCAGTTTCCTTCTCCAGTTACAGATGATGAAACTGAGATAAACAGGGTTAAGTAACTTGCTTAGGGTCAGTAAGTATATGAGGCCAAATTTGAACTCAGGTCTTCCTAACTCTATGCCCAGCACCCCTGCACCACCTAGCTGCCAAAAGTTAATGTAGTCTGAGACTTCATGAAAACATGACATCCTGGAATCCAGAGCTGAGAGTCACATTGTACCTGCTGCGTGTCCCTTAGCCAGGCCATATCGAAATTAATGTGTACCATTCTCTGAGCACCACCAATGCCTGATCTCTAGGAAGGACACTGATAAGCTAGAGAGAGTCCTGAGGAATATTACCATGATTAAAGGAGCTTAATTAAATTCATGCCAAATGAGGCTTAGCCAAAGGAATTGGGGGTACTAGCTAGCAAAGAGGAAACAGTTGGAATCCAGGGATGTCAGGGATGTTGGAGTCAGCTCCAACCACCTTATTAAATTGTCAGTGTGTTGAGGCAGCTAGGTGGCACAATGGCTAGAGTACCAACCCTGCAGGACCTGAGTTCAAATCTAGCCTCAGACACTTAGCTGTGTGACCCTGGGCAAATCACTCAACCCTGATTGCCTCTCCTCCCAAAAAAACTCTGAAAGAACAAATGCTATAGATCATGGGTTGAATTGTTTTGTTAACTCTCTGGGCTTTTAAAAATGATGGAGAAAATGCTAAGAATGCAGTTTAAACTTAAAAGTGTGTTGTGAATACAGTTTTCTTTTCAGAGAGTCTCTTACTGGATGTGTACCAGCACACCCAATGACTCCCTTCAAGCACCTTTAGAGGCTCTAAAGAGAAGTGGGATTGGACTTGCCCTGCTTAGCTCCAGAGGACAGAACCAGGACCAACAGATGGAAGCTGAAAGAGGTTAATTTAAACTTCCTGCAAGGAAAAATTTCCTAACAATCAGAACTATCCAAAAAATAGATGGGCTCTCTTGAGAGGCCACAGAGTTTCCCCAAAGGGGATGCTTTCAAGGAAAGGCCTGTCAGAATGGTGTGGAGCTGATTCTCACTCAGGTGTGGGCTGGATCAGATGACCAGTGACATCCCTTCCAGCTCCCAAATTTCTATGGTTCTGTGAAGTCACTGACAAATAAGCACTTAAGAAATAATGTTTTTTGATAGTTATTCTTCAGGTCAGTCGTTGTTAAGACATGCATGCTAAATACAGGAATTATGCATTGATGGCCCCACCTTTATTGGGTAAGGAGAGGGGGGAAAAAGAAGCTTCTAGATGAGACCCAGTCCTCCCTGAAAGGGGTACTGCTCCCAAATAACTCAAAGTGGTTAGAGTCTCAGTCATACCATAATATGAATGCAGACATTAATAACAGTAGATCAGCTCTGTTCTAATGTCATTTATGGCATAAAAGAAAGAAAAAACACCCAACAGGCAAGATTCCCCTTTCTCATTCTAGCACGTCCAAAGGAATCTCTTAAAACAACATCCTAGGTAAATTTACTTTTTCCATTTCCACTCCATAAACTGTCTACACCATATATCAAATCTTAACTTCAGACAATTTACTTTCCATTGAATAATATTTCCTTTCGCTGCTAGAAACAAACAATCTTATTTGTTACTTGTTGTGCTTTTTGTTTTTCTTTTGTTTTGGGGGTTTTTGAACAGTCACAGTAGCCTTGCAGTTGTGTTTGAATTGCCTCAAATGAAGAAACTTGATCCAAGTAATTTCTCACGACAGAAGTCCATGGGGAAGGTTAAGGCTGAAATCAACACTCTCAGATAATGCATCCAAGTTCAGACATTTGATTTATTGCCTCTCCTCTCTAATGATTAAATATTCGGCTACCCATTGTAAGTGCACATATATTCATAATGCAACATTCAAAGAAGGTTAACTGTACGCTAACTTTCTGCCTTCATCCCCTGAAGAAAAACAACAACGTGAGTACAATTCACAATTATGGAGTATGTGATATTAGGATCAGAGAAAGAATAAATGGAACTAATGAAGAAATGTGCATCAAATTACTCCCCCAAAGCACTGAGTTCTTGCAAAGTTTTTCTTTGTGGTAAAGGGACCAAACTACAGCTGTCAGAAACATGGCATCTCTAACCCTTTAACAAATTAAAAATACCATCTGCAGGCAATGCAGTATGGATAAACAGATGTTGCAGGAGTACAAAGCCCAGAGAAGAGAACATGGCTTGACAGTTCTAAGGTTAATATCTCTGAAAAGAGATAGCATATGTTTCTCTGATGAAGGGAAAGATCGCCCCCAGAATGCAACAATCCCTAATGTTTATAAATTGCAATTGAACCACTAATGCACAGTAAATACCTGCATTCGTTTTTTGTAGAGTTTCTTTAGGAACAGTCAGTAGATCAATTAGAGAAGACTACAAGTTCAGCATCTTTCTATGTTCCATTAGTTGTGAGCTTTCAATGAAGAGGGTCCCTACACTATCTTTAATGTTTCTTTCCCCATACTCCACTCCCCACCCCCTACCCCCAATCCAGGAACTCCTCTCATTAAAACTAACTCTTTTGAAATATGCAACACTGGCTAGCTAGTCCCACTTACTAATGGTCCTGAATTGATTCTTAATTAGTTGCAGTTTGGGACAGAATCCAATTAAAATAGCCCAGTGTTCCAATGGCAGAAAGGAACTGGCTGATATGTGTTAGGCTACAAGCTGCTGATACTTACATTAAGCCCTAGCTCTGGCAAATGGCTATTGTGCAAAATAGAGAAGGATTCAAATCATCCTAAATACACAGAGGGTTTGAACAGAAACCTTCACTTAGTAATTTATCCCCCAGCCATAAAACATGATCAAGAAAGCCATCCAAATGCTGTTAGAAATATTACATTCCTCCACTGCACTTTCTTCCCTCTTCTCTGGAAAAGGACAGGTTACTAATTCAGGAGAAGAGTGGGGAATCTTTTCAATAAATCATTGTATCTTTTCTGTATATTTTAATTTGTGGCATATTTTCCAGTCTCCTGTTGAAATTCCAAAAGGGGAAAGGAGGGACAGTGTATGGAACATGGAAACAGAGAAAGGGAACGCCTCAGGCTTTCAACAACAACAAAAAGACAGAAAGAAAGAAAAAGAAAAGAAAGACATTTTCCTGCATTTCGTCCGAATGGCAAACAGTCGCTATAGGTTTGGAAGAGCCCGTTTTGTTTATGAGGGCAACTGGAGGTTATTGGACAGGTATGGCTTTTATGGTTCAAATTTAATTATAGAAAAGTGAGGGATCAGAAAGGCAAGGTCTTACGAAGCCTGGTCTGGAGAAGGACTCCTGCCACTGCTGGTAGGTGACAGTCATGTGATCAGCTTTTGTATTCAGCGGTAATAATTCACTGCCTGTATACTTGGGATTGATCCCAGCTAGAATATCCCCTGAGGAATTTCCACCAGCAATGGATTCACATAGTCTCTGATCTGCAGATTAACATGACCAGGATCACAAGCCTTTGTCTTTCTCAAACATCTTCCGTCCCTAAACTTGTATCCCAGTGAAAGGTTGAGCCCATTTTTATTTGGGTAATGAATTGCAGTAATTAATGCACGCATTGATTTCTCCACTGAGTCTCCCTGAAAGGCCATTTCCATTTTTAATTTATAGAAAATGCATACCATTCCCTTAATAAGAGCCCAGACTGTATTCCCAAATACACAGAGTGTGCAAATATGTGGGAGCACCTTTCCCAAACAACAATAACCTCAGATTAACAGGTGACTTACTTTAAGACTGGGCAAAGGATATATTAGGCGGCAGCACCTAAAAAAAAAAAAAAAAAGACCAGAGAAATGAGCATTTACATGTGGAGTCTCAGTGTCTACAGATCCTGGCTTTATCTATTGAAATATTTTAGACGGTTTGGGGATGTTATATCTTCCCTTTTTAAAAAAATCCACCTATTGTGTACCATTCATTAAGAAAAAGATGTTCAGTATTTGGTCGTTAAATAGCCTCTTGGCTTTAAACCAGGTTTTGTTTTTGTTTGTTTTCCCTCAAATAACGACCTCACTAATCAAAAGATTCATTATGAAGAAAGCAAAATCTGACCCTCTACAAGTATAACGGTAGAAATTTAATTTTTTTTTTAAATAAGAAGCCTCTTTCTTTCCTTTCTGTATGACCATCCACCACAAAAATAGCATTTTATAAAACAAAGAAGAGACTTTGGTAGATGTGATGGGGCCCTATCTCAGCTGCACCTTAATGAGGTGTCCCCAGGGCTTGAAATGATGGGATTTTTCTTACTTGGGAAATAATTCTTCTTCCCTTGCACCAGCCTTCTTAGAAAATGCCAATCTGACGGAAGAATGGGGGGGGGGGGGGGGGCGTGGGGCGGAGGGAGAGGAGGGCGCGGCAGCCGGGAATGAGTCCTATAGTCTACCTTAAAAGATGAAGGAATCCAAGAAGGGAGTCTGCTTGTGGAAGAATGGAATCTAATATTTATCTGAAAATCACAGACAATGTGAAAAAGCAGAAAATACCCTGTGGCGTGGATGCCCCTCACTGAAAGGCACTGAAAGACGCGAAGGAAGCAGTGATTTGGAAGCACATGCAAACTAAAGAAATACCTGATTAACCTTTCACTGACTCTGGGCCACGTGACACCCAGCGAGCCTTCCTCTTAGAGTGATGGCTTTAGAAGAAGATGTTAAATTTAACCTCTGGCGCAATGATAAATTGACAATAAAAAATTCAATGGCTTGGTAATTACCAATCACTTTGGACATCGGCAACATTTTTCAGTTCTGTCACTGCTCATTGGCACAAAAGCTTCAGCTGAAATTCTCTCGATCTTCCTCTTTTTAACTTTGTTTTCATGATGCAGATTAAATCTGCCACCCTATTACTGATTCATTTTCCTAATTTTTCATGTCTGCACCATGCCCCAGCTGCACTAGGCTGATAATTGTGGAGCCCAGCCCTGATGATTAACATCAGAAGAATTAATTATGCCTGCCATTAAAATTCCAGGTTGCACATGGTGATCAAGAAAAATTAAGTTTCCCTAGGCCTCTAAATCATTTCACCTTTGAGGGGAATGATAGTGCCTAGACAGCTAAACTGCAGTCCGTGCTCCAGCAAAGGTCTAAACCATATGCCCTTTGTGTAATTCAACAAACGCCTTCCTAGTTATTTTTTCCCTGTTTTAGACGAAAGGATTTAGTGCTTAGCAAATAAAAAAAAAAAAAACCATGAAAGATCTTACTGATCTCCTGATTTGCAGAAAAATACTTTATCAGAGGCTCAGCTGCTATGCCAGAAATATCTGGTATACTAATTTATAGATGAAAGCATCCCACAGAAAATAAAATGTTCAGCCCTAGAAATAACTGAAGAGAGTGAGGGGAAAGCATCTAGTTTTACAAGCATTATAAATAGAAAGAAAAGAAGTGCTCATCCTAGTAGGTAAAGGCAATGGCATTTCTTAGAAATAAATTGATAACAGAATAAAAACAGATTCTTCAGATCTTTAGGCTAAATAATAATGAGTAAGGAAAAGCCTGTTGACTGACTCATTTCCAGAATGATTGTTGCATGAGAAACTCCAAATGTATTCGGTCTTGCCTAAGGTATGAAATTTACTAGAGCCATAAAGAGTAAGATGATATGCATTTATCATGTTCTTTTTCTACACTAGGTTCCTTTTTAAATTACCATAATAATGTATATTACAGGGATAGCTTTAGAAGACTGCAAAGGGGAGTCATATTTTGATGAACGGATGTAAATATCTTATACCTAATGGTAAATCTCTCACTCACAACTATACAAGAGTATGCATAAGCTATGCATCAAATCTCTTTCATTTGTTATATTTAGATAGTGCTACCACAGGAAGACTATTTCAACATAGTTATTCTTGTTAGTTTTTATTGGCAGGAGATTTGTAAAGTCAAGTTTGAAAAAAAAAATGGTGAAAGTAATGTTACTCTTCTAGAGAATTCATCAGAACACAGTAGAGGCTGCTCCCCTGGGAGATTGATTGGCTTGCCCTAGTAGTCATGTGAATGGTGAAATGACAGACGTCCTTTAAATCTCTAATGTCAGGTCCCCACCACAAAATGAACATCACTGCTATATTATGACGATAGTGCCTTCTGCAGGAATTGCCCATGATCTATTAATTGTGCTGTCTCCTAAATGAGATGCTCAGAGTTCAAGGCAGAATGCAAATTTATTCACCTTGTCACTGAGCTTCTAGAATGCGTCAGAGTTAGCTAGGAGGTCCTCTTAAAAGACTGGAAAAGCATATACTTCTGCTTATGGAGCTTCCAGGAAAGTTTGCATCACAACCACAAGCCATTTACATGCATCAAACTCTCTTTCCAAGGGCACAGGGCTGACTTCTGAAATGTCAGTTTTCTAGATAACACAGATCCTGCAGGAGTTTTGGAAGCACAAAGGAAAACTGTCAAAAAAAAAAAGTTGATGTTCACTCAAGAAGAGAAAAGTTGGAATTAAGAACATAGCACCAGTAATATAACACATTTGGCTTTGATGAGAGCCAACTAAATTAAAAGTAAAAAAACAAAAGTGAGAAGTGACAGAGAAAGGGAGAGGAAGGAGGCAGAAAGGGGCAAAAATGAAATTGTTCAAGAATCTGTGAAAACATAGCTTGTGTAGGTGATAAAATTGCTGGCTATAAAAATGAAGTTCAACAACTTTCTGATGATTGGAAGAAATGCATCAGACCAATAAAAAGGTATCCCACTAATCATGCATCAGTCTGATGTCTAATTCTCAGCACGGCCACAGAGGAGAGTCAAGATGGTAGCTCACTGAAAATGTTAGGATTTGGCTCAGTAGACACTGTGAAAGGCAAGAAAAGTAAAAATTTGCAAATGAAAGAAAGAACGAGATAAGAGTAGATGACAGTTTTCCTATAGTTGTATATAATAATTGTCATATTTCCTTAAAATAGTCATTGTATTAAATTATAAACATTTTATTTAACATATGTACAAATATTGAAATATATTTTGGTTCTGGCCAAAAAGAAAACAACCCTGGAAACTGGTAGGATCTCATCAACTAGGGAAGGCTGAATAAATTCTAGTCTATGAATATGATGGAATATTACTATGCTGTAAGAAAGGAGGAAATAGATTATTTTAGAAAGACATAGAAAAGTTTCTATAAACTGATGTAGAGTGAAGTGAGCAGAATCAGAAGAACAATTTAAACTATAACATCAATTTTACAAAAACAAACAATTCTAAAGATTTTTATTTACTGATGAAGAATGAAATGAGAACAATTCATACAACAGAGGCACTACAAAAACAAATCACTTTGAAAGCTGTAAGAATTCTGATTAACACAGTGATCATCCATAATTCCAGATGATTGCTGATAATGTGTGCTATCCACTTCCTGACAAAGAGGTGGTGGACTCAGGGTACAGAATGGGAAATATCTTACTTGAACGTGGTCAATTAGGGAATTTGTTTTGCTTGGCTACATATTTGTTACAAGGAATTGGCTTTTTTGTTTTTTCAAATAAGGTGGGGAATGGGAGGGAGAAAAAAATAGATTTCTCATATTTTAAAAAAATCTTTTAAAAAAATAACAGGTAAAAAATAAAGAGATGTGAGAAGACACCTTTCTCAAAACCTTTTTAGAGACAAGGGTTCCCCAGATATGGAATATTTTATGTATTGTTAGATTTTTGTAATATGTTTATTGGTTCCATTGATTTTTCCCCTCTTCTTCTTTTTAAAAATTATTTGTTATAAGGGATGGTACTCTTACAGGGGAAAATACTAACCAGTAGGAGAATCAACAAAGAAAGGCATCCTTGAAAAAGTACTTTAGTTAAGATTAAAATGAAACTGGGAATTCCAGTAGGCAAGAGGTAAGGAGGTAGAATATTCCAGACACACAGGAATGCCAGTGAAAAGACAAAAAGATAAAAGATGAATTGTCATGTTCAAGGAACAGTAAACAGGCCAATATGTTTAGCATGGAGAAATGTATAAAAAGGCTAGAAAGGTAGGAAGGCACCATGTTGTGAAGAGGTTTGAATGCCAGAGGAGTCTTTTTGGTCCTAGATGTAACAGGAAACCATTGGAGTGGTGTGGTGACATGTTCAGACCTACCTTTTGGTGGCTGTGTAAAAGATAGATTAGAATAGGGAAGGTTTGAGGTAGGGATTCTAATTATTCCAATATTGGCTATTTCAATAATATCCAGTAATTCCATTATTGTCTCTTGCCTGTCTATCTATTAGGAATCCAGATAAAAGGTGTTAACCCTGAAGGAGGGTCCTGGCTGTGGGAGTAGAGAAAAGGAGATGTATTGAAGAGATGACGAGGAGATAGAAATGACAAAATTTGGCAATTAATTTAACAAAAAGAGTTGGATAATGACATCAAGGTTGTAAATGTGGGTATGTGGAAGGATGGTGGTACATTCAACAATGATAGGAAAATTCAGAAGAGGGGTGAGATTGGAGGAAAAGATAAGTTCTGTTTTGGATATATTAAGTTTGAAATTTCAATGTAATATCCAGTCCAAAATATCGTATAGGTGGTCCATGATATGGGACTATAGCTCAAGAGGAATACTAGGGCTAGATAGAAATCTGTGTGTCATATGCAAGGAGATGACCATTGAACCTGTTTCTGGAGGGAATAAAGAGGGAAGAGAAGAGGGCATTGCACAGGGCCTTGAAGTACATTCACAGTTAGTTGGCATGACAGGGATAAAAATCCAGCAAAGGAGAAGAATGAGTAGGAGAGATCAGACAAGTAAGAGGAGAGCCAAGAAAGAGCAATGTCGCAAAAGCTCAAGAGAGGAAAGAGTGTCCAGGAGAAACAAGTGGTCAAAAGTGTCAGATGCCACAGGGAAATGAAGAATTACGGAGACTAAGAAAAAGCTGTTATACTTGAAAATTAAGGGATCAGCAGCGACTTTAGAAAGATCCATTTCAATCAAATAATGAAGTCGAGAGCTGGATTGCAGAGGTAAAAAGTAAAAGAAGTAGAGATATTGAAGCACTGGCTTTTTGAAGGAGTTGTTAGGATGCAGAGACCTAGCAATGTTTGTAGGCAGCAGAAAGGGAAACAACAGGTAGGAAAAGACTGAAGATTAAAGAGAGAGAAGGCTACTTCTTCATCAGAGATAGATTAATTTTCTTGTACTATATGCCATATTGGCCCCATTGAGCTTACAATTCACTAAATCTCTCAGATTTTTTTTTTCCGAATGAAATGCCATCTAACTATTCACTGACACTGTAGTTAAGAAGTTGCTTGTTTTTTAACCCAAGCATAAGAACTTCTATTTGGGGCAGCTAGGTAGTACAGTGGATACAGCACCAGGCCTGCAACAACAAGGGTAGCTAGGTGGTACAGGAGATAGAGCACTAGGCCTGGAGTCAGGAGGACCTGAGTTCAAATCTGGTCTCAGACATTTATTTGCTGGGTGACCATGGGCAAGTCACTTAACCTTGTTTGCCTTAGTTTCCTCATCTGTAAAATGAGCTGGAGAAGGAAATGGCAAACCACTCCAGTATCTTGTCAAGAAAATTCCAAATGGGGTCAGGAACAGTCAGACACAACTGAAAAATGACTGAATAGCCATAACAAAGACTTTGCATTTATTCCTATTAAGATTTAATTTAGAGCTATGGTGTAGTGAATAGAGAACTGCCTTTGGAGTCAGGAAAATTCTTACATATCCTGGCTGTGTGATCCTATGCAAATCACTTAACCTCCTTGTATCCCCTGGAAATAACAAATTATAGAACATGTGCCAATTTTCATTGGTAAAGGGGAATTTTCCCACTGGGAATTCCCTTTCTTTTTAAATTTTCTTTATTTTATTCTGAATTTAAGAAATAAAGCAAGCATTTCCATAATATAGTAGAATAGGAAAAAAAATTATTTTACATGAAACTACAAATCTATTATGTATATCTTGCTAGTCCTTTTAAATATATAATAAAGTATCATTTATTTATATTTATTCAATATGTAATTCCATATTTATATTATTATAATGTAGTTTTAATAGTATTTCATCATATATCATATAAGTAACATATAACAATATAACTACAGATTACACATTTATTTAAATATAATATATAAATATATAATATGTAACAAAATTAAATATATAATAAAATATCATTTCTAAAAGTAACTTTCTTTTTTTTTCTTTTTTTTACCCCCAAATGGAATCACAGACCAGGTCCAGAAAAAAAGATTTATCTTATTAGATTTGTCCCAATGTTTTAATCTCTCAAAGTCATTTAGAATGTTGACTTTGCTGAGGATGCCATCAATATTCTTCTCTGTCATTAATAAAAATATTAAAAATCACAATCTGAAAACTTGATACTGTCTGGTATTCTTTAATCAATCACCAATCCTGTTGATTTTTCCTTTATGATATTGCTCAGACTTAGCCTTTTCACTCTATGCCCACTGTGACCACCTTCATCCACACCATCATTTTCTCATGCCTGAATTACTCTAATCAATGCTGAATACCACCATCATATCAATATCCTGAAAAGACCTGCTCTAGCCTCTTCAGTAGTTTCTCCTTATGTATACCAACAAGGCTAAACTCTTCTGCTTATGCCCGTACCACCTTACCCCGCTAGCCTCATTTCTCACTACTCTCCAAAGGATTTTGTTCCTACCAGTCTGATCTTTTTACTGTTTCCACTCCCACTTTACTCACCCCAGTAAGATCTGTGCTCACTTCTAACTCCACAATTTTGCTCATGCTATTCTGCCACCTCAAAGACCCTCTCCCACTTTCTGCCCTCTTCCACAGATCCTGCCCACCTTTCAAGAATTAGTTTAAAAAAAAAACTGCAAGGCAGAGAACAAAAGAAAATTTATAGGGAAGCACAGAAAAGCTGGGTAGTTTTGAAAACAATTTGTAGTATTTATCACATGATTTTTCAAAAAATAAATAGTCTGAAATGGAAATTCATGGCTTCACATTGAGTCCTCCATGTTGCGCTATGTACATAGAAATGTTCCTTTTTTGCCTTTTTATATTTAAGTTCAAAATGAACTTTAAATTTTTTTTTAAACTAGTTTTAAGTTTTAGTCCATTTTTTTCAAAATGACTTTTCTGGTGATTGTTTTATTAAAAGACATTCCAATTACTAAACATATACATCACAAGGAAGGCAAAATCACAAAGGAAAGATCCCATAGATACTGAAATATTCGTAACTGTACCTTTTGCGGCTTAAAAAAATGCTAGAAATAAAGTGAATACTCCATTGATTGGGGAATGGCTTAACAAAAAATGGTACCTAAATGTCATGAAATCCTTTTTGTGCAACAAGAAATTATTAACATGAGGAATTTGGAGAAATTAATAAAATAGATTTATATAAAGTAAAGCAGAACCAGGAAAACAATATTATATGTTATTATTCTGTTTTTTCAGCTGTGTCCAACTCTTTATATGACCCCATTTAGGGTTTTCGTGGCAAAGATACTGGAGTAGTTTGCCATTTCCTTCTCGAGATTATTTTACAAATGAGGAAACTGAAGCAAACAGGGTTAAGTGACTTGCCCAGAGTCACACTGCTAGTTAAGTGTCTGAGGCAGGATTTGAACTCATGATGTTGAGTCTTCCTGATTCTAAGCCCAGTGCTCTATCTACTACTCCACCTGGCTGCCTCTAAACAATTTATACAATGACTATAATAATCTAAAAAAAAAACTGAAAGTTTCTTAACAGATGATAAAACATGTTTCCATTCTCTTTGTAGAGAGATGAGGGATTCTGGGAGCAGAATGTAGTATATGCTGTTACTTTAGCAATTATTTTTAACAATATTTGGTACAAGAGAGGTTTCAGTGCTGGGGGCAGAGCAACATGTGTGTGTGTGTGTGTGTGTGTGTGTGTGTGTAAAGGACTTGTTATAAAAAACATCTTTATATCATTGTCTGAGTATGGTGGTTCATGCCAATAATCCCTCAATCCCTTCTACTGAGGAGGCTGTGAGTGGTGGAGCACTCAAGCTCAGAAGTTCTGAGCAGCAATGGGCTAAAACTGATTGGATGTCTACATTAAATCTGGTAGTGACAGAGTGAGAGCCGAAGAATGGGGGGCCACCAGACTGCCTAGGGAGGAGCAAATTGACAGCCAGTGGGAGGCAGAGAGGGTCATGCTTATCAGTAGTCGTATTAGACCCATGACAGGGCACTGTAGTTCCAGCCTGGGTGAAATAGAGTGATCCAATCTCAAAAATCAGTTACTCAATCAACAGATCAGTGAATGATTAGGTAGAAAAATAATAGGTAAGTAGGTATAAAAGTAATAGATACATAAAATAATGGCTAGCATTTACATTTTGCAAAGTGCTTTACAAATTTATTTCATCTTCAGAACAACCCTATGAGGTAGGTGTGATTAGTATCTTCATTTTACCTCTGTAGAGGTAATGTAAAATGAAGCGTCCTTTGGTCATTTTAGTCATATCTGACTTTTTATCACCCCATTTGGAGATTTTCTTGGCAAAGATACTGGAGTGGTTTGCCATTTCCTTTTCCAGCTCATTTGGTAGATGAGGAAACTGAGGCAAACAAGGTTAAGTGACTTGCCCAGAGTCACACAACTTTTAAGTGTCTAAGGTCAGGTTTCAGCTTAGGAAGACAAGTCTTCCCAACTCCAGGCCTGGCCTTCTGTCCACTGGACAAAGGTTCATGACTTGCTCAGAGTCACAAAGCTAATAAGAGTCTGAAGTCAGATTTGAACTCAGTTCTTCCTGGCTCTAGGTCCACTATAACACCTAACTATCTCTAAGTGAAAGGCATTAATAAAACATTAAAATATTTTTTTTAAACCAAAAACATCAGTTAGACTTAATTCTACCTTTATATCCAGGGAGATCTAGAAATTTGCCCCCCAAGTAGAAAAAATATAAATGTTTCCATATTCCCTATATCTGAATTCTCAGATTCAGCTGACCTCCACAGCAGCCTGAACAGAGTGGAGAGAATCCATCTCACATCCCTTCTAGGAGCTCTTCTGCTGAATGATGGCTTTAGATAGGGACCCCCACCACCACACTTTCAGATCTCCTTTGTCTACATGTTACACTTAATCAATTTCTCTTTCTTAATTTGATTTATTAAGCTGTCTTAAATGACATTGATTTCACCATGGGGTACACTGAATCAACCCCAGAGAAAGCTGAAAAATACTCAAGAGACAATATTACAGATGGCAGGTACACAGGCAGTCTACAGATGAGGAGGTCAGAGCAGAGACATATGGAAGATCGAGGGAGGATAACCAGAGAGTCATTCATAGTATTCAAGTGCCTCCAGATCATGTAATAAGTTGTGGCCTCATAAACCATTTTTAAGTACCTATTAAGTACAAAGAAAGCATGGACTTCACAATAACCATGGGAGTTGGGAACAACTGGTATTATCATCCCCATTTCACAGATGAGCAAATAGTTTCAAAAAAATTAAGGGCCATGGTCATACAGCTAGCAAGCAACAGGGGTATGATTGGAATCTGTGTCTTCTCAATCCAAGTACAGTGTTTTATCCAGTTTGCCAAGAATAGAAGGAAACAAGTGCTTGGAGTCAATTTCTAATTTTAAGACCTACTGTTAGCAATACCCACAGCAGCTGCTATGAATATGCAGGCATATTTCCAGGTTTGAATCACAAGATATAACAAACTCTCTTCCTTAAAGACAAAATGAAAACATTTATTCAAATACCAGGGAACCAGTTCCACCATGGTAATAAAGAAGTTGGTACACATTGCCAATGCAGGGAGCATCAACATCCCAAGCCTTCCCTCTGTCAGGCCTCCTCACAAACAAGTTCCCTCCGCTCTCTCTCTCTCTCTCTCTCTCTCTCTTCATGCTCCACCCCTTCCTGCTCCACCTGTTTGGCAAGCTCCTCCCCATGGGCTCTATGTGATCCCATAGGCCTATTAAAAGACAGGGGAGATCTTCAAATTCCCTTAACCTACCTATATATGTTATATACAATACATCAAAATGTTTGTTATCAAACAAAGCTGATGCTTTAGAATGTAAAAGTAATATTTTAAAATATCCCAAGAATCAAAATACTACTAATAAATCAGAGATTAGAAGAGTCCAAAATAACCTGAATACATGTGTGTATATGTATATATGCATGTATATAGGTATACATATGTAAGTATATATGTATATTTATGTACAAATATACAGACATACAAATATATACCTACCAAATATATGTATATATTGTTGTTCAGTTGTGTCTGAATCTTCATAACTCATTGGATCATAGCAGACCAATACTGTCTATGGGACTTTCTGCAAAAAATACTTGAGTGGTTTGCCATTTTCTTCTTTAGTGAATTAAGGTAAGTAGAGGTAAAGTGACTTGCCCAGGGTCACACAGCTAGTAAGTATCTGAGGTCTGATTTGAAATGAGGTCTCCCTGACTCCAGGTCTGGCACTCTATCCACTGAGCAACCTAGCTGCCTCTGTACATGTATGTATGTATATACACACATGCATGTACAATGCAATATGTAAATGCATTTGTGTACATTGTCTGTGTTCTGAGTTATTTAGTTTGTCTTCCCCATTAGAATATAAATTTTGTGAGGGCAAAAGCTAATTCCTATCTTTCTTTGCTTTTTCTACCCTTGGCACAATTAGAAGGAAAATGAGAGAAGGAGCCTGAGGTGGTAGGAGCAGAATGCAAAGAGAAAGAGAAATAAAGGTTTTGTTGAGGGTTTGGTTTGGGGTGGTTTCCCTCCCTAGTTATAAGGAAAGTTAGGCCCTTTGACTTTACCGTGAGTTGAGAAACACAGATCTGATCCAACCCCTTCACTTTCGAGAATTAGAAAGTAAGGCTGAAAGAGAGAATGTGATTTGCTCCAGGCCATTTTTCCTTCTGTTAGGCCAGTAATAGTTATGCATTTGGAATGACAATAAGTAACTGATGTCAAACACTGTAAAGATTTTGTATAATAATAGCTCTGAAAATGGGCAAGAACACATTCCAGAATTTCCAAAATTTAAGATCATAACTCATTTTGTGGGAAAATGAAATATAACCTGGAAATCAACTGTGAAAATATGAATCTTTTTAAGACTTAAAATTCTAAAAATAAGTAAGCTTTTTAAAACTACATAAAAGACATGAACTCATTAATCTACACAGTTGAAATTATTATCACATCTAGAAAAATAAAAAATACAAGACAATAAACATGTCTGCCAAGATTTTGAAGAGCAAAATCAATAAAGATGGGTCTTTTCAAAATCCTGTCTATGATGACTAGCAACTTATCCTCTGCCTGCCCCTTATGCAGTCATCCAAAACATGATAAACCCAATAACAAGATATGATTTGGTTTTGCAAACCATTTTACATACAGCAGCAAATCCAAATGCAAGCCTCATAACTTCAAACTATGAAGGGACACCCAGTTTCAGGCCTGACTAGACATGATTTCAATAATGGCTGCACATAGGATAATGTTTCTGAGAAATAAAATGGACTCACTTAAACTCTAGCAGTATCTAGAAAAGTCCCACTTCCATTCTCCTTTAATACTACTTGGGAAAAATCAAAGTGCATGAAGGGGGGGAGTGATTCGTAATATTGCAATCTGCAAGGCCCCTTGTTGATGAGGACCTGCTAGGTGGGTCAACATATGCTCCCTAGCGATTCTTTTTTTATGGGGTGTTAATCTAGGCCCCTGGTTGAGAAAGCCAGGAACCTGCCTCAAAATGATTCTAAATTCCTTCTGGTTTCATAATGCCAGCCATACTTCCTTAAAAATGCCTTAATTTTGCAACAGTAATGTCCTCCATGGGTCATAAAATAATGAACATAAGCAAACCACCGGCAATGTTAAATTTTTTTGTTTTAAATCAATAAAAATAATGATGATAATGATAAAGCAGTCCAGGCAGCAAGTGTCAAAGGAATGATTTCCTGGAAAGAAAACTACAAAGTAGCAATGCAGGTTATATCCTCATCTGATCTTCCCAGAGGAGTTCAACCTTTAAAAAAATGAATTTCATCTCATTTTATATATTCCACTGTTAACTGCTATAAACAACAAAAACTAATGAATCCCAGATTATTCCATATTCACTATTTGGCAGGCCTGTAGCTCGGAGTTGGAAGGAAGCAGATGCTGTGGTAGTTTTCCTTCTATTAATCAGTGATTCATAAATCAAATTTTAAAATTTATTGAGTAGTATCTTTTATAAGGCACCATGCTAAGCAACTGAAGGGATGAAAAATAAATAAGCAAAAAGATGTAATCCTTGTATTAGAGAATCTCATAATAATTATCCAAGTATGTTTTTCCCCCTTACTTCTTTTGATTCATGGACCCTCATGTAGGAAACCCAGAGAACTCAACACATGATGATCTACTCTCCCAGCAAAACTTAGAGTGACTGCTTCTTCGCTTGCAAGTTCCCAGTTTGTGAAATAAAATTTTATTATTAATAATAGCTAACATTTATATAGAATATTAAGGTCTGTAAAGTGCTTTACACATATTACCTTATCTGATAACAAAATAAAAAAAACCCTTGAATGGGTAAATAGTAATCTCCAAAATTTATATAAATACTCAAAGTCCCTAACGTCAGAACTTTTCTGGCACAGGCTCCCCAACAATTTGTGTTTTGATTTGCTGCTGTCAGTGGAAAAAGGGCGAAAGGAAATGAGGTGGTGGTTTTCTCTCTCAATAAGTCCTTTCAAAATGAACATGGTATTAGCTATGTTTTTGAAAGATTAGTTTAGAAAAGGATCACAGATTTAAATCTAGAACCATCAAATCCAAACCCCTCTTTCTATGGGTAAAGAAACTGAAGTTAAGTGATTTGCCAGCATCATTTAGGTAGTTAAATATTTGAGTTAGGATTCGAACTCAGATCTTCCTAACTCCATGTCCAGTACTCTATCATCTATGACACCTGAGAGGGGTGGATAGACACAGAAGCTATCAACTAGGAGGGCATTAGAATAGTTCAGGTATAAAAAGAGCCAAGAATAAGTTGGTGGCAATGGAAGTGGAAGAATGAATATCAGAAATGTTTTAGAATCATTTTAATTCTTTTTTTTTTTTCAAGAAAGATAGCTTGGAGCAATAGATGAGAAGCTGATCTTTGAGTCAAAAAGAGCTGGATTCAAGCCACACCCCTAACACTTGCTAGACCCCAGGAAATAGAGAGAGAGAGAGAGAGAGAGAGAGAGAGAGAGAGAGAGAGAGGAAGAAAACAGTTCCTGCCCTCAAGGAGTTACATTCAAATGAGTGAGATAACATGCAAAAGGAAGAAGTGGCCAGGAAGGGACAGTTTGGAAATGGTGAATGAGGGCCATTGGGGAGTAGATTGACATGCCCCATCCAAGAACAATGGCATAGTTGATTTGTTTATGGTTCCAAAGTTGTTAAGGAAGAAAGCAAACACAGATCAGTGGTGGGGAGACTGTGAAGGAGTAAAGTCAAAGGAAGTATAGTGACTGAGGCCATCTTAAAATTGTGGTCAAAGAGAGACAGTGTCCAATCAGAAGACTAGGGCTCTGGTGCAGAAATTTTTCTAAGGCAGAGGTTCTTAACCTTTTTCTATGTCTTGGATCCCTTTGGTAGTCAGGTGAACCATTTGGACCCCTTCTCAAGCTAATGTTTTAAAATTCATAAAACAAAATACATAAAATTACAAAGAAGGCAAATCATTCAAGTTCAGGTACCCCAGAGAAGAACTCCTAAAGTGAGGCCATCAAGACACAATAGAAAAAGCACATGTTTGTATTATATTTGAGTCTGTATGTAATTATGTATACATATACATGTAAAATGATTTGTATATATTATGTTTATTTTCATATGCATATTTTTAAGACATATGCATTTTCCTATATACTAAGCAGGGCAAGTTTGTTATCTGCCCAAATATCATGTGGTGGTATTCATCTCCCCCAAATTTCCAACTAATTATCTAAGTCAGTGAGCCATGAAAGTCCAGATTCCATTAGGCAAAAGATCCCTGGGAGACAGCCAAGCTAATCTATAAAATGCTAGGGGTACTTAACAGAGTAAATTCTGAACCTGTTCCAGTATGTCAATAAACATTTGTTAAACACCTACTATGTGCCAGACACTATGCTAAGTATTACAAAAAGAGGCAAAAGATGTCTTTTTTCCTCAAGGAGCTCACAATCTAATAGGGGAGACAGCAAGCAAACAAATATGAAGTAACAAGCTCTAGACATGATAAATATTAAATAACTGAGCTAGAAAGAGCAGTAGAATTAAGACAGCTTGGGAAAGGAAGAGAAAGAAAGAGAGAGGGAAAGAAGGAAAGAAAGAAAAAGAAAGGAAGGAAGGAAAAAAGAAAGAAAGAAAGAAAGAAAAGAAAGAAAGAAAGAAAGAAAGAAAGAAAGAAAGAAAGAAAGAAAGAAAAAGAAAGAAAGAAAGAAAGAAAGAAAGAAAAAGAAAGAAGGAAAGAAAGAAAGAAAGAAAAAGGAAGAAAGAAAGAAAGAAAGGTGGAAGGGAGGGAGGAAGGAAGACAAAACTATGACTCTGCAGTGACTCAGATTCAAACCAAGGTTGCTGTGGTCACAATGCAGATTATATAATAATCATTATTAAACCACCAACTACCACTTACCCTCTGCATTTTTAAATAACCCTCTTTTAAGGTCTGACTCACATCCCTGAATACCTCAGCTGGCAGTGTCCCCTTTCTTCTCTGAACTCCCATGACTCTTATTGTCCATTTCATTCATTTGGCTCTTATCTAGTGTCCTGCATTGTTAAATGCCTTGGTGAGCAGGTAGGGATTGTACTCTCTGTCTCTTTATATTCCCCATGCTAGTTATTAATGCAGATTCTGAAGTCAGAGAACTACGTTCAAATTCTGCCTCTGATATTTACTACTTTTATGACTTCAGCCAAGTTTCTCAACTTCTATGAGATTCAGTTTCCTCATCTGTAAAATTAAGTGCATATCAATAAATATTTTTAATTATTTGGCTCACATATTTTAGGATAAAACAGTTTTTGTTTGGCAATAATAATGGACAAAACACTAAAATTTCAGATATTATGCTAGGTTTTAAGACAGAGAAAGCATCTGGACTTGTGGTTTCATTAATATATGGAATTCTTAGGCAAGAAAATCTCTTTATCAATTCAGGTCAGTATCTTCTATGCAACTTTTCTTGGAGAATTGCCCAGAGCACTGAGAGGTTAAGTGATTTGGAAAGATTCACACAGTCAATTTATATCAGAGATGGGACTTAAACCCAAGTCTTTTCTACCTTTGAAGCTAGTTCTTTATCCACTATACCACTGTAGTACCAGTGCAATATTCACAGTGCTGACAGCAACTGTAAATATGTTGGCGTAGTTCTCAATCACAAAATACAACAGACTCTCCATATATAAGACAGAAACAAAACATTTATTCAGACACCAGAAAACCAAATCCCAACACCAGGAAATCTAATCCATCATAGCAACAAAGAAGTTAATACACCACTACACAGTAGAGAGCCACACCATCCTTTAGCCTTCTCACAAACCAACACTCACAAGCCTACCTGTCTCCCTGGCTTCTGTTCTCTGTCTCCCACCATATAGTTGCTCTGACCCCTAGCTTCCTGTGGGCTCTGCTCCACCCTTCAACAAACTCTTCTCACCACAGGCTCCATGTCATTACATTCAGCCTATTAGGGGGCAGGGAAGATATTCAAATTCCCATTATCGTTACAACTACTCATTCCTCTTCACACACACACACACACAAAATTAAAATTAAATGCTTCTCTAAACTTTGGTTCAGGAACGAGCCAAGGGTTCTTATAAGATTGACTTTTTCCTTATTTATTGGTAGTATAACCAAATTTGAAGGCAAGTAGAAAGGCCAAGAATATTTCAATTTTAACTAGTACACATTAGACTCTTAGCCATAACTAAATATTCACATGGAACACAATAGTGAATAGTAGGCTAAAATGTTAGTGAGAAGATAGCATGCTTCTGCCTTCCTTTGCATTGACTAATATTCTAGGAAGATGATTAGAATGTTTACTTGAGTAAGGATCACAGACCTATCCCCACAAAAGCAAATAAACAAACCAAAAACTACCAAGGCCACAGGATTGATTTTCAGAGTCATTTGAATTGGCAACCTTGCCCTCATATCTGAGCAGACAGCTTCTGGAAACCTTCCATAAGCCATCATTCCTCAAGGAAGTTTCAGACTGCTTTATAGAATCACCATGCCAGCCAATATTCTCTGTGCCTCTGGAGAAATAATTTATGGCCACCTAAATCAAAGGCCTTTCATTGATCGATAAAACTCACTCCTGTAATGTAACAATAGTCATAACTAAACTTTGTACACTTGGGTTAACTTTCCATCTAGAGCTCTCAAAGTCACCGATGTGTTCCTTATCTATTACTTTCAAAAAAATCATTTGGGCCTTGGAGCAGACATTACATCCATTGATGTCAGTTAGTCAGTCTGTCAACAAGCACTTATTAATTACTATGTGCCAGGTACTGTGGAAGCAATGGAAATACAAATACAAGCAGAAAGAAAGACAATCCCTAACCTCAAAGAGCTTACATTCTAGTGGGGGAAGACCGTACATAAAAGGGAGTTGAAAGGGACTGTCAGTCAACCAATAAACATTTATTAAGCACCTACTGTGTTCCACTGATGATATATGGTGTAGAAGGCATGGTAGAGAAAGTCCTGTGGTGGTGAGTAAGCAGAGCAGTCTGGGAGGGACCTGATTCTCCTTAAAATGGAGGTCAGGAGGAACCAGTTAATCAGATGGAGAAAGCCCAGGAGTAAAGGGTACTTCCAATGTGAGAAGTAGTACAGGAGTAGAATGACCTTTCAGGGAAAAAAAGGTTTCTATGGCATGGTAGAGAAAATCCTAAGGATATGAGTCTGAAGTTCAGTCTGGAAAAGGATAAAGACATGCTTGGTTCCTCTGAACCCTGGTGAGGTCCTCCCTGTTCTCTCAAAGTTATAGACATTCCACTTTAGGAATAGCTTACCTCAATGGCTTAAATCCCAGGGACATTTTGCTGTTTCTGTGATAAATTATCTTAACCAGTTTCGAAGAGCCTGATGAATTCTCTAAAGCGAATAATAATAATATTAATAATAATAGCTAGTGTTTATATATGCTTTGTGTATGTCAACTCATTCAATCCTCCCAATAACCCTGTGAAATAAGTGCTATTATTATCCTCATTTTACAGATGAGAAAGCAGCCACATAGCTGTTAATTTGCCCAGGGTCACACACAGCCAACAAATGTCTGAGGCAGCATTTGAATTCAGTTCTTGCTGACTTTAGGTCAGGTGAAACACCAATCTACTCTCAAATGATAACAAGTCATCTACCTGTGATAATTTATAAGTATAATATTGATTTTTTTCCCCAACTGTTAGTACCTTCCCTCCCAAATGACCTTGATTCTAACTACTTTTTATGTAAGTAACATTTGTGTTTATTTACTTTAGATTTATACTGTATATCTTCACAGATGTACTTGCTGTCTTCTCCATCTGAATACAACTTCTTTCAAGTAGGGAATGTCTCATTTTCTGTAATTGCATCCCCAACCCCCAGAACAGTCACCAGCACACAGTAGGTGTTTAAGTAAATATTTGTTAATTGATTCTGGAAATGAAACAAAGCTTTGTTCAACCAGTGAGCTAAAACAAGATTGGACGTGGGGAGATTAAGGAAAGGTATACCTGTCTGCCATGTCCATGGAATACATTTCAGTAAAATTGGATTTTTTTTAGGAGAATCCCCAGCAGTAGGCAAAATGCCTCAGAGAAATGCTGTTGAGAGACCCCCTCATCTCACTGCTCCTGTAAATTCTCCTTCATGGCATGTTTTACTTCCCAGGAGACATTACGTGGCTGCTATTTATTTAATTGCTTGGAAAGCTGAAACTGAACAGGGGTCTCTTGAGCTTGGCACGCTTTTAGTTGGCTGCCTACAGATTTACAATTTAGCACCATGTGGGCTCTCAGAGGCAAAACATTAAAAAAAATCTAAGGGACTATTCAACCCCAATGAATGCAGTGGCCTGACAACCCAACTCCAAAGCCCCTGGAAGGTCCCAAACCCAACCATACCTGTTGCAAGCCAGTCTAGCCCCTAAACTGCTAACTCACATGTGGAATAGTCCTCTGGCAAATCTCTACACCTTCAATTCAGCCTTCCTTTCCTTCCTTTCTTACCCCCCTCCCAACTTCTTTCTCCCACCTTCATTTCCCAGACAAGCATGGGTAAAGTGTGATATGACCAGAGCTCTATAAATGAAGGATGTCATCACTCTGGGATACAAGAGCACGGTATGTGTCATGTATGTCTACAAAATGCAGTTGCCGTCTATTAGAGTCCATGGCAACTTTTAAATCTGTCATCACGCCATGAGCCTCATATCAGGCTCTTTCCCTGATTCTTGAGCCAGGAAGTAAAAGGGAGAACATACTGTATCATTTATGGGCAGGCTGGTACTGGGTCAAGGATGATATCACACTCCACTCTACTTGGCTATAATGAGGTGAAAAGGAAAGTCTGGGACGACACTGGCACTTTATTTATTAGGAAAATTTAAGTGAAGTTGTATTTCAGCTTATGATAAAACTGAAAATAAAAGTTGTGGATTTAATAACACCTGATTGAAGCAGATAAGAAAGGGTGAGAGGGTCAGAAGAGGGGAGGAGAATTGAAGAGACATTTAGGAACTTGGAAACATAATATAACTAAGAGTCTGATAAATGTGGGGGGCCACAAATACTTTGTTATCTGGCTTTCCCAGTAGAGATATTATTGGGTCTATTTACTACAATATTTGCTCAGACACAACCTTTTATCTAAAAAAGGAGTTCTAAACCTAGGGTCCATGAACTTTAAAAACATATACATATATGCACATATGTATATATTTAATATATATTTATGTTAAATGTATTTATAAATATAAATTGTCTATTTCAATTTAAATATATGTATATATATACAAATAACTGTATTTCAAAATTTCATTCAAAATATTGTTCTGAGAAGGAATTCATAGGCTTCACCATACTGCCCAAAAGGTCCATGACATTTGAAAGGAGTCTAGTGCTAAAAATAATTACCAAATATCAGGTCCCTCTTTCTCTGGAAGCCTTAGATAGAAAGGAGGATGAGCTATTCTGCCTCATCTTACTTTGTAAGTGACTTTGAGCAGATTATTTTCCTTCTTTGGCCCTTAGAAGTCTCATCTATAGATGAGGTAGCTGTACAAATTATCTCCCCGCTCTAAATCTATGGTATATTTTTTAGCTTCACATTTGCTTTTCTAAATGAGTTGAGGAAGTTAGGGGAAGGACAAGTGATCAATCATACTAGGATTATGTTTTTAAAAGAACAAGATTTGAAGTTTTATCAGGGAAAATGAATAATAAGAGTTTCCATATTCAAATGTAATATGAAATAGGTATCAAATTCCCTAGAGACCTCCCTTTCCATTTATTCTACTATTTTGTACTGTTACTAATAAGTATAGAATTTAATTCAAAAATGGTTCATTCTGATAAATTTGAATCCAGACCTATGAGTTCATGGGTATAGGGAACTTTCCCATGGAAATTCCCTCTATCAATAGAGAACAGCAACTCTTAAATTATTTATAGTCTTAGAGAATTGCCTTAAACAAAGAAAAATCAAAAGAGTTGCCCATGTGTGTCTGAGGCAGGACCTGAACCCAGGTCATCCTAACTACCTACTATGTCATAGCTGCTTCTCAATTCTGATCCCAGTTGTCAAAGTTGCCAATAATTTTGGTAGATTTATCCACCATTGTGAGATTATGGGTGCTTCAATATGAATATTATTGTAGAGCAATACACAACTTGTAAATAATTATGGGGAGAAAGTTTTAGTATCCAAAAGGGAAGCTACATTTAAAATTGTTATTGATTGTTTTGATTTATAATATTTACTGGGTCATCTTACCAAGCCATTAGATTCTTCTTCAAAGTGTTGTCACCTTTACCCATTATCAGAAGGTGAACACAAAAAGAATTGGATTTGGTCAAGCACTAAGATGAGTAAAATATTTTCTAGGATTAAGTTCTCACTGCTGTGGGAAGGACCATCAACCTTGGGATATCTAGCCACCTATTGAGTTCCCTGAAGGAGCTCATTTGCCAGAAAACCTTACCATGTCCTTTTATTTTAAATGATTAAGATTTTTGTTGAAGAGAGAAAATCCTCTAGGTAGGGCTCAAGTCCCACAATTGCTTACTTTGCCTTATTTGCTGTTGCTATTTAGTCATTTTTTTCAGTCATGTCTGACTCTTCAGGACCCCATTTGGTGTTCTCTTTGTGAAGATACTAGAGTTTTTGTCATCTCCGTCTCCAGTTAATTTTACAGATGAAGGCACTGAGACAAGCAGGGTTAAATGATTTACCCAGAATCATAAATATCTGAGGCCTAATTTGAACTTATATGAGGATGGGTCTTCTTGACTCCAGCCCTGCTGCTCTCTCCACTGTACCAGCTAGCTGCCCTTGCCTTCTTTACCTCATCCAATAATCAGAAGTCTCCTCATTCCATTATACAGGAAGAAGACCCATATCAGAAGTAGACCAGGTATACACTTCCCTTGACCCACAATGCTGATTAGTCCATTCTTAGACTTCCCTCCATTTCTACTTTTTAGAAGATTCTACTGAAGGTACTTGATGCTTTTTCATAATCAAGAAGTCAATGAGATGACAATAGCAGTGTGATACAGTAGAAAGAGTCCTGATTCTGGAGTCAGAAGACAGGAATTTAAGTCTTCTCTCTTATGCTTATTACTTGGGTGACTAAGGTCTTTGGGTCTTTATTTTCTCATCTATAAAGTGAGGGAATTAAATCAGATGGCCTCTGAGGCCCCTTCTAGCTCTCAAGCTATGATCCTATATTTGATCCTCCCTTGTAATTATTCACTTCTTCTGTTTCTTTACTTTCTTAACAAATATACATGATTCCTGCATAGACATCGTGTATAGACATCTGTCTACAATATACAGTGAATTTCTACTGGGGGCAATGGAAATGCTTGAGTGCCCTTCAGTCTTGCTGGTGAGAGGCTCAGTTTGCCAACATTACCCACAAGTGTCTTCACTTGGCTCTTCCTACAAACCCCACAATCCTCTCTCCTTATACTTTAGAACTTTCTAACCTGTGTGGCAAAAACAGCAAGAAAGGGAAAGAAAATGGAGACAAAATGCAGAGACAGCCAATCAGTCAGTAAAGTCCCCCCCTTCCCAACCCTATCCACATACAATCAGCGCCAGCTGTAGTCCAATTAAACTTAATCTAGTCACATGCTCATGTGCTCCTCAGAAATTAGAGGAAATCAATTCAAATGCTAATGAGAAAGTCCATAATTTATTATCTGCTGAGGAATGCATGTTACATTAATTTTAACTGTAAACAATTATTTTTATTGCAAGATTAATTACCCTATCTTATACAACTTCCTTTTTTCATATTCTTTTAAGGAATTAGTTTTCAGTTGCTGTTTTGTGCCTCTGTCACAGTTCTTTAGCTTGAGAAAAGTATAATTAATTTAGGGATGCTGCAAATGTTGTTTTCTATTCTTCTGCCAAGAGAAAGTGGGATAAATGGCCAGGTCAAATCCAGAGAAAAATGGCTGAAGTGTTTGACCAGAATGAAAAGGCATTAAATCTGGGGATGAAGAAAGACCAAGAAAACACTGGCTAATATTGGTCAGCCCTGACCATAATACTTTCCAATGGCTCTGCCTACTGACGTCTATTCTCATTCTGTACCACACCCTATCCTACTCAGCCCTTTTGAAGCCAACAAGAACTCCATGTACAGAGTGAAAAACCTCTGTACACAAGGGAGGCACTAATCATTTCTACTTGAGAGTAACCAAAAACTGGACTTCTCCCCAGGATATGCTGAGTGAGATGCTTCCTTTTAAGTAAAATGATTCTCTTTCTTTTGAGTGATGAGAACCTAAAACATATGCCCTTTCAAGAAGATGCTCACTCAGGCACATATGCCCCCACCGATTTCTACTCCCCAGGTGAAGTACTGCTCCACACTACAGCTGGTGGAAGGATAATTAGTCTTAAACCAATCACTTTTCAATAGGAAGAAAGCCTTTCTAACTAGATCAATAATAGCACTACGGCATGGAGAGGGTTTTCTTTTTTAAACCCTTTGTTTTTGAGCTTACCTTAGTACAAATTAAAAGTGCATATTTCTTAATTGAACATAAATGATCCTACAGCTTAAGGGAAACATTTATGAAATGATGAAACACATGATCCCACTTCTTTGAGACCTCCTTAGTTTGAACTTCCAGTCAAAGCAACTGCTAGGCATTGATTAAAATAAAATAGGTCCCAATTAAATCAATGAGACTAGTAGTTGATTTCAATGGGAGAGCGGCCAGAAAATGGATAATAGAATTGGCCCCTAGAAGACTCATCTGCTAATTACTTATAAAAGTTTAGGCTTAGAGGGCAATAAGCATTTAACTTCAGAGAGGAAATAAAGTGGGAAGTGGCTGTGGCAAAGCCATAGAAAAGGACTATGCTCTAAGGATCAGGGGTGATTTTCTGTCACACAGACTAACTGCCCAGATGGTCTGGATATAAATCTATCCATCCCCCCCTTTAGAACTGTGTGATAGGAGATATTTTGACAGACAGTATCAGCTGGGATACAGTGAGAAGGATAAGGGAAGATTTTTCACTTTGCTTTCATTTAGCTCAGCCAGCGAATATTTATTAAGCATCTACTGTATACCAGGCACTGTCCTAAATCTTGACGATTTTTGACCATACCTATGAGTTCATTCCCATAGGGAGCTTTTGGTGGGGAACTTTTCCCCATTAAAGTAGATCAGAATCTGTTCTGCAACTCAGGGGCCACTGAGAAGTTAAGTAGTCTGCCTAAGGGTCACAAAATCAGTGTGGCTCAGGATTCGGATTTGAACCCAGGACTGAGGCCAAGACAGTTCTTGAGCCAGGTTGCCTCTCTGGGGTAGAGCAGGAGTACAAATGAAAGAGTCCCTGCCCTCAAGCAACTTATATGCTACTAGAGGAAGGCAACACATGTACAGATATGTGAACAGAAAATATTTACAAAGTGCACAAATAAGTAAACAGAAAATATATACATAGAAATTTAAGGACATGGAGAGAAATGGCATTCCAATGGAAGCATCAGAATAATTCTCATAAAGAAGGTGGCACAATTTGAACCATGAAAAATTCTAGAGATACTAAAATGTGGTTGTGAGGAAGAAGGGCTTTCTAAGAATGGAGAACAGCTTTTGCAAGGCCTAGAGATGGGAAGAGAATGCTGCATGCAGGAAAACAGTAGATAGACCAATTTGGATGGAAATGTAAAGAGTGTACATTGAATGATTGTTCACTCATTAGGTGATATTAGCTCTCAGCTGTAAATACAAGGAAAGCAGAGATTTCTCTTCTTTATTTCCCATTTTCTCAGGTTCCTTTTTTGAGGACTTGAGCACATCTCTACCAAGCACACATGTGCAACTTCTCAAGGCAATGAACAGTAGCTCCACAGACCATGAAGTGTTTGGAAGGGATAGGCCTTGGTGATACAGGTTAACACCTGGTTTTAATTTGACTGTCATGTGTCATAAAGGCAAGCTTAGAAAACAAGACCTAAGTTCTACTCTAAACCTATGGGAAATGATGGCTGATTTATTTTAGCAACAAATGCTTCAAGTCCTTGATTTTTCTTCCAATTTCTCAGTTTAATAAAATAAGATGCCACATGTCAAGTTATATTGCAGGGAATTATTTCAACCACACAAAGCCATTTAAATCACTTGCAAATTTGCCACAAAGCAAAGATCTGTCACCAAGCATTAGGATTAGATGGCCCTAGAAATCCCCATATCCATAGCCAAGCTAATAGAGTAAGCACACAGGAAGAGGAGCTTGAAACATTTCCAAGCTTTGTAAGTCAATGATCTCTCCAGGTCAACACACATCATGGTTCAACAGCTTCTTGAATTACTCAGGGACAAGTTTTAAATTCTTTCAGTTCTTCTGATCAGAGTGGAATAAAACCTCGTCATATGCAGAACCCATGAAATGCTTCCTAATTGATTCAACTTTATTTCTCTGCAAACCCCTATAGTCACACAAAATAAATAGAACAAGGTCTGTATTCATCTATAAATTTCATTTGGTAGAAAGTTATGCTATATGGGACCCCACTGCTTCAGTAACAGCCTCACAAATAGGACAATCATTAGGCTCAGGGTCACTTTTTAAGGGCTCTCCTAATCCCAGACTCTGTTTTTGCTTTAGGTCACTTTCCTTGAGATGAATATATTCAGTGGGTCACCTTACAAAGTACTGAGCATCCGGGCCCTGCCATCCATTCTAGGCACTATTTCACATACACATTTAATCCAATAAGTTTAAAAGGGATTCTTTTTCCCCTGTGAAAATCTGGATGTCTTTTGTGTCCAAAATTAGGGATTTTTTGGAAAACTTAGCAATTTCTGAACATGATGAATGAACATGAGGAATGCCATCTGCAAATGCTTATAAAATTCTGCTACTTTATATCTTTATCTTATCTCCCAACATTCACTTTCTCCCCAACCCCAGACACCAATCACCCACTCTCTCAAGGGGATTTTCTTTTAAAATTAAACATTATAGGAATGTCTTACTGTGGTTCAGATGGTTCAGATTGTGATGGGAATGAGAATAAAAAGGGATGAGAAAAATACCGAGACTCTCTATGAAGTACCCAGATCAAGATATTTCTTTGCCTAATAGGAAGCAGTGAACCCTAGAAATCTCACCAGGAAAAAAAAAAATCTATTTGACAACTTCCAGCAGAGAATTTCAAAATTTGAAAGTGTCTTGGTTTGAATCTGATCCAAGTAGACGTCCAAATTCATGGCCTGATCACTAGTAATATTTGCACTTCAAGGATTTTCATGAGTCTGTGTTTTGCCTTTAGTCATTCCATTTTCTTCCACTGACCTTAAGTCTGCTCTGTGAAAATTACCTGGAACTCTATAGATTTTACCTGAAATAATTTGAAGCTTCGGGAATAATGGATACTTTGGGGCCAGGGGTGGTTTACTGCTGCTTTGTGTCAAAATAATATCCTAATACTAATACTTTAGTAATATTGGGGTTTTTAAGTCACAAAATGCTAGATTTTAGATCCCAGAAATTCTCATCCAATCCCTTTATTTTATACAATAGAAACTGAGTCCCAGAGAGTTTACATTATTTTTCCAAGGTTACACAGCTGATTAGCGCTAGTATAGGACTTGAAATGACTTTTTTTTTGAGGGGGGGGTGGGACAGCGATTGGGGTCAAGTGACTTGCCCAGGGTCACACAGTTAGTATCAGGTGTCTGAGGCCAGATTTGAACTCAGGTCTTCCTGACTCCAGGACCAGTGCTCTATTCATTTCACTATTTAGCTGCCCCTTTTGAGCTGAATTTTTAAAAATTCTTCTCCTCAAGTCAGCTACAACACTATCTGCTTCCAAATGGAAATCTGAGGACAAGGCAAGAGTCAGAACTATTATTGTCATCATTCAACTCAAGAAAAAGAGTATATTTTCCATGTTAATATGTGCCACTGCCTAAATGTTATGATCAGATTTCCTTTGGCAATAAAAACTGAGTTTCTATTTTAGTCAGTGAAAACAAAATGCCAAGTGTCCAAGTATACAAGATTCATTTCTATAGAAAACACTCTTTTCCACTTTTCACTCCCCAAAATCTTGACTGGTATTATAAGATACCAGCTGTTTCCAAAATGTGCTGTCTTCCTTTCAGAGTATGGTGTATTTCTCAATCTGTATTCTGAGAAAGAATTTAACTCTTGTCTACATATTTTTTTTAAAAAAGGAGAAGGTAACAGATTGTGAAGGATTGATTACTAAAGCAAAAAATCAATCTTAGAGCGTTGATGATTTAACCAGCCACAAAGGCACAGAAATGTATGAGAAAAGCCATGATTGATTTTTAACTTTGTAATCCTTCCCTCCCCATCTATTATCCTGTATGTATCATATTAGCCATCATTATGACTAAGACAAGATAGGACTTTGACATCTTCCTGACATAATGTGACTGTAAATGGAATCAGCTTGTACACAAAGGCTTTTACCTGGTTATTAATAGTGTTCTCCATGGGACATGGATTGGACTGCTATTAAACAACCCCACTGGCTGTTCAAAGCCACTGCGACTTGTTATCAATTCAAGAAGTGCCTCTTCCAGGCAGGTAGCCTTCCAAACAAAACGTAAGCTACATGGCCTGACAAACAGCTCCAGTACCATTCCTGAATGTTCATCCTTTTAAGGGGGTCATGAAAGATCAGTGAGACCTTGTGAGCAGTGGGACATAACTGAAAAGATCCCAACCTACCCATTGCCAGTGAAAACCTTCATGTTCAAAAGCATAAAAATTGTCACAAGGGCAACTACATTATTTTTCTCCTTCTTTTCCCAGTTATAGGAACCCAAAGTTGATCACCATATGTGGTTCATTTACATGCCAACTTAGAGCATATTTTATTCATATTATTTCATTAAAGTCTCCAAACAATCCCTGTGAGATAAGTATTAAGGACAGCATTATTTCTACTTTACCAATGAGAAAACTAAGGTTCAGAAAGACTAAATATCTTGCTTATGCCTACCCAGTAGCAAGAGGTGGAATTTGAACCCAGGGATACCTTTTTCTTATTCTTTATTCCTTTCTACCATACCACACTGCTTCTCAGCTAATAGGGTAATAGATGTCTAGATATACGGTTGTTGTTATGACTTTTGCATTCATGATTCATCCATAAATTAATTGAAATACTTAATTCTTCAACATACTAGTCCAGCCACATGCTTTCCAAATTATTGCTTTATTATTAATGCCATAAGAAAACTGGTGGTAAAATCAAGAAATCACAGTATAGAAAAACTAAATGGCTTGCTTTAGACCGTAATGAAATTTTTAGAGATCTTAAGAGGAAAATTCAAGTCTTCCCTCCAAGTCTACCAATCTTAGCCAAAATCTTTTTTTGGGGGGGTGGGTGGGGCCTTTCATTCTTCCCAAATCAAGCACAAATTGCTTCAATGCCACTTATTCTCATTCCATGAATTATACAAAATACCTTACTTATTTAGTATATTTCCCTTGTCTTTTGCCTTCACAGTCACAAAGATAGAAGTGCCACCCCTCACTACCACCCTGAGAGGTAAAGAGAGGGTAGTTGTGCTATCCCCTTGGGAAACAATCATGCCCCTTTCTTTTGAACACAAAATATGGAAAATACTCAACAATCATTAGGATCATGACGTAATTCTTGATTTCTTGAGTACTACCACACAATACGGAATTTCTAGTCATGTAAGTAGGGCCCATTATGGCAGAGGTTATTGCATCAGCATACTAACTAGAGACAGTGAACAAAATGAAGGAAGAAGCCTCCAAAAAACCAAAAAGAAAACCAACATTTTTCCTTTAGTAACCCATTTTCTCTTCCTGTAGGGTTACAGACTTCTCTAAATGCTAAGATAGCCCAACTTGTTGCAATAAATCCTCAGGCTTTGCAGATATGTCATGGCCCAGCCCATCTACCAATCAGGTACATACTGACCTCACAAAATTGGTGTGAAGATCAGATGAGAACAATGTACGTAAAGAACAATGTGAAACACAGACATCATACTGAACCAGAAATCCCTCCTGGTCCTTAGTGGTCCTGTGCAAGCTTGCTGGGACACCTTAGGGATTAAGATCCACACCGCAGCAAGCCCTAGGATACTCTGGTACCCAAACAGTCTCCGTGATGCTCCCTACCACAAGACTCAGAGCAGACTTCCTACAGCAGCCCCAAACAAGGGGAAGGTTAACCCCAGAACCCAGTCCATAAGCAGCCTGAGTCTGGGGCTACAAATGAAATAACCCTACAGCCCAGGGTATTTCTGGGAGGATGCACACTAAGTCCAAGGGTGAGCCATAGAACGCCACTGAATTTTAATCCTTCATTTGCCATATTACAAATGACTGGACTATTTTTGTGCCTCCTTGGGGGGTGACCAAGTGCTGCAAAACTGCTCCGGATGCATGGTATACTTTGCAGTGACATTTACAGCACGGCTGTTATTAATAACATAAATTATAGTAATAATAAACATTTATATGCACATTGCAGGGAATCTTCTCTTATTTAATACTATGGATGAGGAAACTCTGCCATTTTCTTAAGCCTGCTACATACAAATTCAACAGTTATTAAGAACAGTGTTCTCCCTAAATGTCCAAGCAGAGACATGACCAACCTATACAAAATGTCAGACTTTGACATCTAGAGCCCTGCACTTTCTGGAGAGATGACCAAGGAATCATCTATGAGCATAGTCAGAGAGGGACCCTTCCTTTCCTTGTGTCTCTCTAGTGCCTGCTGTACTGCCCTACATGTCATTACAAACAGGGCCATGGATCCCCCTTCTGACCTGCTGCTGTGTAAACTCCATTAACACACACACAGACAACCAGATTAATGAAGGAAAGCAATTTATTGAACTGATATTTGGTGTAGATGCCATTAGCACAGCCAGTTGTGAAGCCACAGCTTTAGAGCTAGATACGGTCTTTCCCAGGAGAGCAAAGGAAATCATTTAGACATTTCTCCTTGCTGGGTCTTTAGGTGTCATGGCTCTATAAACTGTTGAAAAATGGGCACTGAGGCTATTGTGGGTCTTGGAGGATTGTAGAATGTCAGAAAAGAGAGGGACCTAAAGGTCATTTAATCCAATCTGACCCTAAGCAAGAACCCTATTGACACCCACCTAAATAACTGGTTTTTCAGTCTTCACTTTAAAGATGTCAATTGATAAAGGACTCACAACCTCCCAAGGTAGCCCATTACATTTTTGTACAGCTGAAATTGTTAGGAAGTTTTTAACTTTTGCTGTGATGAAATTTGACTTACTGTAATTTCCACTTACTGTTCCTAGTCTTGCCCTCTTAGGAAAAGCAGAAAGAATTGAATCAGCAGAGGGAAAGATTATTTCTGACTCTGAGAATCAGGAAAACCTTCACAGATAAAGTAGAATCTTAGTTGGAGGCAGGGTAAGAATTAGAAAAGCATGGTAGGGATGAGCTCTTGGCTTTGCCTTCTAAAGCTAATCAAAACAAGTATACACCTCTTCCACACACAGAGGCTCCTAAAATACTTGAAGAGAATCATTATGTCCCATAAAGTCTTTTTTTTCTTTTTTTTTTAAGCAATTGGGGTTAAGTAACTTGCTCAAGGTTACACGGCCAGTTATTTCTGGGTGTGGTGCTGAGTATCTGAGCCCGGATTTGATCAAGGTCATCCCGACACTGGAGCCGGTACTCTTACTCGCTGAGCCACCTGGCCGCCCCTCCATTAAATCTTTATTCTTCTGGTGAAATATCTCTACTTCTTTTAAAATAATGTGATATCATGATTTTGAATTCCTTTACCATACTGGTGTCCTCCTCTATATTTCCACCAGCATTTCAATGTTAGCATGAAAAAGTGATGTCCGGTATTGAACACAATATCACAGATGTGGGTTTACCAGGTATCATACCTCTCATTCTGAATACTACGCTTCTGTCAATGCATGTTAGCCTTATGGTTTGTCATATTACACGTTTGATTCATCTTGAGCTTGTCAGATACACAACCCCTAGATCTTTCTTACATAAAGTGTTATCTGGTTACATCATCCTCTTCTCATAGTGGCACAATTGACTTTTTAACTCAGTGAAGGATTTTACATTTATTCTAATTAACTCATAGCCTAAAAGATACAATCCATTGTTCTAGACTATTAAGATCTTTTTGATACCACTTTGATAAGCTAGTATTTTAGCTATCCCTCCCAGCCTCAGGGTGTCCACAAATTTAATAAATCTAGCATATATGCCTTTACCCAAGTCATTGATAAAAATGTTGAAAAGCTCAGAACCAATGACCCCAAGTTACTCCACAAAACATTTTTTTTTAAAGATTGAGATCAGTCCATTAACCTCTATTCTTTGTATCTAGTCATTCAATTAGTTCCAAATCCCCTGAATAAGGCTATCTTCTAGCCCAGGAGTGGGGAACCTGCAACCAAAAGGCTACATGTGTCCTTCTAGGTCCTTAGGTGTAGCCTTTCTACTGAGTCCAAGTTTTACAGAATCCTTTTATTAAGAGGATTTGTTCTGTGAAGTTTGGATTCAGTCAAAGGGCTATACTTGAGGACCTAGAGGGCCATATGTAGCCCTGAGGCCATAGGTTCCCCACCTCTGTTATCTCTTGCCATCTTATCTGTAAGAATACAATGGCAGGGAGTAGAAGCACGACCCTCACGTGGCTCCAGCTTCCACCCTCTCCAATCCATGTAAAAAGGGGACTCTAAACAAACTTTGGAGCTGCAGAACCCACAAAATGACACAGAGAAGCTAACCTCCTGCTGAGAACAGCCCGGCAGGCCGGCAGGAATCGGCCAGCGCAATGTTCTGGGAGCCGAGCCCAGCACCACTCCGAGCCTTTAGCCCCAGGGCGGGCCTGACCAGCCGCCTGCCAGAGGGACTCCAGATCAGCAGCAGCTGTGGCCGTTTCCAGATTTATCAACACATAGATGCGAAGGACAAGGTGAGAGGCCAGTGCAGTCTGGACTTTGGGACCCAGTAAGTGGGAGTGCGTGGCTTTTACCCCTGGGGCGAGAAACCACTGAGACGCCAGCACAGCCTGCCAGCACCATGTGGTGGCTTCAGCTCCTGGCCTGCAGAGTGTAGGGAGACCAAGCACCAGTCTGAGGGGTAATTGCTCTTGCTTTAACCTGCTTGGATCTGGATTGCAGTCTAGGGTGGAGGTCCTGGGGTGTGTGTCCAGCTTGCCAGAGAATGTGGAGACCTCAGAGAGGGCACCCATCTAATACCTCTGGCAGCTGAGAAAACCCCAGCGTTTGGGACGAAAACTCCCCTGTCTGGTGGCAGAGTCCTACTGTGGCAAAAAGCCCAAAAGTCAAATCATTGAATGGCAAAATGAGCAGGCAAAGGAAACAAAGCAGACAGAAGATTCCAACATTACACTCCTATTTTGGGGATAAGAAGGAGCAAGGCATGGAATAGGAGGAAATCAGTGAAGTCAGAACTCCTGCACCAAAAGCTTCAAAGGAAAATACAAGCTGGTTACAGGCCATAGAGGACCTTAAGAAGCAGATAAGAGAAGTGGAGGAAAAATTGGGAAGAGAAATGAGAACAACGCAAGAAAATTATGAAATGAGAGTCAACAGCCTGACTGAAGAAAATAATACCTTAAAAAACAGACTGACTCAAATGGCAAAGGAGGCTCAAAAAGGCAATGAGGAGAAGAATGCCTTAAAAAGTCGAATTTTCCAGATGGAAAAAGCATCTCAAAAGCTCACTGAGGAGAATCATTGCTTCAGAATTAGATTGGAGCAAATGGAAGCTAATGACTTTATGAGAAAGCAAGATGCTGTTAAACAGATACAAACAAATGAAAGAATAAAAGGCAATGTGAAATATCTCATGGGAAAAACTACTGACCTGGAAAATAGATCCAGGAGAGAGAATTTAAAAATTATTGGACTGCCTGAGAGCCATGACCAAAGTAAGAGCCTGGAAAGCATCCTCCAGGAAGTTCTCAAAGAAAACGGCCCTGATGTTTTAGAACAAGAGGGCAAAATAGAGGTTGAAAGAATCCATCGATCACCTCCTGAAAAAGATCCCAAAAAGAAAACCCCTAGGAATATTATAGCCAGGTTCCGGAATTCCCAGATTAAGGAGAGAATATTACAAGCAGCCAGGAAGAAACAATTTGAATATTGTGGAAACACAATCAGGATAACCCGGGATCTGGCAGCTTCTACACTGAGGGATCGAAGGGCCTGGAATGTGATATTCCGGAGGTCAAGGGAGCTGGGATTAAAACCAAAAGTCACCTACCCAGCAAAACTTGAGTATCATGTTTCAGGGAAAAATATGGTCATTCAGTGGAATACAGGACTTTCAAGCATTCTTGCTGAAAAAACCAGAGTTGAATAGAAAATTTGACATTCAGATACAAGAAGCAAGAGAAGCATGAGAAGGTAAACAGGGAAAAGAAATCATAAGGAACTTATCAAAGTTGAACTATTTTTTTTTAAAGCAGTTGGGGTTGAGTGGCTTGCTCGGGGTTGCACGGCCAGTTGTTGTTTCTGGGTGTGGTGCTGAGTGTCTGGGCCCGGATTTGATCTGGGTCGTCTCAGCACTGGGGCTGGTGCTCTTGCTCGCTGAGCCACCTGGCCAAAGTTGAACTATTAACATTCCTACATGGAAAAACAATAATTGTAACTTATGAAACTTTTCTCAGTAGTTGAAGGGATTAGAAATATATATATATATATATATGTCTTTATATGAGGGTATGCGGGCATATGAATACATATGTGAATGTGTGTATATACGTTTACAGGTATACATAGATAGAGGGCACAGGACCAATTTAACAGGAAGGGATGATACTTAAAAGGTGAAATTAAGAGGTGAGAGGAATATAATGAGAGGAGATGGGGAGAGACAGAGTGGGGCAAACCATCTCATACAGAAGAGGCAAGGGAAAATGGTTACAATGGAGGGGAAGAATAGGAAGGCAAAAGGGAATGGGTTAACCTTATTCCTATTGAATCTGGCTTGAGGAGGGAGGGAAATACACACTAAATAGGGGATCTCACCCTCCAGGAGAATAGGGGGGTAAGGGGATGTGAGGGGGGATGATGGAAGGGAGGGCAGGCTGGGGGGGAGGGAAGTTGGAAGCACCCACTTGTGAAAAGGGACAGGATCAAAGTAGAGAATAGAACAAGTGGGAGGTGGGATAGGAGGGAGGGAAATATAGTCAGTCTTTTACAATACATCTACTATGTTATTGTTTTGCATTAGCTGCACATGTACAACCTATACTGAACTGCTTGTCTCCCCAGTGGGGGTGGGTGGCAGGGGGGGAAGGGAATGAATCTGGAATTGAAAGTTTTAAAATCAAATATTCAAATATATATGTGTGTGTGTGTGTGTGTGTGTGTGTGTGTGTGTGTGTATACTATTATTAATACCATCTTACATGTTATTAAGAAAAAAAAAGATATACAGGCACTGAGGCATAGAGATCCACTGGAAAAGTTGAAACGGGTATGGGAGAAAATATGGGAGAGAGCAGATTGGAGGTGGGGATGTCATGTGGGACTCCTGTTTTGGGGGGATGGGTGGGGGAAAATGGGGAGAAAATTTGTAACTCAAAATCTGTCGGAAATGAATGATGTAAATCAGAAGTTAATAAAGCATTATAAAAAAAAAGTATTCAAGAATACATTGGCAGATTTTTATCAATTGCCTTGCCATAATCCAGGTATACTCTGTCTATGGTGTTCCTCTGGTCAATTAGTAGAGTAATACAAACAAAAAAGGAAATGAGGGTAGGTTGGCAATTTGTTGTGATGAACACATACTAGCTCGTAGTAATCATCACTTTCTAACTACTTATAAATTATCACTTTAAAATGGCATTCTAGAATTTCACAAAGAATTGAAATTGAGCTCATCACATGATAGTATAAAGATTCCACTTTCTTTTCATTTTCTTTTTAAATCAATACAACATTTGCTCTATTCTGGCATTACAGCAACTTTCCTACTCTGTGAAATTTCAACAACTACAATAGTAGTTGAGCAGTCAACACCCATAAATTACTTTTGTTCTCTGGGTTATGGTTTGTCCAGACATGTTGGCTTTAAAACATTGGAAGTAGCTAGTTGCTTTGTGACCATCTCCTCATTTGGGATTTTAATTCCTTGTTAGCTGCTTTTCTGCTGTGCTTCTCAGACTAAATACCATTCTACTTGGTAAAGAAAACAGAAATAAGAGGGGTGGCTAGGTGGCACAGTGAGTAAAGTGCTGGCCCTGGAGTCTGGAAGACCCAAGTTCAGTTCTAGCCTCAGATACTTAACACCCACACACAAAAAAAAAAACCTAGCCATGTAACCTTGGGCAAGTTACTTAACCCCAATTGCCCTTCAAAAAGGGAAAAAAAAAAAAAGAAAACAGAAGTAAAATGAAATTTGAGTAGTTTCTGCCATCTTTCCATTATTAATTATCATCATATCATCTGCCCTAAATACCCTTGACAGTGATCATGTGTCTTCCTTGACTTTCCTATTGTCCCCAACATAATTTTTTTAAGTCCTTTTTATTCTCAACTCAATTAAATAAGCATTTATTTAGCACCTACTATGTACATCACATAATAGTAGGCCCTGGAGATAACAAAGATGAAAGTTAAACATTCTTTGCTCTCAATGAGGGATGTAACATGTACACAGATAAGTAAATGCAAAGTCATTTCATGGGGAAGCATTGTGAGATCAAGAAGGGCTGGTATCCCCTGAACCAAGGATTAAAGGAAGCTCTGAATTCATAGAAGTTGAGGGGAGAAATCTGCACAAAAGCCTAGAGACAAGCAATGAGATGTCACTGATGGGCAATTATAAGTTTGCCTGATCGTAGACTACATGAAGTGCAATGAAATGAGGGGGGAAATGCCTAGAAATACAGGTTGGAGCTAAATTGAAAAAGGCTCTTGTATTTTACCCCAAAGGTAACAGGGAGCGACTAAAAATCCTTTAGTAAAAGATTGACATAGACCTGTGCTTTAATAAAATTATTTTTGCAACTATGTGGAAAATTAGAAGGTCAGAGATAGGAAGCAGGGAAGTCAATCATGTTTTGCAATAGTTAAGGTCAGAGGTAACAAGGGCTTCCATTTGGATGGTGACTGTGTAAGTAGAACAAGAGGGAATGGGTGTGAAAGATGTAGCAACAGAATCAGAAAGACCTGAAAAATGTCTATGAGGGGCAAGGCTGGCAATTACAAGGCTGGTAAATCTAGGTAACAGGACAGAAACGGGAAATTTGGGTTTGGAGGAAATGTAGCATCAGGGAAAGAGTTTGCAACCTGGGGCCCACAGATTCTTCTCTACAGAGAGATTTTAGGGGGTCCGTGAACTTGGATGGAAAAAAAATTACATCTTTCTTTTCATGAATTTTCTTTGTAATTCTATATATTTTATTTTGTGTATTTAAAAACTTTATTATTTTCATTCTCTGGGTAATGGTTTGTCCAGATATGTTGGCTTTAAAACCTGGAAGTAGCTAGTTGTTTTGTGACCATCTTCTCACTTGGGATTTTATTCCTTATCAGCTGCTTTTCTGCTATATTTCTCAGACTAAATGCCATTCCACTTGGTAAAGAGTACAGAAGTAAAATTAAATAAGTGCATTCTATAAGTTTTATCAGACTACCAAAAGAGTTTATGAGACAAAAAAAAAGGTAAGAAGCTTTGGTTTAGGGAAAGATGAGTTCCAACTTTAGAGCTCATGGATCTAAAGCTAGAAAGAACCTACAGTTTGAGATGACTTATGGAACACCCAGGTGAAGATGTCTAGAAAGCATTTGGTTATGCGAGATGCAGCTCAGGACAGCGTGGAGGGCTATATATGCATATGAGTTATTAGTAGAAAATGATCACCGAGCCCATGGGAACTGATTAGATCACCATGATAAAAGAGAGAGGGGCAGAGCACTGGAGTATATTTATTCTTACAGGGTATCGGACTTCAGATGATGATTCCATGAAAGACATAGAAAAGGAACAGTCAGGCAGATAGGAGGAGAACCAGGAAAAAGCAGTGTCACAAAAGCTAAGACAGGAGGAAGCAAGAGAAGGAAATGATTGATGGTATCAAAAGGTGTAAAGAATCAGAAAAGAAGAGGACAGAAGAAAAAAAGCCATTGCATTTAGAAGTTCAGAGATCATTAGTTGGAGGCAGCAGTTTCTGTCATTTGATAGGGTTGGAAGCCAGACTCAAAGTTAGAAAGTAATTTAGGGAAGTGAGAAAAAGGGGGTAACAGTATAAAGACCTTTTCTAGGAGTATGACTTGTGAGAACTGAGGGAGATATTCATCAGTAGTTTGACAGGATAGAAGAATCAAATAAAAGGGATTTTCATTGTTGGATTTTTTCTTTCAGGATGAGAGAAACTTGGGTCCATTTGTAGGCAAGCAGGAAAGGAACTAATATATAAGAATATATAAGAACTAATATATAAGAAGAACCTTGGGAGTTTGGTGATGAGGCACTGAAGGTAAGGAAAGAGTTGGAGGCTGAAAATACAGATCTGTGAGGCATCTGCATAATATATAGGATGTCTTAGTTCTAAGACATCACCTGTCTCAAATTGTTCCACTTCTGAAAACATCCCAAACCCTTGTAAGCAGACTTCTCCTATAGAATTTTAGTCCATATGATGCTATCTAAGCTTTCTTTGAACTCTTTGAAGTCCACTCTTCGGAAATAAAAAAAATGCCCTTTGAAATATGTCTAGTTTTCCTTCTCTTAATCAATCACAAATTCTCATATAATATGGTAACTTCCCTCTAAGGCTCTAATCATTTTTACTTTGGCAATCAACTCATCCCATTGTTTAAAATTAGGACCAGAATTGTAGTACCCCTAATCACTTCCTTTACCTTTAAAAATGACTATAGATCAAAGCAAGTCAGAAATTTTTCAGCTGCTCTGACTTTGCCAGAAAGTCCCAAAAGATGTTCAGATTGTTAAGTCCCCCATCACTACTATAAAACATTATCTATATTCATACACTTCCAGAACTCTGTAGCATATTCTCACTGTAATATCATTGTTTCTCTTTTCATTGGTCCTCAATGATCCCACCCTCTAGTTTGTGGGGTTTTTTTAATCTGCAGGAGCACATCTTCCCAAAAATGTTTCTCCTCAAAATTATCAGGTGATACCAATTAGCCAGAATCAATTAGCTTTCAAAAATGATTAGTTGCAAAAGTATTGTAAGATTACTATTCTAACTTATAAGACCACTTAGTACAAAACACCCTCCCCAATTGGGGTCACACTGTCCCACAATTACTCATAGAATCGAGGAGAATTCATCTCAAGCTTAGGGCACATTTGGAAAACTGGGTAACCCATACCTCCTGGAAGTCCTTTAACTAAAGTTCTCAAGCTATTTCCCTTAGCATTGTATAGCTTGTGTTGTGTTTCTTATGGAGTCCTGAAGCTGTTTTTACCAAGTGCCTCTAATCTGTCCTCAGTCCTCAATGCAGACTCTGCTACCAATCACTGCTTTCCCTTGAATACTGATGAGAAGGTCAAATGCTCCAACCTTCAGAAGTTCACAAAAATTTCCTTTGGTCAAGAGAAGAAAAGGGAGAGGAGATAAGGCTTTCCTGATTTCTTCATTCAGTCACTCCTTATGTGAAATGTTTTCAGACCCTTTAAAAGTAAACTGACAACTTTCAATTTTTCAGTGTCTAGTTCAAAATGTGGTACCCATAGCAAAACATACCAGTGATAATCTGACCAGCACAACACACAGTGATAATCATTTCCCTTATTCTAAACCCTCTCTAAATTTAAGATGACTCTTTTTTTTAGTGACTATGCCAAACTGTTTAATCACATTAGTCACCTAAAACTCCCAGGTTTTTTTCTCATCTGTTGATGTCAGGTTTCCCCCATCTTTGACTTATATGGCTATTTTTGTTTTGTTTTGTTTTCCTTAATTGTTCTGTTTAATAATAATTAACATTGATATAGAGTCTTGAGGTTCACAAAGCACTTTATACCCATTGTACCATCTGATCCTCAGAATAACCCTATGAGACAAATATCATGGATATTTTTATCCCCATTTTATAGATAAGAAACTGAGGCTTAGAAATGTTGGGGGTCACATAGCTAGTAAATGCTGCCAGAAACAGGATTCAAACCCTGGGCTCCCTGTCTCCAAGTCCGGTACTCAATCCACTTCCCTAGAGATTCCTGTTTAGTGGCATGGGAATCCTTTGGGAGTTCACAATATGGTCTAAGGGGTTTGTGCTTAAAATTCTCTAATGGTACCTTAAGTAGTAAATAATTGCCCAGTTATGTTATAAATGTTTTTTTTCCCTCTGTGACAAAAAGAATGTGCATATTTGAAACATAATAGGCTTGTTTCTGAGGTGATTCAAAACCATCATGAACTTTGGGGGGCAAAAGTTGCTACTGTAGTTATTGTAAGCACTTAATTAATAAATCTAACAGAATATCATGAATGTTATATTATATTACCCTAGGGGTTTACAACACATTTATTATCGTTGTTGAAAGGGGTTCATGGAACAAAAAAGTTGGGAACCCACTGCCCCACACCCATTTATTCCTGCTAAATTTCAGCTTGTTTGTTTCATAACATTGTTCTTTTTGAAATTTTGGTTTTGTTATCCAATACGCTAACTATCCAACATATTCACTACCTTTTCTAGTATGGTTTCATCTTCAGATTTAATAAACATTTTTCACTCATCTTTCCCCAAGATATTAATAAAAATGATCAAGGTGCATGTCACAGACAGATCTTCATGTCAAATAACTAGAGACATTTACAAGTTTAAAAACATTCTTCTGACCCATTCATCGTTATCATCATCATAATCACCACCGCCACTAAAAACAAATTTGTCAAGTTCTTACCTATACATGGTACTCTATAAGGTGGTCCAAGGCCCTCTGGGAGTTTACAACATTTCAAACAGACACCACCAGGGAAGTCATGTACAAGGGATGCACAACCAGTCAACCAACAAGCATGTATTAAATACCTACTATGTGCCAGATCCTATAGATACAAACATAAAAAAATTAAACAATCTCAACTCAAAAAGAGCTTACATTCAACCAGGATTGAGATGTACATATATAACTATATGCAGAACATTTACAGATAAAAATAAATACAAGGTAGTTTATATACAAGGAACTAGGAATGAACCCCCAGTTATGGGAATCAGGAGAAGCTTCATGTAGAAGAAAGTGCATGAACAGAGTCTCCAAAACAAGCCACTCGCACTCTAGCCTCCCTCTCCTCCTACTTGAACCCCAGCCTCTGGGATCTGGTCTCTTACAGGTGAGTTTCACCTTAACCTGCACAGATGAGGTCGCCATACTAGCTCTTGGCTAGGTCTAGTTCTCCAGTTCTTTCCCTTTCCTACTTTAGCTCCCCTGTATCTGCCATCTTGTCTTATGAGACTACAAGCTATCTCATTTTTATATTTGTATCTGAACAACTTAGCAAAGTGCTTGGAGGACAGAAGGCATTTAATCAACGCTTTTATATCCTTCTATTTATTCTATGAGGCTGAGAGTGAAGACAGAGAACACTCCAGGAATAGGAGATAGCCAGTACAAAGAATAAAGATGGGAGATAGAGGGCCATGTGGGAGGAATAGAGAGGGGGTCAATTTAGAGGAACCACAGAAAGGGGATTAAGGTAAAATGTGACTGGAAAGATAGTTAAAGAAATCTGGTTACAAAAGACTTAAAAATCTAAGGAGAAGGAGGTGGTGGTGGTAGTAGGAGAGGGTGGTGGTTGTTTGGTTGGTTGGTTAGTTTTATCCTTAAAAATAATACGGGGTCACTAGAGTTTGTTGAGCTGAAGAGTAGCATACCCAGATATGGACTTAAGGAAAACAAACTTTAGCTATTATAAGAGGATGAATTGGAGAGAAAAGAGACTTGAAGTAATTAGGAGACACTATCCTGTCTTCTAACAATACATGATAATGTAGGTAAAAGGTGATGACGGCCTGAATGAAGATGATGGCTTGTGAAAAGAGAAGATATTGAATGTAAGAGATATTTCAAGAAGAGAAATAACAAAATTTGGCAAATGAATGGATGAAATGGAAGGGAAGGGAAAGTGAGAAGTAAAGGATAACATTCAGGTTACAAATATGTGAGCCTAGAAAAAGGGTAGGGTCTTTGGCAGAAGTAGGGAGATTAAAAGAAGTGTAAGTTTAGAGGAAAGATAACTCTATTTTGGATACGTTAAGCTTGAGATGTCTCTGAGGCATCTAGCTTGAAATGTCCAGTAGGCAGTTAGTGATGAGGCACTGAAGGTAAGGAAAGAGTTGGAGGCTGAAAATATAGATCTGTGAGGCATCTGCCTAAAGATAATTAAACCCACGGGAGCTGGTGGAGTCACCAAAACAGTGCTGAGAGAGAAGACAAGAGGATCTAAGACAGACTCTTGGGAAACACTGTAGTTAGGAGAAGTGACATGACTAATGAATCAGCAAAGGATACTGAGAAAGAATTAACAAGAGAGATAGAAGAACCAGAAGAAAGTTCTGTACACTTCCTGGAGTGGAAATTAGACCCCTACCAAATACTTTCTAAAGAAAAAAGATAACCAGTAGTTTGCTATACATACATATTAAGTACATATATAAAATATGCATTGTACAGTACATATATAATATTACAATTCACTCAGAAAACAGAATGGGGAAAGATTTAGTGACATTTATTATATTCTCTAAGCTTTACCAATAATCTACTAATGTTCATTGTTTTTAGTGGATAGAGTGTTAGACTTGGAATCAGGAAGACCAGAGTTCAAATTTGACCTCAGATGCTTACTAGCTATCTAACCCTGGGCAAGTTGCTTAACCTTTCTGCCTCAGTTTCCTAATATGTATACTGGGAAGAATAGTAGCACCAACCTCCCAGGGTGGTTCTGAGGATCAAATGGAATAATATCTCCAAAGGGCTTAGCATAGTTCCTGGCACCTGAGTAATGCACAGTTCCTTTCCTTCCATTTTCTCTTCTTTGTCTTTATATTATAAAGCCATGCCAGGTATTTCACCACAGTTTAGCACTGAGTCCAAAGATCTGTCTTTGCATTCCAGCTCTGTAATTTTTTTAGAGGTATGGCACTAAACAAGTCATTGCATTGCTCTGGGCTGCAGTTTGATCATATGTGGATATTCATCAGATGAGAATAAAACAATATTTGCACAACCTACCTCATAAGTTACTATAAAGAACAAATTAGATAATGGATCAGGAGAGCCTTTCTTTTTTCTTTGTTTTTGATACATATTATTATGGCCTTTGTTTTTATATCACAATCATTTCAACACACCTCCCTTGAAACAAAGAAAAATAAGCAAAAATAACCACATTGGACAATGTCTACCATATTTTGCCCTAGCAATCCTGAGGATGGAGGTATGATATGGTCTATTATTCATTCTCCAGGGCCTTCACTGCTTTATCAAGTGACTCAGAATTCAACTTCTCTCTAGTGATCATTTCACTCACTTTATTGTAGTGATTGTGTTTATGTTTTTCTTGGTTCTGTTTAGTTTGCTCTGCATCAATTCATACAAACCTTCTCATGTTTCTCAGAATTTGGAAAATCTGAATCCTCTTTTAAGTCTGAAGTGTTATGTCAACATCAGCCATAACATCAGACCAAGCAGGAAAAAGACACAGGTCCTCACTGAAATTTAAGCCTACCCTAAAATGAACTCCATAACAATGCCCTCCTGAAAAGGAAGTGCCCCCTTTTCGTTAAAGTTTTCAAGCATAATGGTTAAAATTCATTTCAAAAACTGATGCTCAAGTGAAGAAACACAAGCCCTGAAATCCTTTTCTCTGAACTCCACCTCCCCTTCCGACGAGGTTGGCAGAACTTGGAATTGCCATTCTTCTTCATTGCTGGCATCCTGTGCTCTTCCTGCCTTCCAGCCAGGAACAGGAAATACTGGAAACCTTTCCAGGAAGCCTGTTCTGGGTAGATTTGCAGCTGTGTTTGGCAGCACCAAGGAGTATGGACAGCATAAGTACATCTCCCTTATTTATAACTGGTTGTTTTTTTTTTTTTAAAGACTCTTTGCTCCAAAGACTGGCACCAGGAGCTGGAATTTTGACCATAGGAAATCTACCTCACAAATGAGTAGGAACTGAATTTGTATGGAGAACAGCCGAGTCCCTGCAGCTTCTTGTGGGGGTACGATTTGTTTTTAGAGAACAAAAAACTTAACAGCTTAAATCCACCCCAAAGCCTGACTCTCTGCTAATTTGAAAAGTAGAGCAGCAAAAGTAGCAATACTGGGGAGGGAGGATCTTGCCTTGGCAAAGAATAGATATTGTGACCTAATTGAGCTTTTCCAGCTCTTTTTCTCTGTAGTTTTTTTGAAACTCCCATTTGGAATGCTAAACCCTGGTGAGTGATTGGAATAAATGAATGTGTCAAAAAAAAAAACACTAGGGTCTAGTGCTTTACTTATTTAATTTTTTTCTGCTGCCATTTGACTCAAAGCACCTTCCTGATTTTATTATTCCAAATGCTTATAATGGATATTTTAATTCAAAAATGATTTTGTCTTAGTAGAAACCCAAGTGTGAAATTAACCAATCGTTATCAGCATGAGAAATATTAGTGAGGAAGGAAGATAAAATGACCACAAAAATATATACTTTCCATACTACTTTTACAACTCTGTGTGTTATGCTGGTAAATATACCAATGTCTCTAGCAATATTACCCAATATCAGAATATGATAAAATCATAAAGCCACTGAAAAAAGAAATGAGAGAAATAAAATTAGTTCATCTATTTCTATATTATTACACAATTATTCCAGATGGTGCTGTATCACATTTATTCTTGTGCCTTCTTAGTTCAATGTAATAACAACTTTCAAGACTAACACTGTCATCTTTTCTCTCAATCAATCAACAAGTATTATCAAATACCTGTATAGAACAGTGACACCAGGCACTTTGGTGGAGAAGCCTTGAGGAAAAAAAGTTTTCTGTGTAATGACTGTAAGCTCTTTTCTTCTTTACTTCCCAACTGGGAAAAGAATAATCCTGGGAGTCATGGAATAATTGGGGAATTTGAGTGCTCCTACTTATTTGAGTTCTAAGTTTTGTTCTACCCCTACCTGTGTGATCTTGGCTATCGTTCTATGACTCTATGAACCCCCTCTTCTATTGTAACTAGCTCCTAACTCTCACAAGACACTCCATTTCCTGACTCCTTGAAATTTTCACTGGCTGTCCCCCATGTCTGAAATTCTCTCCTTCCTCCTCAACATCTCTTGGCTTCCTCTGGCTTCCTTTAAGTCTCAGCTAAAGTTCCACCTTCTGAAACAAGCCTTTCCTGGTCCTTCTTAATCTTACTGCCTTCCCTTTGTTGAGTATCTCCAACTTATCCTCTATATCTTTCGTTTGTACATAGCTATTTCCATGTTGTCTCTCCCATTACACTGAGTTCCTTGAGGGTAGGGACTGCCTTTTGTCTTTTTTATCCCCAGTGCTTACTTAGTACATAAGCCTGGCATATAGTAGGTCCTTAATAAATGCTTGTTGATTGACTGTATTATTCATTCAGAGCTTCATTAATTATTAGAACTGAAAGAGCTGTTAGAGATCATCTAATCCAATCCCCTCATTTGATAAAGAAGAAAGTTGAGAGGCAGAGAAGCTAAAATTTTGACCAATATTACACCCCAAATTAAGGGCAAAAGAAGAATTCAAACTTAGGTCTCTTTGATTCCTAGTATAATGCTATTACTACTGTTCCACACTGCCCCCTATACCTCTAACATCTTTGCTCATGCTGGTATAGAAGCCTAGGAAGACTTCTCCTCTCTGATTTCTCTATACAATTCCTATACATCCTTTAAGGTCTATTTCCTCAAAGAAATCTTATATGACTATTCTTGGTTCACATGTTTTTCCCTTGTTTTTGAACTCCTCTGGCACTCACAGCCTGCACCACACAATTTTTGTTTTGTTTTTATTTAACAGCTAACATATAATGTTAATATAATATATAAAATATATAATAATATTACATATTATAGAGCTTACTATGTACCAGGCACTGTGCTAAGCACTGCTTCTTCTTATTTGATTTTCACAACAACCCTGGAAGGTAGGGGCTATTATTATCTTTGTTTTATAGATAAGGAGACTGAGGCAAAGAGAGGCTAAATGGCTTGCCTAGGGCCACACAGCCAGCGTGTGTCAGAAATAAGATTTGTACCCAGATCTTCCATGTTCTCTATGCACCTCAGAGGGCTGACTCTTGTGCCATATGAAGCATACATATATATGTCACCACACAGGTCTCGACTGAAAGTCATGCTCAGCAGAGTGATTCATAGGCAGCAGAAATTAGACCTGGATTACTACTCATGACATACGACACACAAAATGTCATGGTCACACTGATGTGTTACAGAGCAGCAGACCCTATTTCACGTGTGGCTGGGGAACTCAGGAGGCCTCCTGCCCAGTGCTCTACACATATTTTATTCAAAGGTTTCTCTCTACTCTCAGCCTTCAGCATATTGTCATTTCTGGAGGAACTCCAGCTGTTTCCTCCAAGCCATTCATAGTCCTTCCCCCCAATCCTGCATAGGTTTTAACCCAAAGGATATTTTAAATAAATAAAATTAAATCATCTGTGATTGGTTAGTATTTTATGCCATTTAATTATAAAATCACAGAATTTTGGAGTTGGAAGGAAGTTCAGAGGTCATCTACTCTTCACCTCCTTGAACCTCTGGCCAACTTCAAGGCTTAGCTCCACTGCCCCCTCCTTCAAAAGGCCTTTCTTGATCTCTGCACCCCCCAGCCCCACCCCTTTGTTAGTGCCTACCCTACACTATCCTCCCAGCAACTTCCTGTGTACTTGTTTTACAAATATCCTTATTTACACATCTATAAACATGTTTCATCCCCCTAGAGAGTAAATTCTCAGATGAAAAAACTCCCAATGCTGGTTGGCACCTTGTCGGAAACTTACAATCCTAGAGAGTTGTTTAGAGCACAGATGAGTTAAGTAACTTGCCCAGGGTCACAGGCAATTATGTGTCAGAGGTTGGACTTAAGTTCACACCATCCTTGCAAGACCAGTTCTTTATCTACACTCCATACTGCCTCTCAGAGGGGATAGCTAGATGTTGTAGTGGCTAGAGCACTGGACCTGGAGTTATGAAGATCTGAGTTCAAATTCAGCCTCAGATGCCCACTAGCTAAGTGACCATAAGCAAGTCATTTAACCTCTGTCTGCCTCAGTTTCCTCAATTGTTGTTATAAGATCAAATGAGATATTAGTAAAGTGCTTAGCACAGAACCTAATACACAGTAGATACTTAATAAATGCTTGTTTCCTTCCTTTCAGATGCTTAATAAATACTTACTGATTAGTTAATTGATTGTTTCCCATATCTGAGCAATAATCACCTCAGCCACATGGTTAGTTGCTGCTTGAAGATATCCAGTGAGGTGGAGCCCACCACCTCCCAAATAAGACCTCTGCAATTCCCTGACCCCATGAAAACCCTTTCTCCTTGAAGGGTTCTCTCCAACTTAGGAACTATGTTAGGAAGTTCCTTTCCCTAAAATAAGCCTAAATTTTTTTTCTTTGCGTCTTCTGTCCACTGCTTCTAGTTCTGTACTCAGGTCAAGAAGAACAAGTGTAATCTCTCTTTCAAGGAATCGTCCTTAACAGACTTAGATCAGGTCCCTTCCTAATTCTTCTCTTCTCCAGACTAACATCCAGTCTTCCTTTAACCAGTCATCATATGACAGGAGCTCAGAGTTCCTCATTATGCCTACCTCTGAACTCTAATTGGCTTGGGTGTATTTTTGGAAAGCTTGATATTCTCTCACATGCAACTGTCATTAAATGTTCCATCAACTGATCAGTAATCATTTATTAAGCACCTACTATGAGCCAGGTACTGGGGACACAGTGACAAAAAAACAAAAGAGTCTGTGCCCTCAAGGAGTTTACATTCTATCCTCTTCTACAATGCATGTACATAAGTAAATATAAAATATATAAGACAATTTAAATGTTGGGGGAGAAAAGAGGTATCAAATGGAAGGGTTAGGAAAGGCTCTGCGTATGATGTCTGTGGTTAGTTCTACAAAAAAAATTGTGTCCCCAATCAGCAACATAACTCTCATCATAATAATTGGTTGAAGAAAATCCTATTCAATTTACATGGTTTTCTGGGAAGATTTATATGAACTGATGCAAAGTGAAGTAAGGAGAACCAGGAGAACATTTTACACAGTAATGGCAATATTATAAGTGTTCAACTGTGAAAGATTTAGCTTTCAAGACAAGAATCCAAGACAATTCCAAAGGACCCATGAGGGAAAATGCTGTCTACTTCCAGAGAGAGAACTGAACTCTGAGTGCAGATTGAAACATACTTTTTTTTTTACTTTATGTTTCTTAGTTTTGTGTGCATGTTTTCTTTTTGCAACATGGATAATATGGAAATATATTTTGCATGACCTCATATATATATATATGTATATATATATATATATAGCTAAAATCATATTTCTTGCTTTCTCATGGGGTGGAGGAGGGACAGGAAGGAGGGAGACAATTTGGAACTCAAAATTTTTTAAAATGACTGTTAAAAAAACATTTACATGCAATAAAAAAGATTTAACAAAACAAAATATTTTTTAAAACCAATTTACATGGTTTTAATTTACAGCTCCTGTTCCAGGGCTGTATGTAACAAGAAACAGGTATCTAAAGCCGTTCCAGAGCCTAGCACAGAGCCTGACAAATAGTAGGACCTTAATAAATGCTTGTTGATAGACTGAGGCAGCTAAGTGGTGCAGTGCATAGAGAACTGAACTTGGAGTCAGGAAGGAAGACTTGAGTTCAAATACTACTTCAGACACTTAGTAGCCGTGTAACTGTGGGTCAATCAATTAACCTCTCCCAGCCTTGGTTTTTTGATCAGCAAAATGGGAGTAACAATAATACCTACCTTTAAGGGTTGTTGTGAAAATCAAAAGAGAAGATAAAGATAAACCTTTAAGTGCTATATAAATGTTTGCTCTTATTGTTATGGATGGTGTTGTCTAGTATTGGTTACAAACATTCCCCGTGAGTTTGTCATATCTGCTCAGCTAGGTGATAATGTCTTTGAAGACATAGACCTTTTTCTTATAATTCTCTTGTATCCCCTTCCTTCTCTCCTCTCCAAACAGCGCTAGGCGCATATAAAAAGAGGAGAATGAACAAAATTGTAGTACAGAGCTATGAGCAATGAAAAGCACTCCTTTCCTTTTCCTTTTCTTCCTTCCTTTCTTCTTTCTTTCCTTCCTTCCTTCCTTCCTTTTTCTTGCTTCCTCTTGCTTTTTCTCTTTCCCTTCCTTTCATTCTTCCTTTCTCCCTCCTTCTTTTCTTCCTTCCTTTCTCTCTTGCTTTCTTTCTTTCTCTCTTTCCCTTCCTTCCTTTCATTCTTTTCTCTCTCCCCTTTTTTCTTTTTCTCTTTCTTCCTTTATTCCCCTCTCTCCTTCTTTTGTTCTTTCTTTCTTCCTTTTTTCTTCCTTCCTTTTTCTCTCTTGCTTCCTTTCTTTTTCTCTTTCCCTCCCTTTCATTCCTTTCTCTCCCCATTTTTTTCTTTTTCTCTTTCTTCCCCTCTCTTCTCCTACCTTTCTTTTGTTATTTCTTCCTTCCTTCCATTCTCTCCCTCCCTGGCCCAGCTACTCATGAGCCATTCACACTCTGATCAGCACATGAGCTTTGAGCTATTCTGTTTCTCATCTGGGCCAGTTCTCCCCTCCTGGCCCCCCGTTCCCAGAGGCTCACCATATTAATAACAAACTTAGTGCAGACACCTGATTGGCTTAGCCCACCATAGCTTAGATCATGAGATCCCCTAGTCTCAGTCTCCCTGGTAGCATGGATTACAAGCATGTGCCACCATGCCCGTCTCACTCTTTCACTTTTAGCTGCCTGGTGAATTAGCTATTTTCAACAACCTTTTCCACTGATCCTATATCAAGATTTCAGAGTGGAGAAAAAGAAAAGGAAAAAAAAAGACTCTTTCCTTAGAGGGAAAGGGTGTGAAATCATGGAATACTAGAATTTATGATCTGGGAAGGGTCTGTGGAGATCATCAGAAGAAAGCAGAAACTGGAAATTCATGAGCAAATGCAACAAATATGTATAGTTAAGTGTAACTCTAAGAATGCATGAAGGGCAAGGGGAGGTCAGGAAATATGCTTTAAAACACAGGCACACACACTTACAGGCACACAAACACACAACTATGTGTTGAACCTGACTACCACACTATTCATAAGCTTCCCTGAGATACAGACTAAGGTTATTCTCTTTTTATTACATGTCACTATTTCAACTACCAGGCTGAACAACAGTCTTTCCCCCTAGGGTATTAACAGGCTCTACATAATTGCAGGCAGTTATCACATTCTTCCAGTTTCTTGTTGATCTAAGTTATACATGTTTTGCTATGTACATCTCTTCTCATAAATCAGTCTTTCCTGCCTTTTAATCATTTTTGTTGCTTTTCTCTGAACTCTCTCCAGTTTGTCTTCACCTCACTGGTAATGAGGTTCCCAGATCATGGTGCATCATTCCAAGTGTGGTCTCACTGGTTGTGTGGAGAAAGACCATTCATTGCCTTTCTCCTTCCTGACCCACTGTTTCCATCCACACAGCTCTGATGTTGCCAAATCATATTGTAAATCCATCCTGACTTTTTGGCCCCCCGCTGCAAGCTTCTGGTGTATCCAAGCACTCCCTTAAACTGGATTCCTACACTGTCTCTATACCATGCCAAAAGAGTTGAAATATTGGGGGGACAAATCAATGGAAATTTGGTCTTCATCTGGGTTTGACTAATTTTTTTCAATGAATTAGCTCAACTGGCCATTTGATGACAGTGGTGGTGGTGGGAATAGGAGGAGGAGAAGCAGCAGCAATGGTGAACATTTGTATAGCTCTTTGTGGTTGGCAAGGTACTTTAAATATGTTGTGTGTGTGTAATTTTTTTGTTACTGTTTTTTGGGTTGTATGTGTCTTTATTTTTTTTTGCTTTTTTGGGGGGGAGGAAGGGCAGTTGGGGTTAAGTGACTTGCCCAAGGTCACACGGCTAGTAAGTGTGTCAAGTGTCTGAGGCCGGATTTGAACTCAGGTCCTCCTGACTCCAGGGCTGTGCTCTATTCGTGGCATCACCTAGCCACCCCTGTGTGTGTCATTTTTTACCAGCCTAAGTGTAGCTCCTTCTCATTTAGCACTGGGCAAAGTAAAATACTCAGTCATTGAGCTTTTGATCCAGCATAAAGAGGATGCTGAATAGTTAAGCAGTGGTTGAGAATAAACCAGGAGTCCAGAACTCTGGAACCCATTTGAAAACTGGTAAAGCCCAACTTCAGTCATGTCCAACTCTTCATGACCACATTTGGGGTTTTCTCGGCAAAGAAACTGGAGTCATTTGCCATTTCCTTCTCCAGCTCATTTTACAGATGAGGAAAGTAAGGCAAACAGGGTTAAGTGACTTGGCCAGGGTCACACAGCTAATAAGTATCTGAGGCCAGATTTGAACTCACAGAGGGAAGTCTTCCTGACTCCAGGCCTGGCATTCTATCCACTGCACCACCTAGCTGCACTACACTCAGAACAGAAGTCCAACAAACTCACAGTGCAGCACAAAATCTACACAAAGCATGGGTTTTCAACCACAAGGTGGAAAGAGGATAGTGTCTCCAGCCAACCCTGATGCTACCCTTCTTGGTTCTCCAGTCTCTCATTCTGATACCAGTTTGCCCACTCTTCTGGGCTTTGAAATGGGTACAATCACTTCCATTGCTACAATTATTCTAAAGGGCTGTACTTTTCTCCTCACCCATCCACAATGACCAAAATTGAGGAAGGGAAGGGGAAAAAATTTCCTTTTGGCTTGAGACAAGTTTGATATTTTCAGTAGGAACTTAATGAAAAGATTGGATTTGAAGTCAGATGACACAAGTGTCAAATTCTAGTTCTGTAAGCTTGGGAAAGTTGCTTATCATGTTTATACAGGACATAACTCATCATTCATATAGCCCTTCACATCTTGCAAAGTTTTTTTTAATACAAATATTAACCCATTTGAGCCTCATAATTACATTGTGAGTTATAAATATTATTATTATATTACATTATAATATTATATTTTTATTCCCATTTTGTATAAGAGGAAACAAGTCTGGAGACGCTCAGAGATTTGTCCAGAATCATACAGCTAGAACGTATCTGAGATAAGAGGCAAACTCAAATTTCCTGACTCCAAGGATGTGGGCCTCAGTTTACTCAGCAGTGTTGGACTAGGTAAGCTCTGAGATCCTTTCCATGGTTAAATTTTCTGATTCTATGAAAATAATGGAAGGAGTGGGGGATATCACAGATTCTCAGAGTTGGAAAGGACCTCAGAAGTCATCTGTTCCAACCTGTACCTCAATAGGAATTCACTGTACAACATTCTAGGCAAGGGGTCATCCAGCCAGGTTTCAAAACCTTAAAATGAGGGCCTTTACTCAAACACACCCTCCTCCATTTTCCACAATTCCTTTCCCATCCCTTCTCCTCTCCACCTTAATCAAAACATTTCTTCAGTGAGTCTGCTCTCTGCTAAAAGCTACCATGCTCCAGAGTTGGGACTAGCATGAGATAGGCATCCTTTTCTCCTATTCGCTGAGCTCCTGGAAGCCAAATATCCAGTTCCATTCCCTTGACTAACCCCAGGTTGCCAACCTCTGGGGTCCTGGGGATTTTACATCTCATTCCTAGGACTGTCTGGTGTTGCGTTGTTGGTACCTATGTAGGACACCCAAGGAATAGTGTAGGATCAAGGTGGGAAGGGAGAATCCACATGGAAACATCAGTGGGAAATTAGAAATGGGGATAACCATGAGGCTACTTCACTCATTCTCCCATAGTAATGCATACTCATTCATACTCCCATAAATTCATGCTCATTTATAAAAGGGTGACAATTATACTCATATTACCTATTTTAAAAGGTGGTCGGGAAGAAAGTGTTTTACAACTATAGAAAATTAAATAGATGCCATACCCTTGGTAGGTACCTAATGTCCCACTGTAAATCAATGAAAAAATGCAGGCAGAAAGTGTTTTACTAGAAAGTCCATTTTCACAAATGATAGTAACTGTCCTTGTAGTTTTAGAGATGTACCACAGGAATCATCTAGTCTCATCCATACTCTTAAGAGATGATGAGGCCTAATGTGATGACTGGACTTGGTTAACAACAATACAGCTATTTAGGGCGCTGGACTCCAGGCACTGGGTTCTACTTCTAACTCTGCTACTCTTAATGATCCTAGGCCTAAACAGATATCCTTGTGAGGTACCTAAAAAAAAAGGCTATATCCCTTGGTTGCTTTTGGGCCCAAATTAAAATCAAGAGCAAGGTTTTGTACATAGTAAGATACTTGATAAACATTTGTTTGATGAATGAAAATGGATGAGCAATAAAACACTGCACAGGTGGATAGTTATTTCTTGAAATATTTTGAAAAAGTCTGAAATAAATCATCTCATTCCACTATTTCCAAAAGAGAAAGTGAAATTGATAGAGAAATGACTAGGATTGATAGCCCACTATGATCGGGGAGGGGATAGAATCATGTCTTGTTCAAAATATCATAAAGCATTCTCATTAAGAAGGGCATACGACTATTTCTTGGACTACTCAGGCTAAGATGAAGGGTAAGAGGCTGCATTCTTCAGGTTTAGAGATGCTCAGTCTCCTTTTTCAATACTTCAACATTATGATGGCACCATGTTTCCTGTTCTCCTCACCTCCTATATCCAATCACTTATCATGTCTTGCCAATCACCACAAAGAATCAAAAATTAATGTAGAAAAATCACAAAGACCAAGCATAGCCCTGAAAAAAAGGAAAGAAAAGAAACCTTCTTCCAATCCTTCACAGAGATGGGGGATTCACAGAGAGGGGACATTGCACATAATATCAGACTTTTTTCAATGAATTGATTAGTTTTGCTATTTTTTCTCTTCCTCTTGTTTCTTTATTTTTTAATAATTATTATTATTAATAGTGAAAAAGATGGCTCTCTGACAGGAAGGAGGGAAGTAGATGAATGGGAAGTGAAGGCAATATAAAAACAAAAGATATCACTAAAAATTTATTTTAAAAAATCATCATCAAAGTTATGAACTGATTCAACCATTCTGGAGAATAATTTGGAACCTTGGCCATAAAACTGTACATACCCTTTGATCCAGCAATACCACTACTAGGTCTGCCTCCCAGAGAGATCATAAAAAAGGGGAAAAGGACCCATATGTACAAAAATATTAATAGCACCTCTTTTTGTGGTGGCAAAGAATTGGAAACTGAGGGAATGTCCATCAAATGAGGAATGGCTGAACAAGTTGAGGTATATGAATGTAATAGAATACTATTGTTCCTTAAGAAATGGTGAGCAGGTGGATTTCAGAAAAACCTGGTAAGACTTGCATGAACTGATGCTGAGTGAAGTGAACAGAACCAGGAGAACATTGTACATAGTCATGGTAACATTGTGCCATGAACGACTTTGTTAGACTTAGCTCTTCTGAGCAACACAATGATCCAAAACAATTCCAAAAGACTCATTATGGAAAATACTATACACATCCAGAGGAAAATTTATGGAGTCTGAATGCAGATTGAGGCATACTATTTGCTCTCTCTTTTTTGTTCTGTTTTTTTTTTTCTTGTGGTTTTCCCCTTTTGTTCTTATTCTTCTTTCACAACATGACTAATGTGGAAATATATTTACTATGATTGTACATGTATAGTCCATATCATATTGTGTGCCATCTTGGAGAGGTGAAAAGGAGGGGTGAAAAATTTAGAACTCAAAATCTTATAAAAGTTGAAAACTAAAATTTAATTAATTAACTTTTTAAAAAGAATAAATTTTAAAATCTGACTAAAAAATCATTATCACTAAGGCCACAATCTTGAGAATAGAAAGTTGTATCTATATCAAAGAATAAGAAATGGCAGATTTATTAGAAGAAATATTTACTTTGATATATGATGTAGCTATAAATTCACTAATGAGAATATTCCTTCTAACTCTAATAGAAACTTCTCTACAACTTAGTATATGATGACTGAGTCATTGTGGACAAAAAAAATTCATTACTCCACAGCTAACATGACAATGAATCTCTCTGAATTTAGCCAGCCTGGTCTTTTGATTACAGAGTTCCTCATGGTAGTGTGACAGTGACCCTGAGCTCTTGAAGGCTTTGTCAGCAGAGTACAAATCTGATGGGTCATCCCAAACTGGCAAAACTTCAAACACAGCCTTGGTGGTGATTATTATGGATATATAATTAAAATTTTTGAAATCCATGGGGATTATAGGACCTCTAAAATTTGCTGTATAATTTCCTGTCACAAAGGACAACTCAGTGGTAAACTATTGCCACCACAAAGTTTCCTTCTTAATCTGAAAAAATTCCAGAGTAAGAGCTTCCACAGATTCGCTTACAACACATTGCCCTTGCACCATCAATGATAAAACCAAGGCAGGATATGTAATACCATCATAAGAGTGGCAGAGGGACAGCCAGGTGGCGCAGTAAGAGCACCAGTCCCAGAGTTGGGAGACCTGGGATCAGTTCTGGCCTCAGATACCCACACAAAATAAATGGCCTTGTAACCTTGAGCAAATTACTTAACCCCAATTGCTTTAAAAAAAAAATAAGAGTGGTAGAATGGGAAGGGATAGTTGTATGTCTCCTTTAACCAAGGGAAATATCAAAGTGAGGGGAAAAGGGAAGATTTATGGGGCATCCCATTTCTCTTTCATCAACCTTGCCCATTCAACTTGGGTGAAGCATATTTACCAGCCAGTTATTAAGACTCATTAAACTCTTAAGTAAAGTTATGATTCTTCCTTCATGGTTATAAGCTAAACTCCATCTCTAAATTTTTTATCTGATCTCTATTTGACAAAAGACCCCCATGGCATGTTTGAGAATCCTCAGTTTCCTCATCTGTAAAAGTAGATGACTTGAGCAAGAGGGTTTTGAGGAGAAGGACAGGTGTCTCCTGATCCCTACTCCAGCATTCTTTCCAGAGAACCATGCTACTGATCACATAATACTTGAGAACATTTGGACAATTGGACAAATCTTTTGGTTCTCATCCATCTGTTTGGTGACATGAAGGCATAATATCAGATAATGCCTATAAAATAGCTAGCAGATGGTAGCTCTCTTCAGTTTCTCCCCAAAAAGAGAGGGTTTGACTTGATGGCCTCCGAACTTCCTTCTTGCTCTAGATTCTTACTCCTAAGCATGGTATTTGCCTAGGCAGAAACAGACCTCTTCCTCCACACACACACCTCTTCATTTCCTGTTTCAAAGGAGTGCTTCCCTCCCCACCTACCCCACTTCCCGTTGGGACCCAACCACTAAGTTCCTGTTTCCTGTCTGGAGAATGCTCCGCCTACTTCCCCAGGGCTACTTTGGTGACTCATCACTGGGATCATGCCAACCTGGTGGACTTCCAGAATCTTTTCATTATGGTTTTAGAATACTAAAATACTTTCAACAGATATTAGAAATAATAGAAAATTTCCACCAAGGAAAGGCTTCCCCACATAGCCTCCCTCCCAAGGCCCAAAGAGGCTCTTACATATGAGAAAGAGTGTGTGAATATTAGTGCTGTGTGGTGGTCACATTATTTCAGTCTTATTCAGATTCAGGGCTTTTGCCTACAGGATATCATTTTATCCATCATTTATACGCCCAGATAGCCTTTGCAGACAAACTTGAACACTTTAATATGGTAGAACCTACCATTTGGAAACAAACCTTTGGATAAAATTCTTGGGTAGGACAAATCTGGTTCTACTTTTATTTGTGATCTAGCAAAAAAGACTCAGCTATTTAATAGTTGATCCCTTCCTCCAAAAAAAAACATCTGTTAGCTATTTTATAGGTATTATCTAATGCTACCAAACAGATGGATGAAAACCAAAAGATTTGGATAAAAGTCCAAAAGTTCTCAAATATCATGTGATCAATAGAATGGTGCAGTGGAAAGGATGCTAGAGTGGGCATCGGAAGATCTGGATTCTATTCCATGTCTGCCCTTCATTAGTTATGTGACCTTACATGAGTCAAACTGTCTCTGACTCTCAGCTTCCTCATTTGCAAAATGGGGATAATCATGCCTGTCTTGCCTCTCTCTCAAAGGGTTGTTGTAAGACTCTAACGAGATACTATACATGAAAGCATTTTGAAAATGAAACAATACAAAATTAAAATGTAAAATCTTTCCCTAGTCAATTTGGACAGGTGACTGAATTTTTAAATTTTTATCCAGATGTTAAATTACTCTTCTCCTGGCAAACATGAAGTCATCTTGATCCTGTTATAGGTAGTGATCTGGGGCATTTTCTAGATCATATGTGAGAATGCTTCTCTCTTAAAGTAGTACCAGCTATCACCCTCCTGGTTCAAACAGGTAATGAAACACAAGATCAGCTGCCATATAATTATAGATGGTACTGAGGTTAATGAGCCCATGTAAGGGTTGAGTCTTTTGTTTGCCCTAGTGCTAAGACCTTTATAACTTCTACCTTAACCCCAGTTGGTCTATAGTTATCAAACAAAGCCAGAAAACCGCTTCCAAATATTTTTAAAGCTCTTACTAAGCTCTTATATTTTTGTCCTGTTTTCTTTTCCTTGTGAACTTTTCCCTCCCACAGTGCACAATTAAAAAGACACCTCGAAAAGGCTATTAAAAAACATTGATTGGTTCAACTGCTATTGTCATGACCCTAAAATATAATTCTATTAAGTTCTTAAAATATTGCAGACTAGTGCTTTGATGAAGAAGCCCTGACCAACTCTCCTGAGGTTGTTATTATTCATGGAGGCCTAGTTTGTTGGTGATGACATAACTCATCCTTCTTCTCATCTTTTGCCTTTATGTTTTAATCTTCGGCTGGTTCTTATTAAAAAAAAATCCATTGAGGAACAGAAGAAACCTTCCTACCAGCCCTGGAATGCTGCAGTGACCAAAATATGCCTCATCCATGCTGGTATTGCATTCCCAATGACAATGAAAGAGATCATAATTTTATTTATTTAGGTTTGATTTGCACAAAACAATACTGCACATTTCTGTTGCATTTGAACTTTTCAATATACTTTGACATAGATTTTATTAGATTCTCTCCAAACACACCTGCCCTCTCCTCCCTATATTCGTAAATCTTGAATGATGGATTATAAACTTCTATACATACACTCACAGAGAAATACGAGATAGACACAGAGAGAGAGACAGACAGAGACAGAGAGAGAGGCTGAATAAGGCAGCATGGAAAGTGCTAGACCTGGAGTCCAGATGACCTGGGTTCAAATTCTGTCTGTGACAATTTGTTGTATAAACATGAGAAAGTCATAAGATCTCAGCTGTGGAGCTGGAAGGGACCTCAGTGACCTTTAGTCTATAGCTGCCTCATTTTACAGATAAGGACACTGAGACCCAGGAAGGCAAGGTAACACTCACAACAAGCATTGGAAATGGAATTTCAACCTAGGTCCTCTCACTTGAAAACCAGTTCTCTTCCCATCATATCATACTGCTTCTTTAAGATTGTCTCAATTTCCTCATCTGTAAAGTGGGAACAGTAAAATATGTAGTGTGCAAGTTGTGTAGCTCAAATGAGACAGTCTATGTAAAGTACTTAGCAAACTGTAAAGCATTTTATAAAAGGGATGTTGTGGGGGATACAATGAGGACTACAATTAAACAACAGAAGCCAAAGGTCATCCAAGGTACAATGAAGAGACCCATAGTGAGCTAGAGAAGGATGTAATGCATTATAAACAAAAAATTACAAAGGAGTGGCATAAAGGAGGTTATCAGACATTTTTATTATAGAAAAAGATGGGTTGGTCATGTAGTGAGAGTCAGGCATCACTGACAGCCAGCTGATATTTTCCTATTAATGTCAAGAGACCCCAAGGAAAGTCCAAAGCACATGGAGTGGGTCCCCACCCCTGGAAAACTGATGGAAGGACATGGACAAAGATCACATGGAATGGGCAGTCACAGGCAGGTTTTGATCTGCATCACTGAAGAGAAAACCCATACCAGTAAGATCCCAGATCTATGGAGGACCTGGTATGGAAATGTCAGTTATTACCTGAGGGGCAGTGGGACATACTCTGAGCCACAGTCTTTTATCACACTTTTATTTCTTCCTCCCTTTTTCCCCCATACTCACCTAAATGTACTTCTTTGGATTTTTCTCAAAGGATCAGTATTAAGAAAAAAAAAAGAAATGTTTTTGTTCAGTGTTTTCAGTTATATCCAACTTTTTGTGACCCCATATGGGGTTTTCTTGGCAAAGGTACTGGGATAGTTTGACATTTCCTTCTCCAGCTCATTTTACAGGTGAGGAAACTGAGGTCACAGTTAGTATTTGAGACTGGATTTGAACTCAGGTCTTCCTGACTCTAAGCCCAGCTCTCTGAGTCACCTGGCTACCTCTACCAAGTACACAGCAGGCATTTAGTAAATGATCATTTCTGTTCTTTTCCCCTTTTCCCACTGCACCACAACTCCACCCCCATCCCTGGCCTTGGTAAAATGAAGCCTCTGTTTCAGCTGCCTGCCATAAGAAAATTCACGGTGAATTAAGACTCTGGAATAGGATCACCTTTCCTAGCTTCCCACTCCTACAACCACAACTTTGAGGATTCAGTCTGGAGAAAAGAAGGTCACATCCTGCACGGGTCAGTGGGAAAGACTTCACGAAAGACTAAGAAGGCTCATGTGATCCTCCAGTCAATCCCTTTCCAAAGGCAAATCTGACTGTCAAGGAATCCAGGTGCAGAGGAAAAGTGGTAAAGTGCCAGTGTTGAAAACCAGAATAATCAATTGATCAATCAGCATTTATGAAGCACCTATTGTGTTTGTTCCAGCCACTGTGCTAGGTCAGAAAGCCAAGCCCTGGGGCTTGCTGGTGGAAGATTAGTATTTGAGTAAGGGATGAAAGTGGGATGTGGTGGGAGAGAATCACAGGCCCAAAGGATCACAACATAGAATTAGAAGAACTTTTCTGTTTTTTGGATCCCTCCAATAAGAAAGATCAGTAACTTGCTTGTAATTTACAAATATTTATTTTTATAAATATAATAAACATGTATGTTTATATTTATTTAATTTATAGTCACATCTATAATAAAAATTAACTTAATTAATAAAATGATATTATTTATATTATAAATATATAAATAAAATAAACATAAATGTATGTGTAAGTGTAAAAAAAAGATTTAAGTGACTTGCCCAAGGTCATATAGTTAGTGTCTAAGGCCAGACTTGAACTCAGGTCCTTTTGATTCCAAGGTCAGTACTCTATCTACTGTGCCACTTAGCTGTCCCCCACATTGCCTTTCAGAAAAAAATATGCAGGGGATTAAAATAACAAATGAAAGACAAAATTTTAAATTTAACCTTGGTTTTCCATGCAAAGAATGGGCCTAACCTCTGCTTCTTGTTTTTCCGTCGTTTCAGTTGTGTCTGACTCTTCATGAACCCTTTTGGAGCTTTCTTGGCAAAGATACTGGAGTGGTTTTCCATTTCCTACTCCAGATCATTTTACAGATGAGGAAACTGAGGCAAACAGGGCTAAGGGACTTTCCCGGGTCACATAACTGGATGAGCCTTCCTGACTCCATGCCTGGTGCTCTGTGCACTATATCACCTAGCTGCCCCAACTCTACCTCGCCTTCTCCTCTTACTCCCTAACAAAGCATTCGGTTCTCTTTGGTTCATTAGTTACAAAATCCTTCACAATCTGGCTACAATTTAGCTTTCCAAAATACACATTATTCCCCTTCACACATGCTACATTCCAGACAAATAGACCTACTTACTTCATATATGATGTTCCCTTTCCTGCCTCCATAACTTCAAACTGATGGTCTCTCTTACTCCCATGCTTCAAGTGTTTTTCTTCCTTTCTTCTGTCCTTTGGAACCTCTACCTCCCTTTAAGGTGCAGCTCAACTGCCTGTACTTTAAGAAGCCTTTTCCTTTTCCTATCTGCTTCTTGCCCCCTCCCACAAATAAACTTTGTGTTTATTACATGTGCATGCATATATATATATATATATATATATATTCTATATTTGATTATCTGAATACACATTGTACCTTACCTCCCTCCCTTGCACCGCCCCCACCTTAGAATATAAACTCAGTGAGGGTAGACACTCAAGTCATACTTTTTGTCTTTCTATTCTTAGTGCCTTGAGAGCCTTCTCCAGTCCTCCTGATCTGTATCTCACCACAGGACCCAGAAGGCTCCAGAGAAGAGAGTGAGGCTGGTAACTGCACAGCCCTCCCTCACTTAAATCCATTTCACTTGCAAGTCATAGCATCATCTTTCTGATGTTGTGGTCCTCTTTGAGAACGAACAAACCACAACTAGTGTCTTAACATGGAACCTGGAACATAATCAGTGCTTAATAAACGCTTGGTTGGTTGATAAACAGTAGAATTAATTAAAGTAGAGACAGAAAATCATTTTTGATACAGAAGTTCCTATCTGTGTTCAGTTCTTATTTTTTGTTCCTGTGACATCATATGTGTTTAGTAAATGCTAGTCTAATGACAGATGGATTCCTTAGGTGAATGTAAGGACAAGAACTCTATTGCTGCTTCTTCCAAGCATCCTATTCTGTAGACAACTATCAGATCCCTGGAATAAAATGTATTGCAGGTCAGTGGTAAATAATTTGTATGTGTCCTATCTTCTAGCCAAATTGGGGAACTGATCCTTGGGTGATTAGCTGGGGATATAGCTCTCAGGGTATCAAACTTAATTGCAAAGGATGTTAAGGGCCATTAAGAAAGGCTACTGGGGTTTAGGTGCCTTAATGCAAGTCAGTTATATAGGGCACCAGAGGTTTAACACTCTCTGCATCTGATTATTCCTATTTCCATGGAAAAGAAACAGGACTCAGATTGCGTTGCTCAGTTTTAATGGGGAATTGGAAAAGTTGGTAAAGCATTCAGTCTTTGCAAACTCTTTCTTCCTGCCCATTTCTTCTTATTTATAAAAACTAGTTTTCTTCACAAAAATCAAAGGATTGCTGTCTTGACTGCCCAATGGCAGAAAATTCATTGGCTTGGCATTCTTTCTGGTTTTTACTGATAAGAACCCACTGCCCTGGAAATTGGTACTGCCAGCCAGTGACATTCTGGACCTATGATCATCACTGTCCACAATTCATACCTCTTCCCCAGTGTTTTTTAGTTTGTTTTTGTTTTTTCCTTTCATCCCTGGTCAGAAGAAATTATACTGACTACTTCTAGAAATCTCTACTCTATCGATTTCCATGGAGTTCAATCCTCTATGTGCCAATATGTTCCTCTTGCTCTCCTCGCGTCCCTCCTTGTAGCTGACCCCTCCCACCCTTCCAACTCTGCCTCTCATCTCTCCCCCCCATGCACACAACTTACAGGAATTGTTTATTAAAAGTTAAATTGAAAATTAAATTGTTCATTATTGCTCATGGCAAGCAATAATGTATAGTTACTAGAAAACAATGAAACTTGGAAAAGTAGAATTGGTAACTTAGGTCTCCTGGATAGAATGGGTTGCCAAGTCCTGGTTCTCCCAAATAGTAACTAACTCACTGTGTGATCTTAGAAATATCACTGAGCCTCAGTTTCCCCATCAGGAATACAGCCCACCAGTCTTCTCATTCCCTAGAAATAAAATATCACAGTTTCATACCTGTCAGAGATTATACTATGTAACATAACTTTTTTTCAAAGAATCAAGGCAGATTTGAACCGAGTAGAAGCTCAGCCCAAATTTAGGAAAAGGTCATAGCTAAATTAACAGAGAATTCTTATGCTTATAGTAGTGATTACAACCTGCTTCTTCTCTGGATAAATAAGGAGAGCCAGGTTTTTTAAAGGAATCATAGGCTTTGTTAATGGGACTTCAAGCTAAAAAAAATCGAAGTTCTACTATGGATAAAGTTCTGGACCTAGAGTCAGGAAGACCTCAGTTCTAATCTAGCCTTTGACATTTAGTAGCTATGTGATACTAGGTAAAGATAACTTAGTCTCTGTCTCAGTTATCTCATCTGTAAAATGGAGATAATAATAGCACCTACCTCCCAGGGTCGTTAGGAGACTCAAATGAGGCAATATGTGTGAAGCACTTTGTAAAATTGTGTAGTGCCATATAAATGCTAGTTATTATTATTAGAAAGGACCCTAGGAATTACCTAGTCCAAGATTCCTGATTTTACAGAAGGAAGAATCTGAGGCCCAAAGATGTTAAGAAGCTTGCTCATGGTCTTGTAATTCATAGAAAAGCCAGGGTTTGAATTCATGCTGTCTGACTCCAGTAAAATGGAGAAAAAAAGATCAGCTGCCAAAGAAAACACAGACGGGGAAATGTTTACCTTTCTGTGCCATTCAAATAATAAATCATTGGTACGTATCACCAGGCAATGGCATCCATGAAACAGGCCAATAACCTAAAGTCTGTGACAAAAACACACAATTCTACTGAATATGTATCATTAGAATGTGTGAATAATTTTGGAAATTAACTTATCCTGCTCCCTCTTGGCTTACATAAAAATTTCATCCTATAGACACTATATCAATATATCTACTTTCTTTACAATTCGCATTCTTTCGCAAGGCAAGGTTTGTACTAGGATTTCTAAGCTTTTTGTTGTCTTGAGTCTCTAATTCCTCCTTTAAAATATACTCTAGGCCAATACACACACACTCACACGCACATACACATGCATATGCACACGCACACACACATATATACATACACACTCTCTCTCCCCTCACACTCCATTTTTTCCACCTCTTTCCCTCTATCCGTGTTTGTATGTGCCAGTCTGGCGTAATATATTGGCTATTTGTGGCCTAGTGTAGCAACAGGAGCCCTTAATGAGATTTTATATTTCAAGCAGGGGACTTCCAGATTCCAAAGCTCAATATAAAGCTGCCAATACTGAGCTGGCATTAATTAGTATATCACCCATGGCCTGAGAGGTTGTGGTATTATATGGATATAATTTATCACAGTAGAAAGCTGAGGGCATTTCATTTGAAATTAGAGCATGTTCACAGTTTGTAAGAATGAGAAACCTTCAGTCTTCAGAGTCACCACCCCTCCCCCACTCCCCTTATCACACAACTGGGAAACAAAATCAGCCTATTAAGATTAATGTATGACTCTCTCTGTCTGTCCTGCATTTATTCACAAATAGGAAACTGCAGATACAGTTGTTTCCAAAAAAAGATGGCATCAATACATTTTCTCTGGCCTTGATATTGACTGCCCTAAATGATCAACTTAGTTTTACAGGGGAAAGAAATAGAAGATGAGGAAAAAAAAAAAAAAAAAAAATATATATATATATATATATTTTAATAAAGGGGGAGAGAGACAGAATACAAGTGGTTCTGAAGAACAAATAGCAATTAATATGCATGATACTGGGAGGGGGAAGAATGGGAGGAAGAAAGGAGAGAAACTATTGGGATTGGATTAATGTGATATCTGCCTCCCGTGGGAAGGGTCTTATGTTGCCTCAAGATGCCATGTTGATTGCCCACCTAACTGTGAGGGGAATTGAAAGAAAATGCCCTTTCCAGTTGTGAATCAACATGATATAGGAAGAAGAGGAGGGAAGAGTATGTGCATTTATTAGGCACCTATTATATGTCAGGCACTGTGCTAAGTGCTTCACAAATATTATCTCGTTTGATCCTCACAACAATCTACTTGGGAAATAGGTGCTATTATTATTATTCTCATTTTACAACTGAGGAAGCAGAAGCAGACAAAAGTTAAGTGACTTGCCCAGAGTCACACAGCTACTAAGTGTCTGAGGTCAGATCTGAAATCAGATCTTCCTAACTCCTTGTTTTATCTACAATCCCACCTGTTACCTGAATATGGAATCAGGACATTCAGGTCTCACCTTTGACACCACCTGTGTGACTGCACAAGTATTTAACTTCTCTCAGACTTAATTTTATCATATGTAAGATGGAGAATAATTATCCCTGTAGTACTTAACTCACAGGGGTTTTGTGAGGATCAAACAGAATAATCTATGTGAAGTTCTTTGCAAACCTTAAAGTTATATCTACATGTCAGCAATCCCATGAGAAGGAAGCTTAGAGGTCATCCATCCTCTAAATGAGATGGAAAAATGAATTGCTTAGATGAGGATGTAGATGAGGATGTAGAAGAGCGATGTTTGTGGCAGCAAGGAAATGGGAACAAAGTAAATGCCCCACAATAGGGGAATGGCCCCACAAATGCTAGTATGTGAATGGGACAGAAGATGACTTGCTACAAGAAATGAGGACTATGACAAATACAGAGAAGCATGGCTAGCACAATGTCTGGCATGCAGTAGGTACTTAATAAATGCAGATTGATTGGCTGAAAGACCTGAAGTGATGAAGAAAGAAGGAAGCAGAGCTGGGAAAAATATTTATACCCAATGACTATAATTATATAAATGAAGATAATACTCTTAAAATTAATATTAAAATTACAAAAAAAAATAAGCTCAGCTCCAGAGAAGAGATATGAAAAGGCATTTCCCTCAACACCTCTGCAGAAGGTAGAGAAGGTCCACAGGTATAAAACATTGCGTATGTCAGGAATTTTTTGATGTATTGACTGATTTTGCTAATTTCTTTCCTCTTCTTGCTCTTTTTTTTTGCTTCTTAAAAAAATTAAATCCTTTGTTATAAGGGATGGCTTGAGGTGGGGGAAGGACATATATAGAGATAAATCTAGGTAATATAAAAACATAATATATCAATAAAAATCTTTCTTTTAATAAGGCCTGGGGTCAATTGGGTGCCAAGGCCATTGGGCCTTCTCCAAGAAGTGGGTTCCATCTCACTATATATAATTCTGTTCAGTTTTCTATTTTTTCTGCTGAAAAATATTAAGGATCCTATGCAAATCTCTGAAGTTTATCCCGACTGAGTGACAACTGGAGCCAGACTTCTCAAGACCAAGATCAGGCACAATCCTAAAGCAAGTAAAATTTACCTGATAATTCTTAGACTTACCTTTCTGAACCTTTCTGTTCCCATTAGAAGCATGTTCCCTCCCCAGCTTCAAAATCCTCTCTATCCTCTATGCCTTTCTGTTGACTCTCCTCACCCTGACTTCATTCTCTCCTCTTCTTGTTGCTGTTCAGTCTTGTCTGACCCTTTGTGACCCCACTTGGGGTTTTCTTGGCAAAGATACTGGACTGATTTGCCATTTCCTTCTCCAGCTCATTTTACAGATGAGGAAATTGAGGCAAACAGGCTTAAGTGATTTGCCCAGATCACATAGCTAGTAAGTGTCTGATGCCAGATTTGAACTCGGAAAAATGAGTCTTCCTGACTCCAGGTCTGTTATTTTCTCTATCCACTGCACCACCTGGCTTCTCCTTCCTGTCTTAGGAAGAAACTAATTTCAGTTATTTGTACCTTGGTGTAAATTAATTTGAGAAGCATTGAACTTGTAGTGACAGTCATAAGAGGAACTGTAATAAAGCAAGCAATATAAAAGGCATCCCAAAATTTAAAAAATATATAGATAAATTCGTATTAAGTGGAAACCCCAGAGAAATCTGGCACTCAAGTCTTAAGGTCTATGGAAAGAGAAACTCTTGGGACATTGGCCCACATGGGCAAAGACTACAGAACATCTTAAGGCCCCTTTGGCAAAAACACCACATGTTGGAACCAGACCAGCAAGGATCTCATCAGAAATGCCAAAAAAGAGTATCAGTGTTGGGAGGCAGAGGTGGTTAGAAGCAAATATCATCTCAGAGCTTCCAATTTGAACTAATTATTCTTGATAATTCATTGCTAAGATCAGCTGTTTCTACTTCCTAAAGTGATACAAATGCTGTCAGTGTCCTCTAAATTTCAGCAGCCTAGGACAAAGTCCAGATCTCCCCATCATAGTAATGCCTGTAGGTGGCAAAAACAATCAGGTGGAAGTCAAGAAACCTAGGCCAAGGTCCTGACTCTTTCACTTAACTATCCCTGTATTTTTCTTCACTCAGTCATTCAGGAGATTCATTGATGTTTAGTTCAGCCCTTTAAAAAAGCCTAGTTAAAATGATGTGTTTTACAATTTCATATTTTGACTATATATGGAATGAATACAAATAACTTTCAGTAATTAGACAATGGCCTACAAGACATAGTGTTGTAAACTTGTAGGCTAGCCTGGCATGTTGCATGTTTATTTCATTTTAAGACTGGATTTTTGAATATGTTATGGGAAGAATCTAGGTGTTAAGAAGGACCAGAATTTAAGAACACCTTGAAGACCAAACTGTGGCAAATCAGCTCAGTCTATTTTTTTATCCATATTGTAAAGGAAATAGAAATGAGATGAAAATTTTTATTTTAAAGTAAAATTACAATAAGTATTTTTGCATCATTTGACATGCCTGGTCCTTATAGTATAAATTAGTGCCTGGAAGAAAGAAAGTGAACTTTTGTTATATAAAAACATTTACTGAGTCCTTCCTGCATCTCTAGATCCTGGTCCTAATCCTGATTTCACCACTGTCATTGCTGACATGGGGCTCTAAGCATCTTCCAGGTCTATTTTCTTCATCAATGAAATAAAAATTACTTTCCTTGCCCATACCCCTCTAGGCTACCCTAAAGATTCATTGATTATTATAATGGCCCTGGGCTAACTTAATAGCAAGCAATTCAGTCTCCCCTAGGTACAGAAGAACCCTGGAGAAGTCTTTGTTCATTTGCTTTTCTGCCTCCAGTCATTTATTCCAGAAATCCTAAACCTTTTTTGTGACATAGACTCCTTTGAAAATATGGTGGTCTTTCTTCATATAATGTCTTCAAATGTATAAAGTAAAATGCATAGGATCACAAAGAAAAACAATCCTATTGAATATAGTTATCAAAAATATTTTTTTAAATCAAGTCCCTGAACACCAGGTTAAGAATTCCTGTGTGAAACCATTTCTGCCCTTGGCTCTAAAATATGCTTCCTACAACACTTCAAGGATCTGTGAGAGTATTAATCTCTTCACAGATGTAGACTGCATCCCCTTGGTACCCAATAAGTGGTTTGGATGTGCTGCTATGACCAAAAACTCTGTCATGTGGTGGCTAATCTGGTGACAAGCTTCTTCAGATTTAACGAGGCTAGTCCTTGGATGACAGACAGACAACACAATTTGTTGTTGGGACTGCATCTGAACCCTTTCCAGGTGAATAGTGCCCACCAGAGTTTAGGCTCCCCTGGTGCAGCCCTAGAGAACTTAGGGTCCTTTCCACACCATGAGAAAGAGGGAAAATAATGGGGAAATGGCATGTGCTGTTTATTAGAGGAAGAGTTCCAACAGACCCCAAGGGGTCTTTGGATATATTTCAGAAAATCCATGAACTTTGATGGGGGGGAGGGAGGGGGAAAAGAGAGAGAGGGGGGAGAGAGGGGGGGGGGAGAGAAAAGACGGAAAGGAGGAAGGGAGAGAAAGAAAAAAGAGAAAAAGAAAAATGGAAGGAAGGAAAGAAGAAAGGAAGGAAGAAGTGAATGAGAATAAATGAATGAATGAACAAATAAATTTTAAAAATGGAAATCTTTCTCGCTAACCTTGGTTTCCTTTGTAATCCTACACATTTTACTTTATGCATGTAAGAACATTATTTGGACAAAGGTATCACCAACTACCAGAGGGTCTATGGCACAAAAATATCTGAAGTAGAGAATAGTTTTATATGAATATAAGCTCTTTACATTCCGGTATTTGCATATTATAACCATAACATTATATTTCTACCATTTATATAACTTGAAGTCTATACTGACTCCCTAGGTATTCTCCTGTCCTGCTGACACTGAAGGAAATATTGCCCTCACCTTACCCTGGTACAATTTTAAATGTACTGTAGCTAGGACAAAGTGGATAGAGCGCTTGACCTCAAGTAAGGAAGAACTGAGTTCAAATCCAGTCTTAGATAACTTTTTTGGCCCTACCCCTCTGGCATATTCTGAATATTCATGGATTTCTATAATGACCCTGAGCTCCTTAAAAGCAGGTAATTCATAGACTCCTAGGTACAAAGGGACCCTTGAAAAGTCTTTGTCAGCTTCCTAGCTATGTGATCCTAGGCAAGTCACTTAATTTTTGCCCTTCCTCAGTTTTTTCATCTGTAAAATGGGAGCAACAATAGCACTTCCTTCCCAGGATTGTTGTGAGGGTAAAATAAGGCAATATTTATATAAAGGGCTCTGTAAACCTTAAAGTCTTATATAAGCTGTTGCTGTTTATTCATTTCAGTCGTATCTAACTCTTTGTGACCAAATTTGGGATTTTGTTTTTGTTTTTGTTTTTTTGCTTTTTTGGAGGGGGAAAGGCAGGGTAATTGGGGTTAAGTGACTTGCCCAAGGTCACACGGCTAGTAAGTGTTAAGTTTCTGAGGCTGGATTTGAACTCAGGTTCTCCTGACTCCAGGACCAGTGCTCTATTCACTACACCACCTAGCTGCCCCAGTTTGGGGTTTTCTTAGCAAAGATACTGGAGTGGTTTGACATTTCCTTCTCCTTCCTTTGTTTTACAGATGAGGAGACTGAGGCAGACAGGCTCAAGTGACTTGTCCAGGGTCACACTACAAGCACATGCCTGAGGTCAGATTTAAACTCAATTTTTCCTAGTACTCCAGGCCTGGTGCTCTATGTACTGAGCACCCTAGATGTCATTGTCTGGCGATATTTCCTTGTGAACTCTCTTCTGCTTATAAACACCTCTTTCTCCAATCTTTCATCCTTTCAATTTCAAACCAAGCCTAGGAAGAAAGAGCTGCCCCACCCAGGTTGTTGTCACTGGCACCTGTAATGAGCAGACCCTCTATTCCGTCATCTAGATCATTAATAAAATGTTAAATAGTCCTGGACCAAGGAGTGACCGAGGTGGAAATCCACTTAATCTGCCTCCAGGCTGACACTGAACCAGTGTTATAATATTAAGCTACAACACAGAACTCCAAAAATTGGCTTCCCTGTCATCCAGAAATGATGAAGTTCTGAAGCCACACAGCTGTTATAATTATGTGGAAAGAAAGAACCCAGAGCTTAGAATCACAAGGGCTGGGCTTGAAGCTGGCTTCCAATAGCTTCCCAGCTATGTGTCCACAGACCAGCCGTTTAAAATCTGTAGCCTCAGCTTAAAACTCATTTGTAAAATAGAGGAAATAATCAGTTCATATTCACACTCATGGCAGGCAGCTAGATGGCTCAGTGCATACAATGCTGGTCAGGAAGTTAGGAAGACCTGAGTTCAAACCCAACCTTAGACACTTACTGGCTATGTGACCCTGGCCAAATCACTTAACCCTGTTTACCTTAATCCTCTGGAGAAGGAAATGGCAAAATCACTCCAGTATCTTTGCCAAGAAAACCCCCTGAACAGTATGGTCCATGAGGTCACCAAGAGTCAAACATGACTAAACAAAACTGCACTCATATAGTACTTTTAAATCTTTTTCTTTACAACCAACCCATGAAAAAAGTAGAACAATAATTATTCCCCATCCTACAGAGAAGGACTTTGAGTCTCAGAGGAGTGATAACTTGGCCACAATGACACATATCGTCCCCCTAATCAATAAACTCCACTGGCTCCCTATTCCCTTCAAGATTCAATAAAATTGGGGCAGCTAGGTGGTGCAGTGAATAGAGCACTAGCCCTGGAGTCAGGAGGATGTGAGTTCAATCTGGTCTCAAGCACTTGACACACTAGCCATGTAACCTTAGGCAAGTCACTTAACCCCAATTGCCTTGCCTTCCTCCTTCCAAAAGAAAAAAAGGTCAAATAAAATCCTCTGTTGGGGATTTAAAGGCAACCTGACCCCTTCCTTATTCTCCTCCACACACTGGCTTCCTTCCTCTTCCTCTTCCTCTTCATCACACACTAGACCCCAGTTCCCAGCTCCATGTCTTCTCCTGGCTGTCCTCTGAGTGTTTTCACCTCTACCCCATAATCTTTCTGGTTTCTTTCCATTCCCAGCTCAAATCCCACCTTCCATAAGGAGCCTTTCCCAATCCAATGACGATGATGATGGTGGTGATAAAATGAAATACTTGGAAAGTGCTTTGCAAACCTTAAAGCCCTCTATAAATGCTGGGTCAGCTAGGTGGCACAGTAAATAGAATGCCAGACCTGGAGTCAGGAAAATGCCTCTTTCTGCATTCAAATATGGCCTCAGCTAGTTACTCGTTGTGTGACCCTCTTGTAAATCACTTAACCCCATTTACCACAGTTTCCTCATCTGTAAAATGAGCAGGAGAAGGAAATGGCAAACAGTATCTTTGCCAAGAAAACCCCAAATGGGGTCATGAAGAGTTGGACATGATTGAAAACACCTGAACAAAAACATAAATGCCAGCTATTATGATTATTATGATCTCTATTCAAGACCCTCCTTTGACAATACTAACTGTGTGACTATGGGCAAGTCACTTGACCTCTCAGTGCTGTAAGCAGTTATCTCTCTAAGACCACATTTCAGACAGACTGCTGATCCATATTGGCAGAAGGAGTTTCCACATCAGGGACTTCTTTGCACTGATGAAATCACAAGTCAGGGCAAAAAACAAAAGCATTATTAATAGCTACCAAGTGAATGGATATAGCCCAAAGTGAGTATTTATTATAGTCCCTGAATAATGAGAGTTGCTTTGCACCCTGCAAAAAGTCAGAGCTGAATGAAGATATTAAGTGCAGATTTAGGCCAAACTTAACTGGCGTACCTTCTGCTCTTGTGTGTCGCCAGCTGCGTTCTCCAGCAGCCTCAACTCACCAGGGAATTTTCTAGTAGCTTACAGTTTTTCCCATTTGTCAGCCCAGTCAGAGCTCTAAATGCACAATCTAGGTCTCCAGAATGCATTGTGCTGTGCACCCCTCCCCAGGGGATGGAGGGCACCAAATTTAATGAATAGATTATAATGAGAAATAAATATTCTGAAATGTTTTTCAACTAGGCTTAAATAGCCTTTTGTTCCGGCATTGTTCGTGTTTCATGAAGGAAAACGGTGTATTCTTTTCAGCCTTGAAACAAGAAGCTAGCAATCTGACAACTGTGCGTGAAGGGGAGACAGTTGATGGTCCCTGTCCCATTGCATCATTGCTGAATTCTGTAGCGTGGCCCCTCCTTGTTTCTGCACTACTTCATGAAGAAATGAATACATGTAGACCTGAGTGCCATTACTATCAGGGATACAAAGGCCCATGGCACACATCTCCTGAATATTTGACAGCTTCTGAACTAGTAGAGAGAGCAGTGAGGTGGTATGGTAGATACAGTGCCGGGCCTGCAATCAGGAAGAGCTGAGTTCAAATCTAGCCTTAGACACTTACAAGCTGTGTGAACCTGTCACTTAACCCTGTTTGCCTCAGTTTCCTCATCTGTAAAATGAGCTGGAGAAGAAACCGGCAAACCACTCCAGTATTCCTGCCAAGAAATCTCCATAAAGGGGTCACAAAAAAATTGACTATGACTGGAACTGAGACAATAACAACAAAGAACTACTAGAGGTGATAGTGTCAATCTGGGAATATTTTTCCATTTGAGGTCATTAACATGTCCATCCCTTTTCCTTTTCCCACTCTTTAATAGTGTGACTGTGGGAAGGTGTGGAGCTGTATCTGCAGGGTTCTGGGCTTCCCTGTGAAGCACTCAGCAGGAATCCAGAAGGAAACCAAGTCTCTCCGAGCTTCAGGATGTTGCCTGATACTCTGTGAAAACTACCTGCTTGAGTCTTTCATCTCCAACTAACCTGCCACACAGGTCACTTCCTGCGCCACAACTGGGAGTTCCTGATTCCTGTGCTTAGAAGAGGACCGACCTCAAAGAAAGAAAATCTGTACTAATCAGTCTTTTCCTCTGAGTTCATTCCCTGGGCAGAGTGAAGCAAAAGTGACTTTAATGGTGGCAAATAGTAATGGCAAAAAAAAAGAGTATGGCCCAGTGAAGAGGTTGCTAGGACAGGAGTCAGATGACCAGGGTTCAAATTTTGCCTTTGCTGTTGGCTACCTAAATAACCTTGGGTGAGTCTACTTCTTTAGACCTGATTTGTAATCAGTCAATCAATAAACAAACATTTATTAGGCGCCTGCTATGTGCCAACCACAAAAACCGGTAAAAAGTCCCTGACCTCAAGGAGTTTACAATCTAATCTAGTGGGAAAGACAACATGCCAACAAATATAGACAAAGTAAGCTATATAGAGGAGAAATTAGAAAACAATTAACAAAGGGAAGACACTCAAATTAAGAGGGGTTGGGAAAGGTTTCCTGCAAATGATGGGATTTTAGTTGAGAATTAGAAGAAGCCAGGGAAGGCAGTAGGCAGGTGAGGAGGAAGAGCTTTCTGTAAACTGAGGGGACTGGAATCGATTTTGGGGGTCCCTTCCAGCTGTAGCTAGGAGCCTAGGATTGCTTCCATACAAGCGAGGGGCATCCATAGTAACAGTGTGCCAGGCAAGATGGCATCATGGGTCACCTTCTACTTCACAGAATAAAAATCACTCATGCCAGCCACAGCACAAGCTGAGGGCTGCTGGACTAGGAGTCAAGACATGTGTGTACTTGATTTTCATTTCCAACTACTGTGTGGCCTTGAGCATATTGCCTAACCATTCTGTTCCCTGATTTCATCATGTCTAAAATGTGAATAATAATATTTTACATATGGGTCCTAATGAGAATCAAATGAGAAACTAGCTAAATGGATAAAACCTATTATAGGAAAGATGAAAGATAATTAGGGAGGAAAAGAATAAAAATATGAGTTGACTGTTTATAAGAAACTGAGAGGTGATCATACATTTGTAAAATTAGAATGATTTCTTTGATTAGGGGAAAATTATAAATATGTATTTAGTGGATGAATATATGCCTTTTTAATTAAAAAAACTTGTGAATATCAAGTGAAATGATGTGATGTTAATGCACTTTAAATAGTACAAAGTCCTGTGCAATTATAAGGTATTGTCAATAGGGTAAATTCAAAAGGAAGGGAAAAAACATCTATTAAGCACCTACTATGTTCCAGGGACCTCCTATTTATTAAGCACCTACTAATGCCCCAGGAATTGTGCTAAGCACTTTAGAAATATTATCACATTTGATTAGCACATAGCCTAGTTGAAATGGTTCTCGAGAGCCTGTGATGTTTGCCTGTGTTGATTCCTACATGCCCTATCACATTCTCATCCATAAACCATCCCCCTGACACAGGTAACCTCCAGCCTGCAGCTACACCCTCTGATCAGACCTTGGGAAGCATCCTGCTTCTTGGGTGTTAAATACACCCTCATGTTTATTAAACTTCTGTACTCCTTTCTGGAGCCTGATCTGCAACCCCTCTACTTCTCTGCTGTGATAAGCAGCCTTCTCATTACATCCTGTTGGCCCATGATGGTGACATGTGACATCTTTTTCCCCAACACTGTCAGTGATAATCCATCATAGATCACCCCTTAGGACTGAATATCTGTAGGGACCACGTTCTTTCAACACCATTCAAAATGTGCTTTCATTAATGTCATTTCCAGCTCTGGGATAGATTAAGTAAGACAAAGACTAGGTTAACCAGTGTGTTCTTAGGAAGCTAGAAGAAAGCATGTCTTAAAAGATAAAAGACCTGCTTGGTGGTCTTAGCCAGGTAGAAGACCAGCTCAGCTATTGGCTCCATACTTCTAGTATATGCCTGGAATACAAGGGATAAAAAGGATTAAAATCCTAGAGACCATCTAGTCAAAGCTTCTTATAGAGAAGTAAACTAAGGCCTAGAAAGCTTAAATGGTCACCTACGTATTACATGGAGGAGTTGAGATTTAAACCTAAGTCTTCTAATTCTTTCTACAATATCTTGGGAAGATTCTGAAGATCACCTGGCAAGATACGACACTGGTTACCAACGTCCTCTCTCAGGTTGAACTGCCAAGCATTCAAACTCTACTGAAGACAGCCCCGTTGTTTGGAATGCCAAAAGTACATTTGCTTAAGAGGTAAGCACTCACATAAAGGTCAAACGAAGTGATATGAGTACACTCTCAAGGTTTCTCTGAAAAACTTTGGAATTGGTTTTGAGACATAGGAGAAGCTGGCACAGGACCACCCAACATGATGTTCCTGAATCAAAGAAAGTGCTGTGCTCTGTGAGAAAAGCAGAACTGAAGTAATTCAAAAGAAACGTGAGACAAATCTATAGACATCTCCGCTCCACATGTTCCTGTGGATTATTTGTGTCCAACCTGTGGCAGAGCCTTCTGAATTCATACTGGTCTGATCAATCACAGTCTGGCACTTTGTACCTTGACCCCAACATAGTAATGTCATTTTAGTCCAAAGGACAACAACCAATCAACTACAGAATCTTGGATTTCGAATTAGAAAGGACCCTAATGGCCTTTTACTAACAGGGGATCAGAAAGGATGTATGTCCAACTTATTTTACAGTAGACAAAGTTTAAAACACACAGGCAGAAACTGGAAAAAAAAAAAAGCAGGATCTGAACTCAGGCCTTCAGATTTTAAATCCCACATTCTTTCCATTCTCCAACTCATATTTGAAAAAGAATTCCCACTACAGTATAACCGACAAGTAGTCATCTGAGCTTTGTTTGCAGAGCTCCGAGTTGGCAACTACCTCTTGAAGAAACCCGTTTTACTTTACAGGATAAATACAAAATAATCAATAGAGGGAAAGCACTAGAACTAAGAACTAATTGTTAAGGATATGTGTTTTTTTCTTTCATCAAACCTAAATTTGTCTTTTTTATAACTTATAACCATTTCTCCTTGTTCTGCCCTCTAGGGCCAACAGAATAAATCTAATTCCTCTCCCATACACCAGCCTTTCAACTGCTTGAAGATGATCTCCTCCCTGAGTCTTCTCTTCTCAAAGAAGAGCATCCTCAGTTCCCACAACCAGTCCTCGTATGACATGAGCTCAAAGCCCTTCATCACTGTGCTTGCCCCTTCTGGATAACCTCCTGTTAACCGGTGCCTTGTCCAGACTGTGGGATCCAGGATTGAACATAGTACACTGATTTTTCACAACCCATTCTATAGATCAGTTTCAAACTGCCAGCTTTAAACAGGTACAATGTTCTCAACAGAAATTAATTCTTTATTCCTAGAGCTGTGGTCTTTGTTGAAGGAGCTATAACTTCTGTCAGAGGATATATAACTGAACTGTCATATGGCAGCCGAAAGACCACATGAGTAGAAGTTGGCAACGGAGGAGATTTTCTGGGTGTGTCCTGTGCAGCTAAGGGGCCTAGTATGAAGATTCTGCATCAAGGGACTGAAAATGACATTGGGGAACGCTAGCAAGACATCATGGGACTTTGGCTAATCAATTGTTAAGACATAGGATGCTTATTGATTTTTCTTTTATTTTTTTCCTTTTCAGATTTTGTGACTGGGATGCTTATTCAGTTGAGTGGCTGGTACTCTGAAGCTATTAATGCTGAACATAAAGAAAATAAAAATATTTAGTCCATTTTTAGTTCTATATAGACATGGCTAATGAAATGGGACTCATACAGCTGATAGAAATTAGGAATACAAAAGCCATCTAGGAAATGGCACGATGACATACATATGGGTCATATTTTTCTATTTAAGTCATTACATCCTGATTTCTTTAAGCTTTGGCCTAATTTTCATTGGCTTCTCCTGTGCCTGGAATGCTCTCACCCCTCATCTCTGCCTCCTGGCTTCCTTCAAGTCCCAGATAAAACCCTACCTTCTCCAGGAAGCCTTTTCTAATCCTTAGTTCTAGCGCTTTCCCTCTTCTGATTATTTCCTATTTATCCTGTACATAATTTGTTTGTAGGGGAGCATGTTGCCTCCCCTATTAGACTGTGAATTCCTTGAGGGCAGGAACTGTCTTTTGTCTTTTATTTCTGACCCCAACACTTAGTCCAGTGTCTGGCACACAGGAGGTGCTTCATAAATGTTTACTAACTTATTTCATCTAGCCCCAAATTGTGTGGGCCTGCATGGTTGTGATGGATGTTTGCTGTTCAGTTGTTCAGTCATGTATAACACTTTGTGACCCCGTGGACCATAGCACTCCTGCCCTTTCTATACTCTGCCCTCCACTGTCCCCTGAAGTCTGTCCAAGCTCATGTTCATTGCTTCCATGACATTATCTATCTATCTCATCTTCTGCTATCCCCTTCTCCTTTTGCCTTCAAACTTTACCAACATCAGGGTATTTTCCAATGAGTTCAATCTTCCCGCTATGTGGCCAAGGTATTTAAACTTCAGTTTTAGTATTTGACCTTTCAGTGAAGAGCCCGAATTAATTTCTTTAAGTATTGACAGATTTTACCCCCTTACTATCCAAGGGACTCTCAACAGTCTTCTACAACACCAAAATTCAAAAGCGTCAATTCTGCATCACTCAGCTTCCTAGAGCCAGACATCCTGGAGAATGAAGTGAAATGGGCCTTAGTTGCTAACAATAAGGACAGTGGAGGGGATGGAATTCCAGTTGAGCTATTTGAAACCCTTAAAGATGATGTTAACGTTCTATATACTCACTATGCCAGCAAATTTTGGAAAACAACAATGGCCACTGGGTTGGAAAAGATCAGTTTATGTCCCAATTCTAAAGAAGGGCAATGCAAAGGAAGGTTCAAATTACTGAACAATTGTGTTTATTTCACATGACAACAAGGTTATGCTTAGGATTCTGCAACCTTAGGCATAAGTGAACCAAGATTTACCAGAAGAGCAGGCTGGTTTTCAAAGGTGATATGTTTCCCAAATGGAAAAAAAAAAGTTAGAAATAAAAACAAATCATAAAACATCATGATCTCAGAAGAAATCAAATTACAAATAATCCATAGGGCAAATGAAAAAAAGTACGGTAAGGATAAGCAGGTTGTCACATATTACTAAAGACATACATCCAAGAAGTAACATAAAATACCTGTCCAAGGGTGTGCATGACTGTAAAAAAAAAAAGGGGGGGTGATGTAAGAGTGAAGCAGATAGGGGCGGCCAGGTGGCTCAGTGAGTAAGAGCACTGGCTACGGTGTTGGGATGACCTGGATCAAATCCAGGCTCAGATACTCAGCACCACACCCAGAAATAACTGGCCGTGTAACCTTGAGCAAGTTACTTAACCCCGACTGCTTAAAAAAAAAAAATAGAAATTTAGGGGCGGCCAGGTGGCTCAGCGAGTAAGAGCACTGGCTCCGGTGTTGGGATGACCTGGATCCAATCCAGGCTCAGATACTTTGCACCACACCCAGAAATAACTGGCTTTGTAACCTTGAGCAAGTTACTTAACCCCGATTGCTTTTAGAGAGAACACCTGTACATTATGTGGGACCTCCTGAGGTACTAAATGAATGAAAGGAAGACCTCCATTATATTGGGCAGGTTTTCTGGGGAAAACATAGCATGGAAAAGAGCATATCAAGATAAAAAGGCATGATGAAGAACTATGATCTCTCAGCTGAGGAGATATGCATGCTAATGAGATGATGGACCTTTCAGAGTCAAACATATGAACAAACCACCCCACCCACCCACCTAGTACTTCCTATAAAATTCCACTACTATGTAAGTGTTCAAAAATATTATCTGATTAATTAGTTGGTCCTAATTTTCCATTGCTCATGTATAACTATCAAGGCCAATCCATTTGCACTTTATGAGCATGTCTTATGTGCAGACAAAAGAATTTCATTTAGAAAATTACTCATTTAAAAAGAAGGAAAAGAATACATGAAGAGGACAGGGAAGACTCTGTTCTAAGCTCTGACTTGTTTCCAGTATCAACTAAAAAACTAAAAATAAATCAATGAGCATATTTCTATTTCTCCAACCTGCCTTGGAAACAACCAAAGCGCAAAGACCTTGTACATCCCCCTTTCCTTATGGATATCCTCTTCTCCCTTTGTTTCTGTGACACTGCATTCTTATGGTTCTCCTTTCATCCCTGTAACCATTATGTCTCTTTGCCTACTTCTTCACTCTCCTCTTACTCCTTAAACTTAGAAGTCACCCAAGCTTCTATTGATGGTCTACTTCTCTTCTTTTTTGAGAATCCCTTGATCTTATCCATTCCCACCGCTTTATTTAACACCCCTATAAAGATAAATTCTAAGTCTATACCTCTACTCTCCCTCACATCCCCAGAGTTTGCCTAAATATTTCCATCTGCTTTGCCCTTTCTTTAACTTGCCAGGTCCAAAATCAGGCTTATATTCATCATTAAAACCCTGTCATCTTCCATTTCTGTTTGTGGAATAGTAAATGGAATCATCATGATGGAACCACCATCTTTTCAGTGACCCAGGCTCATAACCTTGGATTTATTTCTGTCTCTTTTAATTCCTCCTTCACTTAGTTGATGCAATCAGTTACCAGGTCCTTTATAGTCTACCTTGACAATATCCTTTACATTCATCCATTCCTCTCCATTATCACTCCAACTACCCTTCTTCAGGTCCTCATCTCTTCTCACCAAGACTTCTGTAATGGTCTCTTAACTGGTGGGCTGGTTTTGTTTTGCATTGGTTTTTTTTTGCCTCCAATCTAACCCCTTTCTAATCCATTCTTCATGCTGCTACTGGAACAATCTTTCAAACACACTACTCTGATCACATAATACTTCTTTTCAAAAGAAGCATTAGAGATTCAAAATCATTAATGATTCCCCATTGCCAAAAAGTATAGACTCCTTATTCTAGTACAAGGGTAGAGCAACATGATTACCCAACCCACTTGAAAGTAATTAACTTTGCTAGGTGAGAACACTTCTTGATTGAATCCATCAGAGACATATATGAGCAAGGCCTTGAATCAAGCCAAGGCATTGGATGAGAAACTTGGTCACTTTTATAAGAACTTTACAAAAATAAGAAGCTGTCTCAGAATCACAGAGATTCTGAGGGTATGACAATGGAGAAGGAATGGGGACATTCAGAGCTGAACTGAAAAGAAGGCAGCCTAGGGGCATCTTGAAAAATAAGAACTAGAAGGTAGGACCGAGGTATGGCACAAAAGTAAGATAATCAGTTAGGATCATTATTAGCACTATATCCCAGAACAAAAAGCCAGGCTAATGCTATTTAGGCCACTTACACAAGTTCCAAGAAAAGAGTTGTTGATGTTGCCGTTTTGGGGTTTGTTTTTTTGTCCCCACCTGCCTCTCCTGGATCTAATGAATAGACATTGTTTGGTATCTATTTAAATATTAGGAATTTTCCTAATAAGAGGAGGCTAAGAATGATTTTGATTATACTGTAAGTTTTTGTTTAACATAAATTCCCTAAAGCAACAAACAAGGGAGTCAGAGGGACCTGAAGGGCCATTATGTCCATAAGGGCTTAAAATAAGCTCATTATTATAGGAGGCTGTTATGCTAGCAAGCATTCACAGCTCTCTAGTCTAACTCCAATCTACCTGTCCAAGTTTCTCTCTCATTTTTCCCCCTTCATAAACACCATGTTCCAGCAAAAGTGGACTCCTTTGCATCCACTGTTCTTACCCTTCTTCCTCCTATCTCCTAGCCTTTGCTTATATCATTCTCCACATCTGGAATGAACTCCCTTCCTACATTTATCTGTTGAAATCGAATCAATTAATGTGTTTGTGGGACTATGTGTCAGGGACTTTGCTAAACACTGGTGATACAAAAGGAAGCAAAAGACAGTCCACCTCTTCCATCAAGGAGTTTACAATCTTATGGAGGAGACTGCAAGCAAACAAATACAGACAAAGCAAGTTATATCTACAGGATAAATAGGAAATAATTAACAGAGGGAAGATACTAGAATTAAGAGGGGTTGGGAAAGGCTTCCAGTAATAGATTGGAGTTTAGCTGGGACTTAAAGAAAGCCAGGGAAATTAGTATGGAGAGCAGAGGAGGGAGACGGTTCCAGCTATGGGGGACAGCCAGAGAAAATGCCTACAGGCAAGAGATGGAATATCTCCTTGTGAAACAGTCAGGAGCCCATTGTCACTGGATTGAAAGGTATGAGGCACTGAGGAAGGGGTAAGAAGATGGGAGAGGTAGAAGGGGGATAGGTTATGAGGGGCTTTGAGTGTCAGAGGATTTTTTATTTGATCCTGGAGGCCTGGAAGATCCTGGAACCACTGGAATTTATTGAATGGAGTATAGTGGGATGACATGGTTGGATCCTCCTTTCAGGAAAATCATGGTAGTAGCTGAGTGGAGGATGAACTGCAGGGAGAGGCTTGAGGCAGGCAGACCCACCAGCAGGCTATTGCAATAATCCATAATAATGAGGTGATGAGGGCCTGCACCAAAGTGGTCAGTGGAGAGAAGGGGGCATATTCAAGAGATGCTGCAAAAGGTGAAATGACAGGCCTTCAAAACAGATTGGATATGGGGGCAGGGAAGGAGGTTGAGAGATAATAAGGCATACAGGATGACTCTTAGATTGCAAGCCTGAGGGACTAAATGAGGTACATGAATTATTCCCTTAACTCCTAAATGGAAAATGTTATCTCCCTCCTAAAATCTTCCTTAGCACTTTGTCCCAAGCTCTCCTTTGTAACTTTTCTCACTCTTCCTTACATCAGCTATTTATAAGCATGCTTAGAAGAGGTTGACTTGGCTTCTAGGGGGCATCCCAGGGAGCACATCTCCGGAGTATCCAGAAGTTTCCAGGGGAGTCAGCATCTGATGCACACATGCCAGAAAGTTCTGTCATAAATAGTTTCATATCTCTAGTGCCTAACAGTGCTTTGCACGCAGTAGATATTTGAAAATGTTTGCTGAATGAAAAATTAGTGAGTGAATGAAAGACAGGATTTTAGGTATCAGATTTATGGAAGCTTTGAAGTTGTTCCATATATCCTTGAGGGTACAGGAGAAAAAGATAATTTTAAAAACTAATTCTTTCATTATTGCATTAAAGACTACAATGTTTATTTGCTTGGTTTTTTTTTGTTGTCATTATGTTCTTTTATTAAAAAGCCAAAATTGCTATTTCTACCTTGTTTTGAATAGCTCAATGCTTAACCGAAAATAAATATCCCCAAACCATCTCCTCCTCAAACCCACACAAAATAAAATAAACTCCAAAAAAAATTTTCCCACATGTAATCTTTTCTGAATCTGGGTCAGCAGTCCAGTTCCCCTATGCTGAGGGTCTTCATGTCTCTTGGGTTAATATATTCCTGGTTATATAGTTCATCTCATTTTCCAAGAAAAATACTATTTATGAAGAGTCACAGCCTTTTTTTTTTTTTTTTTTTGGTCTGGATGAAAATGCTGCCCTCAAGCTGCCATTGCAACCTGAAACAAGGATGCTTCATTGCCTCAGAAAAGACCCTGGGGACTCACTCACTCACACACACACACACACACACACACACACACACACACATATCTTCTCCCCCCATGTACACAAGGAATTTCATTGTGAGAAGAAGCTAATGATATCCACAACACTGGGTTTTTCACAGCACTGGATTTTCCCAGGGTTAAGATAATGTTGCCACATCTAGGGGGAATCCTCCCCTCCCAGCACCTCTGATCCACTGGGCCATTTGACAGGGACACAAAAGCTGTGACTGGATTTCTTCCTCTTTATTTTCCCCTTTGCCCTCAGATAGCTCCCCCTTCCCTCCAGCCTTTATTCTTCAATCCTTCTCTTGACCCACAGTAATAATACTCTGCTTTTCCTGTGAGCTCTCCAGGACATGCACCTCCATCCGCCTTTTTAATAGCATTGTTAATGATTTGAGGGGAGTAAATCACAGTCAAGATAATGGCTGCAAAAAATTAATAGACATGATTTTTATGATATAATATACTAGTGTACTAATCGTGAGAACAGTTAATTGAAAAGCAATAAATATTTTATTATCCATTCAGCATTCCTTGTCCTTTCTCCATTCAGCATTCTGTTTATTCTTTTCCCTCTTCTGAACTTTCTACCTATTATTCTCTCATAATTCCCCATAAAGGAAAACTGCCGAGTAGGATAAAGAGAATTCCAATCACTATATCTAATTACAGAAAGGAGTGAATCACTTTTTTATTTTAAAAAAAGTGTTATTAGTGTAAGGGAATAAATACTGCACTCATTAAGTTGGGAAGAGGGATTTATCAGGTTCCTGATATGTGCCTGGCATTGTGCTAAGTTCTTTACAGATATTACTTCATTTGATCCTTACAACAACCCTGGGAGGTAAGTGCTATGATCTCCTTTTTATAATCGAGAAAACTGAGTCACGTAGAGGTTAAATCACTTGCCAAGGGTCAAATAGCTGGTAAGTAACTAAGTTCAGATTTGAACTCAAGTCTTCCTGAATCCAAGGCCAGTGTTGTATCCATTCATTGCATTACCTAGCTGCCATCTTACCAAGCACTGACAACCAACAGGGCTGAGGAATTGACCAAATTCCTGAAAAAACAACCACCTTGAAAAGATCCTGAGCCAAGATCAGTCATTTTTTGTTTTAAGATGATGGTGTATATGCTTCTTATATGCTTACCTGGTAAATAGTAGGTACTGAATAAATGCTCATTAACTTGACTTAATCCTAAATCTTTCATCTGAGGGAGTAAACAGCTATGTCCAGGCCTAGATATATCAGGACTATAGCTGTGTGGTGTGATAGAAAGAGCTCTGGACCCGAAATTAAGAGTCTAGGGTTCAAATCATGCCTCTGACCCTTACTAGCTATGCGACCACAAGCAAGTCACTTAGCCTTTCTGTTAGCCTCAGTTTCCTCATCTACAAAATGGGAATGACAATAAGTAGAGCCTGCCTCATAGGGTTACTGTGAGGATCACATGACATAATCTATATGAATGACTGTAAATGTCCTCTATGGCTGCAAAGAAAAAATAACGAGTGCCTTCTCTTTAGATCAGTTGATTTCTTTTTGCCTTTTTTTCTTCATGAAGAATTTTAGTAGTGAATCAGTGGGACTCCCAGAGCATATCTCTTTACTCAGGGGCTCAATTTTACATTTTCCCACCAGAACCCATTAAGAGACTGAGATAGTTGAACTGGATGACCTCTCCACTCCCTTCCAATTCTGAGGTTCTTTGAATCCTAAGGGAGAGGGTATTGCCTATGGAAACTAACATCAAATCCAGATTCCTGAAAGGCATCTAGTGCCTTTTAGTGGCCAAAGACCTTGCTAATCAAATCCTTCTCTTCTGCAGTACTTCTGGCTCATTTGAAACGGTGAGCAATGGGGGGAATCCCCCAAACAAGAAACAGTGCAGACACAGGCAAGATCCACAGTAATGTCACTGAAAATTAAATCCCAAATCCACTTAACCAGTGTCATTGATCATAGGGACTACAAAACACAGTGTCGTTCTGAGAGCTAGGAAAGGGTGGGGGCCTAAGGGGAGAGCAGGTATCTATTCTTGAGTTATCTACTGACTTGAGACAGAAGGTGTCTTATTTGACTTCCTGAGGTCTCAGCTGCTACATGTCTGGGGTATTAAAACTTACAACATTATCTAGTAAACGACTTTAATAGTGGCAGAATCCTAAAATGTATTTTTTGCTGTTATTGTTCAGTGGTTTCAGTCATATCTGACTCTTTATGAACCCATTTGGGGTTTTCTTGGCAAAGATATTGGTGTGGTTTACCATTTCCTTCTCCGATTCATTTTACAGAGAAGGAACTGAGGCAAACAGGTAAAGTGACTTGCCCAAGGTCACACAGCTAAAAGTGTCTGAAGCTGGATTTGAACTCACATTTTCCTGACTCCAGGCCCAACGCTCTATCCACTGAGCAGATGTGAAAAACACACATGAAAAAGCCCAAGAAAAGTAAATAACTCAATATATCAATAGGGCTATAATAAACTATATTCATATATACATAGACATAATAAAGATTTAATTGAATAGGACAGAATCTGACATAGCTAGAGGGAACGGCCCTGTAAATTTAGCAAGTTTGGAACAGTAGAGATGAATATCACCTGTGTACAGTCAAACTATTGACTTGTTAGGCAAATGGCCAGTAGCATATAGTTAAAACAGCTGAGTGACCCAGTGGATAGGAATGCCAGGCCTGGAGTCAAGAAGACTCATCTTCCTGTGTTCAAATCTGACCTCAGACATTTACAAGCAGTGTGACCCTGGGCAAGTCACTTAACCCTGCTTACCTCAGTTTCCTCTTCTGTGAAATGAACTACTCCACTATTTTTTTCAAGAAACCTCAAATGGGGTCACAAAGGCTCAGACATGACTGAAATGACTGAACAACAATAATGTAAATGAAGCAGGTAATTAATACTAAAATAAGAAATATTGAAAAGACAATATTGACATTGATTACAACAACTTTATAAAAAATGTTAACCAATGCAAATAAAATCAATTATCAAAATAAGGAGACCAAAAGAGACTGAATAACTGTTTAGTCAGGATATGCTTGACTTGTCAAGTAGAGGAATAGAGCGACCAAGGATAATACTGGTTTCGAATATAAACTCATTTCTAATATAATACAGAAAAGGAGAGTGAAAAATTATGAATATGCCTCAGAGATAATGAGAAGCAATTAGAAGGAGGAAAAAGCAGATTTTTAAAAAGCATCAACATGAGACCCAATTAAGCAAAGGCATCCCAAGACAATTTAAGGAAGAAACTGAAAGGAAAAACACCAAAGCAGACAAAAAGACAGACAAAATCTGTACAGATTTTTTTTATAATGAGCCATTTTACCATAAAGGAGAATGGAGCTACTTTATTTGGACTCTGAAATATCAATCGCAGATGTGCTTCAAAAGGAAATAGAAACGGCGCTGAAGAAAACAAAGTTGGACAAAACATCTGGTTGAGACTGAGTGATCAGAAGAGATCAGTGGTGGAGACAAAACAATTTTGATGGCACTGAGGAATTCATTCTAAAGGTCTTTGAAGATGGAGAAGATACAAAGTCATGGGAAAAATTTCAGACCTTATTATTACCTCCCCTCAAAAAATGTGAATATCTGTAACTGTTGGTTTACACATATGCCTAATTTTCCATCTACATAACATTTTTATGGGACTACACATATATTAAGGTCATTTTTTGATGAGGGTGTTAGAAGGGAATAGGTCAGATTTTATAAGGAATATTCCAGATTAGATAAAATTTTTACCACTACACAAAAAAGAAAGATGCAAAAAATACAAAGTCTCACTGTTTATTATTTGTTGACTATTTTTTTAATTTAGTAGAATAAAGTCTTCCTTAAAGACCCACTTCCTATAGAGTGTCTTTTATGTATATGTCAAAATCATACTAGATTCCTTGAAAGATGAAACAGAAATAATTTTGTTCAACAACCTTCTATTCAGTAATATAAAGTGAGGAACAAAATATATGCTCACCAAATATATTTTCTGGTGTCACAGAAGAAATCTAGTGCAGGGCAAAAGTAAAAAAGGGATTGCCCAAAGCTGGTAAGGTCCTTCATATGCTGCTATTGTATACAATATTGTTCTGATCGAAGCCCCAGAATATTACAGAACCTCTAAATAAGATCCACAGTCACTCTAAAGAGTCTGATCAGCTATACAACACAGAAAATACAAAGTAGATAAAGATCACCTATTGTCCAGATTATGATCCAGGGGTGGGGAACCTGTGGCCTCAAGACCATGTGTGGCCCTCTTGGTCAAGTGTAGCACTTTGACTGAATCCAAACTTCAAAAAACAAATCTCTTTCAAAAATTTGTTCTGTGAAGTTCAGTTCAGTCAAAGGGCACACTTGAGGACCTAGAGAGCCACATACAGCCTTGAGGCTGCAGCTTCCCCATCCCTGTATTGAATGGTCAACCTATAGAGTTCATCCATCTGTGTGTGTGTGTATATGTAAAGACACTGCAAATGGACACTGAGTTGGGTTAAGAATTGAATGGAAGAAAAGTAAACTAGATTGCCTTTGAAAAATTGAATGTTTTCACTTGTTTTTTTTAAAATGATCCTAACTTCTCCCTGTAACAAAGGCCCATCTTTTGTTAACATCAATACTATTTTGGTGGTGTTACATGAATGCAAATCATGGAAATTCACAGTATCCAAAGAACTGAAGTTGAGAATCACTGAAAAAGCAATGAAGAAACTCATGTTAGGCATGAATGGGATGAGTAAGGAATATAAAGGAGAATTGGTTCAAAGAAAATGAGAAATAAGAGTGAAAAAAGAAGATGGGCTCCTGGTCAAGAGATGAGAGCAAGGAACAAGAAAGGGGTAGCTAGAGTGCTCCATTAATATCCTCACAATATCAAGAAGCCAGGAGGAAGTCCTCCCCCAAAGGGTAGAACCTTTGCAGCCAATTTATGGGAGAATATGGACAAAAATCTCAAGAGGGGCAGGCATAGAAGGGTTGCAATATGCCTTACTGGAGAGAGTACCCATATCAGTGAGATCACAGATCCATTTAAGAATAGGGCTAGAACCTGCTGTTGATTTCTTTATTTAAGGATTTGTGATTTGAGTGGTATTAGTATGCTATCTATAGACAAAGACCTCAACTTTGCCATGACTAGTCACATGATCTTCCAGAGTTGCTATAGTATATATATATATGTGTGTGTGTGTGTGTGTGTGTGTGTGGGTGTGTGTGTGTGGGTGGGTGGGTGTGTGTGGGTGTATGTATATATATATATATATATATATATATATATATATATATATATATATATATATATTATCATAAAACCACCAACCTTATTAAGACTTTCTTTGGCCTTAGTTAGACTGGTGCTCAAATGACAGACCCACAGTCTGTAATTTGAACCATACTTATGTTGATGATGATTATAGAGGCAGTAAAATGATGAAATATCTGGACTATTGTTAATAATACCATTAATACATCTGTGCCTTGCTTTATACAGTAGACATACTCCTGAAAAGTTACCTTTAAATGAAATCATATGGCTTGTTCATTAAAGCAGCTTGCTATTCATATGAATTCTAAATCATTCCCTTCATACAGTAAACAATTATTTGGCCTAGGAAACCAGCCCTTGATTTGTCTGTTTTCTAAATGTGGGTTTTGGTTCATCAGGTTCTTCTTAAAGCAGTGCATCCTTGTGATAAATGGTTAAGGGATTAAGGATTTCAGATATTGAAAAATCTGGAAAAGAAGTTGTTTTGTTAGAGAGGTGAAGTAGAAAGAGGGACCCTTTCATGAGCTACATGTGAATCAGCACAGATTTTATGCCTTAATAGTCCAAAGATACTAAAACCTATTTTTATCCCTTGTCACCGTCAAGGATACATTTCTCAGCTCCCATAAATCCCTGTGTCTATCCCCAAAGTATAGAATCAATGCTGAATCTGGCATTTCTCTGGGGTCTATCTGATTTAAACACCAAGCACCCATCAATAATGGTAGAGCAAAAGTCTACCAAGTAGGTTTAGAATTATTGAACTATTTTCTTAGTAAGCATTCAATTACCACCATGATAAATTTAATATATACTTTTGAATAATTTGTATTTGACAGAATTTCTTGGCTTCATATGTAAGGGAGAACTAGTGACTAAGCCCAGAGGTAGCTATATATTGAGAGTACCTTGGAGAAACTTTGGAACACATGCAGATGTTCTGTAACTGGTTACAGTTCACTTACATTATGACAAGGAGCCTCTTTGATTGACTGTGGTCTCATAGTCAGAACTGGGCAGATTAAAAAGGCCTCCTCCATTCTCTCTTGGTTTAATCTCTTCTCTTCAGGGATTTCTTTCTGCATTCCAGTGAGAAAAGAGAGACGATTTTGTTCGTGGAGAAGCCATGGACCCTCTCTCCCCAACAGAGGGAAGCAGACATGTGGACCATGAATATGAGCCTCAGTTCTCTATGTTAGTGTTTGTTCTTTCATTTAGGTAAAGATCAATCTGGTAGCTTTGTCCTTGTGAATTTCAAAAGGGACTGGAATAGTATAGGGGAGAGTGTGTCCCTAAGATGTTAGAATGAAAATGTTTATACCTTTGTTCTTCCTATATCTTGGCAATACATATAGCTCAGCAAAACCTAATTGATGCTAATTGATTTAATGGAACAAGGGCTGTTAGTCATTTATGTCTTAGCAGAAGGGAAGAAAAGAATTCTGTAAAACTTTTCAAGAACAACTATTCCCCATACTACACAGATTATTCTTTAAAAAATGGGAAAGAAACACCCTACTAGGTTCTTTTTATGAGACAAATAGTCCTAATACCTAAATCAAGGCAAGATGAAGGGGAACTATATGCCAGTATCTTTAATGAATATTCATTTAAAAATTTTAAATAAAATCCTATCAAACAAACTACAGTAATTCATCCAAGAAGTCATTCATTATGAACAAGCTGAATTTATGCCAGGGATGCAAGGATGACTCAACATTAGGAAAATAATCAGCATAAATAGTCATATTAAAAAGTAAAAATATTCCAAAATACATCATTATCTTAATAGATGTGGAGAGAAGCTTTGGGGAAAAAAATCAGCAATCATTTACCCTAAAAATCCTACAAAGTATAGATATAGAAAGACCTTTTTTAAATTTAATAAAAAGTATCTATCTAGAACCAAAAGCAAGTGTCACATGCAATGAGAATACACTAGAAACTTTCCCAGTAAACATAGGAGTAAAACAAAGGTAACCACTATCCCCATTCTTACTTGATAGAGTCTAGAAATACTAGTAAGAGAAAGAAATTAAAGGTGCAGGGACAGATAAAGAAGAAATTAAAAAAAATTATTCCTATTTGCTGATGATATAGTCATGTTCATAGAAAATCCTGGGGAGTCAACAAAGATACTAATTGAGACAAAGACTTTGCTTCAGCAGTGTTGCAGACTATAAAATAAACCCCTCAAAACAAATAGAATTTCTATATAATCATAACAAAATCCAATAGGTGATAATATAAAGGGAAAACACATTCTAAATAATTACAAAATGCACAAAATATGTAAGGATCAATCTACCAAAACACATAAAATGTGTGATTCATACATTCATAAATTCAATTACAATGTGTTCCTTAAAGAAATGAAGAACAATTAAATAGCTGAAGGAATAATAAGGGCTCATGACTGGGCCATACAAATGTATTAAAATGGCAATACTAGCAAAATTAATTTATGTTTTTAATGCTTTACCAATCAAATTATCAGTTATACTTTACAAAACTAAATAATAATAAATAAAATTTATTTAGAAAAATAAAAGACCTAGAATATAAAGGGAAATAATGAAAAGAGGTAGGGACAAAGGGGGACTAGCATTTCCACTCTTCAAACTATGTTATAAAGCAGCAGTCATCAAAACCATCTAATGCTGTTTTTAAAAAAATAGAAAGATAGGGACGGCCAGGTGGCTCAGCGAGTAAGAGCACTGGCTCCAGTGTTGGGATGACCTGGGGATCAAATCCGGGCTCAGATACTTAGCACCACACCCAGAAATAACTGGCCATGTAACCTTGAGCAAGTTACTTAACCCCAATTGCTTTAAAAAAAAAATAGAAAAATAGATCAAGGTAGACAAGGGAGAAGTAGAAACAATGGAATTCAATAACCTGATGTTTGATGACAGAGAGAGACAGAGAAGTATATATACAGATATATCTTATGAAAAATCTCTCTTTTTGACTTTAAAAAACTGTTAGGAAAACTGGATTGCAGTCTGGCAGAAATTAGGCTTAGAACAACACCTTACATCATATTCTACAATGTATTCTAAATGGCTATGTGATCTTAATATTAAAAATCATAACATAAAAATTAGAAGAGAAGCAGATCAAATATATCTCATTGGTATGGGTAGGAAATGTATCATGAACCAAACAAGGAACAAACAAAATCACAAAAAGATAAAATAGAAATTTTGTATGATATGGAAAGCTTCCACAGAAACAAAACTAACATACCTAGGACAAGAAAAAAAGTGGTCAAATAAGAAAAAAAATCTTTGTTTCAAATCTCTCCATAAGGGTATGGTAGCCAAGTTATACAAATAATTAACAAATATTTACAAGATATCCCAAATGTCATAGTGCAGTTTTAACTATCAAAACTTAAAATTGCACCAAGATTTTGAGACACTGTTTTAGAAAAAAAGCCATTCCCTAATGTATAAGTTGTCAAAGGATATAAATAGTTCTCAAAAGAAAAATGTTAAGCCGTATGAAATAATTATCCAAATCACTAGTTAAAAAAAAGAAAGATGGAAATCAAAGCAACTCTAAGGTTACACTTCACACCTTACAAATTGCCAAGATGAGAAAAGAAGTGTTGATTAAACTGTAAACAACCATTCTGGAAAGCAACTTGGAATTATGCAAAAAAATTAACAAAATGGCTATGCCCTTTGACCCACAGATTCATTTATTAGGCTTATACTTCAGGAATGTCATTTTTACATACACCAAAAATATTTATAGTCACATCTTTTGTGATAGCAAAGAATTGGGGGGGGGGGTAGGAGTAGATGCCCACTGATTGAAGAATGACTAAATGGGGCAGCTAGGTGGTGCAGCAAATAGAGCGCCGGCCCTGGAGTCAGAAGGATCTGAGTTCAAATCCAGCCTCAGACACAACACAAAAACTAGCTGTGTGACCTTGGGCAAGTCACTTAACCCCAATTGCCCCTCAAAAAAGCAAAAAAAATGTGTGAAGAATGACTAAACAAATGGTGGTACATGAATGTAATGCAATATTACTATGCTATAAGAAATGATGGGTCAGGGAGGTGTCACAGTTGATAGAATGCTGGTCCTGGCATCAGGAAGACTCATCTTTGTGAGTTCAAATATGGTCTTAGACACTTACTAGTTGTGTGATCCTGGGCAATTCATTTGACCATGTTTGCCTCTGTTTCCTCATCTGTAAAATGAGCTATTAAGTTAAAAGACAAAAGAAAATGAAAAAAATCAGTGGTACAATTTTACTCCAAGAACAGAAATATATAATCATCTTTTAAAGCATGCACATGGGACATATGTACATAAAGCAACATGCTTTGCATACCTTGGTGATTACACATGTAAAAAAATCAGGGTGATTCTCATAATACAAGTAGTTTAGTCAGCTTGGTATAATGGGGATAGCCACTGTGTTCACACGACTCATAAGCCAGGGAATTTCAGTGACCTTCACAGAACCCTGTCCTGGCATCCTTCTGGAACTCTCCAACTATAGTCACTTTGAGACTCCCCAGAAAACTTGATATTTCCCCAGGCCCTGAGACGTTAGAACCAGGAAATAAATGAATCCATAGATCTGTAACTCAAGCATCTCTGAGCCTCAGCTTTTTTCATTCATAAAATTAGGGATTAGATTTGATCATCTCTAAAGTCTCATGCCTAAATCTATGGTCCTATATATAATCCCATGATACCAAATTCCACTGACCATCTTAGTTTCAGCATCTCAGTTTTTCCCTCCTTGCTCTTCATTATTGAACACCTGGATTATTGCCCAATTCTAGCACCTGGGAGCTTTTCTTTTCTTCACTAATATAGTGAGAGGTTGGGGAAGCTGGGAGAGATTTATCCATGCATATAAATAGATTGGAGCCAGCCCTTAGTGGTAATACATATGTGGTACTAAGTAGTAAATAGTGATAGGAATTTTATTTCAGGACTTTGAGGCCACAGTGTTGACTTTTTCCAAAAAGAAAGTAGATTCGCTCATGTAAAGACTTATAAATGATTGGTTTCTTTGCATTGTAATCAGAAGAAGCCAATCCCTTGGGATATGAAATCCAAAATTATTCTAATTTCATCATCCAGGATCCATGTGATATAATTGATATTTTGAGGCTCCACTGAAGGCAAAGAACAGGAGTTGGGCAATGTGCCTCATTAATAGTGTCTTTCAGTCTAGTTTAGTGCCAGGCAAAGAGTAAATTTAATAAATATTGTTGGATAACTTCATTAAGGAAGAGAGAGGGCCCACTTAAATCAATACATTCTTGCTGAGCCAGACCTAAAAGTGGACTCCTTAGTTCTATATGTATTCAAGCTGACATGATGCATGCTGATACTTGAAGTTACAGATACTTGGAGCCATAAACAGGATGAAAGTAACCCAGGCTTTTGTACCAGCACAATGGCAGTATTTATACTAATCAGCTACTAGGTGGCACACTTCTGTCCCCTTGCCCCACTCTTTAGGTGAGCTCTTCCCTTATCCAGAACCACCCTATTCCCACAGAATCTTGTGACCTAAGATCACAGATCCATCCTAGCTACTTAACTGCATTAAAAAGTTCATTTGAGGGAGCCTTTCATGATTCTTACCCTTTTGTAGGATCTAAGTTCTTTGAGAAAAGGGACTGCCTCATTTTTTATTTCTATCCCCAACACTTAGCACAGGGCAGTTGATTATGATATTTGCCCTGGCTGCCAGAATCACTACTAAGGATTCTGCAAAGGTTTCACAAATACTTATAAATATTTTCTGCCTACTGACAACTCAGACATTTACCATGGGTCCCCCAATTGAAAGTCTATGGTTCCCTGTCTTCTAATAGTTATGAATCCAGCCTGGCCCTTGGCAAAATCATGAAATAGACTCCCCCCGCCCCAAATTAAAAACCATCCTGCATCTGTGACATAATAAGGCTCAGTCTGTGATGAGCCACTTGCCTCTGCATTTCGGGGAGTCTTCTGATTTAAACTCAGGGAAAAAACAAAGCAAAAAGCCTCCTAGAAAAACCAGATCAATACTCCCCAGTGATTTTCTCTAGGAGCCAGAAAAGGGTAACCCTCTATTGTTTAAAATAATGATTGCATTTTACCCTTGAAGATGAGGTTACATCTCTCCTGAAATGGATTCATCTACCTACTCTTGTGCAATTTACCTGCACAACAATGTTGTGCACGTCAAAGACTTAACTCCAGCAAGAAGTGCTGAGATTTCTTTTTTCTGAAAGATTTGCAAAACACTCTACCTCACCACATTTTTTCATCCCTAAGAATGTACAAGTTGTACCAATACAATAACCAAGCAGATTCCAGTACATACAAACTAATGCATCCTTTAAGAAGAAGCAAAAATAAACTTTCTATCTTACATGAGGTCGATCTAACATAGAGTTGGGCATAAAATACTTCATATCTATTTCTGTGGCTTACCACATAGTACTGAAGAAAAGAAACATTGACTACCCAATGAACAAGATATTAAAATACTCAGAAGCCTTGAATTTAATCTACAAATAAACTTCCACTCAAAGTGTAAATGATATGTGTGTATATAGGGTACATGTCCACATACATTGTCTAAATGTAGTTCATGGAGAGACATAAATAGATAATTGTGGAATTTTACACACCCCTCTCCAAAGGAGACTTTGATTCCTACCTGAAGATGAGCAGAAGGAACTTGGCTAGCTATGCTGTTTTCCTCAGAGAGAGAGGTAAGTACAAGACTAGTAGATAGATAGATAGATAGATAGATAGATAGATAGATAGATAGATAGATAGATAGATAGATAGATAGATAGATAGATAGATCTTCTTACCTAAATATTGCTGGGCTAGAGGAATAATATTTTTAGGTTTAAGATAGTTTCCTGGTCACTGTGACTTAAAAGGGAAGTGGTACCTTAAGCTTATAATCATAGGTTACAATCCTTCCCACCAGATGCTAGTTACATGAAAGACCATCACAAATAGTGAATAATGAGCACTATCATTTATCCAAGCAGATAGCAAACAGAAATGAGAAGGTATACAGATCAGAATATACCATAAAATCACAAAGTGAATGAGCTCTCATACTAGGATTGAGTTATCTCAGCTCAACCAAAAGAAAGTGGCCCTAATCCCAACCAAGGGAAAATTTTCCTAAAAACTCTAAGGAGGCAAGCTAGAAACATATGGAGGAGTTGGCTTTTCCCTACATGTCTGACATCCAAAATTTGTTCTCTGTTTCCCCACTGGTGACTTTCTGAAGATTGTATGGAAGTGTGTGCTTGTGTGTGTATGTGTGTGTGTGTGTCCTCTCTTAAAGCAGAAATGAAGAATAACAGTTCTTCTCTCTAAAACTCTCATGCCAACCCTGCTCCTCATACAGGCACTCAGCATCAAGTCAACATTTTCTCCACCAATAAAGAGAGTCTTACATAAATTCTCTAGGTTTGAAGACTGGGTTTAATATACATACACATAAATAAAAAATATGTGTACATACATATACTTGTATGAGATGTGACAATAAAATAATGTAGCTGATTTTAAAATATGTGTGTATATATATGTGTACATACACATATACATACACACACACATATATAAGAATTCACACATCCGAACAGTGGCTTCCCTTCAAAGTAACCTCCTACAAAAGGATAAATACTTTTTTTTCTGATGATGATGCCATTGTGTCCAAGATTCCATTTTGGGAAGTACTTGAGAAGAATTGTTTTCAGAGCCTATGGCACAGTATTCTGAGTTTCCTCAGTGATAACAATTCACCACACTCTAAGGGTGAATATGATTTCTTTTTTAAATCTTCAAGAGTCATTTAGAGCCAAATATAGTATAGCATAGTCAGATATGTTATAATAGGCATTCCTTTCATTTATGGGTCAGTCAGTCAACAAAGCATTTAATACACATTTATTAATGTTTATTAGTAACATAGAACTAATGTTCTATGCACAGGGGATACAAAGAAAGCAAAATCACGGTCCTGACCTACTGGAGCTGACTAATAGGGGAGACAAAAATAAAATTATTATATACACAGAAGGTAAATATGATATAAATAGAAGTTAATTTTAGAAGGGAAAAGGGGGCTAACAGTGTGTAGAATGGGGCAGGGAATCAGAGAAGACCCCCTTCACAGAATAAAAATTTAGCTGAATTTTGAAGGAAGACAGGAAAGCTAGAAGTCAGAGGTGAGGAGGGAGACCAAGCCAGGCATGAAGGAGAGATAGTATTAGTGCATTCAGATCCTCAGCTAAAAAGTAGGTGACATGGGAGTTTGAAAGGGAATGAAAAGATTTAGAATGGCTGCTGTGGTGATTAGGATAGTGAATTGATTGGCAACAGTAACAAAGGATTTCCTTGTTTCAGTGAGATCTAGTTGAAATTGTTTTGCATGAATTTCTAACAGACCCAATCAGCATAGTTTCATGATTTGGACTGGATTGGATGGATTGGATTAGATCTCTCCAATTCTGATTCTTTGTAATTGTAATGAATAAGGTGATTGGTTAAGCTAGACAATGAGGTTGTAGGTTTAGAAGAGACCTGCCCCCTGAGCTGCCAAGGACTGAGGAGACATGGCTGTTTTGCTGGTACTTTGTCTGTCTGTTTTGATGTTATTTTGCCAGATTTGTCCACTGGTGAAAGACTGTCCTGTTGAAGAAGTCCTGGAACCTGGCATTTGGTTAAGAAGGCCTGAGACTGTCCTGCAGACAGAGAGTGAATACTGTCCACTGGTGAGGGACAGTACTGTTGTTGCAGGGGTCTGGAGACTGTCCGGCAGACAGAATGAATACTGTCCACTGGTGAAGGACAGTGCTGTTGTTGCAGGGGTCTGGGAGCCTTTCTGTTGGTTCAGAAGCCCTGAAGAAGGATTTTCTTGTTGTATGTTTACAGAAATCCTGGGAGAGGGCTTTGCTAATGTGTTCAGGGGTTCTAGGACTGTTCTACAGACAGAGGATAAATTCATGAAGGGACTGGCAATGTATCTTATGGCCTTGCTAAGCCTTGTCTCCCCAGGACTTGCCTCGTGTCAAGATGAAGAAAAGACCTCCATTTGGGTATTAAGTGCTGTGTTTAAACTTGATGTAACTCTGGGGTAGATTCAATTGTGATCCAGGGGTGGGGAACTTTTGACCTTATTGTGTTCTATGGTTGAGCAAATGAATGTATTTTACTTATGTTTGGAAACTAATCTCCATTTGAGAAGAGGGGCTTTGTGGTGGACTTAATTAAGGTATAGCCTGGGGTGAAGAAGTATTTGGAACAGGGACTTTGTAATTGATTGAATGATTGGAAAATCCTGGGGTGGGGTAGTACTTGGAGATTATTTAATCACGCTTAGTAAATGCTGTATTTTGAATGATGTCATGTTTTGATCTTCTCTGTTCTGGGTTTGTTACTGAATAAAATAGAGAGCACCTATGCTGGTATTTTGAACCTGGGAAGTTGCCTTTGCTTGGTATTATATTACATATATATAGACAGTGGGCACAGGTGTGAGTTGAATATGAAGGAATAATATCTAAAAAAAATAGAATTAAGGGGGTGAGAAAGAGAAATACACTGGGAGAAGGGGAAAAAGGGTAGAATGGGATGAATTATTTCACATAAAAGAGGCAAGAAAAAACTTTTACAGTAGAGGGTAAGGTGGGGAATGTGGGGGAGGGGGAAGTGTGAGTGAACCTTACTCTCATCAGAATTGACTCAAAGAAGGAATAACATACATACTCAATTGGGTGTAGAAATCTATCTTACCCTATAAGAAAGTAGAAGGGGAAGGAGATAAGAGATGGGGAAGAGGGGTGTGATAGAAGGGAGGGCAGATTGAGGGAGGGGGTAGTCAGAAGCAAAACACTTTTGAAGAGGGACAGGGTAAAAGGAGAGAGAGAATAGAATAAATGGGGCGGGTGATAGGATGGAGGGAAATACATTTAGCAGTTGTAACTATGAAAAAAAATTTGAAGCAAGTTTCTCTGATAAAGTCCTCATTTCTCGAATAGAGATCTGTATCAAATTTATAAAAATAGGAGCCATTCCCCAAATGATAAATTATCAAAAGATACAAACAATTTTCAGATGAAGTAATCAAAGCTATCTATAGCCATGTGAGAAGGTGCTTTAAATTGCTATTGATTGGAAGAATGCAAATTGAAACAATTCTGAGGTACTACCTCATACCTATTATATTGGTTAATAGGACAGAAAAAGAGAATGACAAATGTTGGAGAGATTTGGGGAAAATGAGACTTAAATGCACTGTTGGTGAAGTTGTGAATTAATTCAACCATTCTGTAGAGCAATTTGAACTATGCCCAAAGGGCTAAAAACCATGCATACCCTTTGACCTAGCAGTGCCATTGATAGATCTGTATCCAAAAAGAGATTAAAAAACAAAAGGAGAAATGGCCTATGTGTACAGAAATATTTATAGCAGTTCTTTTCTGGTGGCAGGGAGTTAGAAATTAGGAGGATGTCCATCAATTAGGGAATGGCTGAACAAATTGGGATATGTGATTGCAATGGAATACTATCATGCTATAAGAAACGATGAGCAGAATGCTCTCCAAAAAACCAGGAAAGATTTACATGAGCTGATGCAAAGTGAAATACTATATACAAAGTAACAGAAATATTGTAAGATGATCAGTTGTGAATGACTTAGCTATTCTCAGCAATACAATGATCCAAGACAACTCTGAGGGACTTATGAAAAATGCTATCCATCCCCAGACAAAGAACTGGTGGTATCTGAATACAGATTGAAGCATACTTTTTTTTACTTTCTTTATTTTTCTCAAGTTTTTTTGTCTATGTTTTCTTTCACAATGTGACTAATGTGGAAAGATGTTTTGTATGACTACACAAGTATAACCTATATGGAATTGCTAACCTTCTCAATGAGGGATGTGGGGATAGAGGAAGGGAGAGGATTTGGAACTCAAAGTTTTAAAAAATGAATGTTGTTTTTACATGTAATTGGGGGGAAATTAAATACTAAACAAATTCTTTTAAAAATAAAATAAATTTCAGGTGAGCTGTTGGTCTTCATCAGTGGGAAGAGTTCCCATACAGCATTCCCCACATTGATTCTGTCCCAAGTCTAGACAAAAAAAAAATTGACATATGAGACCACATACAAAAAATGGTGACAAGAACATTGAAGAGACTTGAACCCAGCTCATTTAAGGACTGAAGAAAATAGGGGTATTGAGGCCTAGAAGGTAGAAGAATTGGGGGACATGATCACTGTTTTCATATATGTAAAGGGTTATCATATGGAAGACTGATGAGGCTCATCATCTCACAGGGGAGAGCTAAGACCACTATGTGAAAGGCTTAGGAGGAAAAGTTTTGGTTCAATACAAGGAAGAACTTTGTTCCAATCACATCTGTCCAGAAATAGAATGGGCATTCTCATGAGGTAGTGGGTCAACAAGATCACCTCTGAGGTCCCTTCTGATCTTCCATGATTCTAGAGAAGGGCATTTGGACAAAACTGGGGGAAAAAAAAGATAACATCAGTATAAGCTCATAAGACCAGATCCCTTTGCTGTAAAGGAGCAGAACAGCAATGACACTTTAAAATCTTGAAGATTCCCAGCAATGGAGTGGGGATGTCAGCAGGTTAGCATCATCCATTTCCAAGTAAGCCTCAGGAGCTGGGAGCCATGTGTATTTCCCATATCCAGCAAGGATGGCTGCTTTCCAGGGGATCTTTACCTAGTGCTTTTCAGTGACTCATTAGCCTGATTCTCCAGACTGAACACATGCCCCACCTCCCTACCCTCATGACACTGAACATATGGTCTGATCCTAAAAGGAGCACTATGTAGGCGAGCCTGCAAAGAGAAATGAGATCTGTCACAAGGGGCAGAAAAATCTGGTTGTAACCAGAGTTTGGAAAGAGTATTATCTTCATCTCTGAAATACATGAGCTAAAGTAATCTTAAACCATGGAACAAATAGGTAAATGGTAACAGGAGTCTATCTATTCACCTGAATGCCCTTTTATTCTTCTCCTTGGTTGCATAAGATCTCAAATTGCTTGCAGCTCATACTGAGTAATGAATATGCCAACACCAGCCTATCACTGAGCCTTCAGCAGGGGGTACAAGGAAGCAGGCAAGGGAGAAGAAAAGGAAGGACAGGAAGAGATATGAGGGTTCTCAGACCATATATAAAATGGAAGACAAACTCAATAATTTGCTTCTCTCTGTACATATACTTTGAAATAAAATCTTGGAAATTGAATAAGGCAATGATGAGGCCAAAAGAAAAAATAAGACCTTCTTGGTATCCAGCTGACATGACCATTTCATTCTCCCTGAATTCCCTAAGTATAACTTGATAAATGCTTTTTCCCTATATCATTATTTGGAAATGTACTTGACAAAAGCCCCCCCCCCCCCCCAAAAAAAGGACAGGGACTAATTCTATACTAGCTATGTGACCCTGATCAAGTCACTTCACTTTTGGGGGTTGGGGCTCAGTTTCCTTATCTGTAAAATGAAGACAATAATAACACCTAACTCCCACAGTTGTTGTGAGGATAAAATGAGATGATATCTTTAAAGTGTTTTACAAACCTTTAAGTGCTATATGATATAAATGTTAGTTATTATTATTATTTATTATTGTAACACAAGTCCTCTCCATTTTCAGGAATTCCTGTTATTTTGTTTTTAAGTTTTATTGATATTTTCTGGGGGCTTTTTGTTTTGTTTTGGTTTGGTTTTTGCTTTTTGGAGAGGGGAAGGAAGGGTAATTGGGGTTAAGTGACTTGCCCAAGGTCACACAGCTAGTTTTTTGTGTTAGGTGTCTGAGGCCAGATTTGAACTCAGGTCCTCCTGACTCCAGGGCCAATGCCACCTAGACACCCCAGGAATTCCTGTTATTATTAGCCATTATTCTTAAAAGTGGAAATTCTAGTCAAATCCCTTATGTCCCATAAGTTCCAGGTGGTTGCAACTTTCCCCATGTAACAAAGCTCCTCACAGCATTCATGGGCATGACATTTACACCTAGAGGAGACTATACCTCCTGGGAGTCATGCCTCTGGCTGCTATCCTCAAAGCTCCTAAGAGCCTTATGAGTCAATGTGATAAGATGCTAATGTCAGAATCAGGGACATATTGTTTTCATTCTTCTGGACATGAAAGAATTCTGGAATGTGATAGAAACTGGACAGAAGGAAACACATTTTAAAATACACTTGAAAAACTTGTACATATTTATACACACATAGAAGCAAGTCTCTTGCTAGAATCTTATATGAAAGTTATTCTGGATAATTCCAAGAATTCTGGCAAGTACAATAGATACCATCCTGTAGAGCTTAGTTAGGATGTCAAGACAGCAAATTCCCCCAAGGAGATAAATGGAATAATCAACAGGGATTAAACATAGAAGGGGAAAATATCAGGGCAAGGAAAGGGTGTAGTTCCCAGAACTGGTAATTGGATACAGTGTCCCTATGCTTTCAATTCCTGGTTTGCAATTGAACTTAGTTGACAGATCATGAGAGCTAAACCCAATAAATGTCATCAGACACTAGTTCTATGACCCTGAACAAGGGTAGAGAGCAGGGTGGGATGGAACAAGTGAAGAGGCTCACCCTAGTGTAGAGCCAATGAAACATTTACAGAGTCCATGATCACAATAAAGACCATGGCTATAAGTATCACATGACATTCAATCGCAAAATGTACCAAACTCTCCAGATTGAGGATAGAACTGAAGCATTTATTTAGACACCAGAAAACCCAATCTCCAAATCAGTAAGCGGATTCCATCATAGTACCAAAGATATTCAGAAGCCATAATAAAACTGAGAACAACAGTATCATTTAGCCTTCCCACAAACCAAAAATAGATCAATATTTACAAAACTCTCTATCTCCTTGCCTGAGTGTCCTCTCTCCCCCACCATTTGGCCACCTCTGACCAGCTTCATGTGGGCTCTGCTTCCCTTCAGCAAACTCCTCCCATTACAGGCTCCATGTGACTACATTCAGCCTATCAGGGGGCAGAGTTTACTTTCAAAGCAGAGGAGGTCTTCAAACTCCCCTCTAGGTCTATTAAGGGGCAGGGAAGATCTTCAAATTCCCATTCCCTTTACACCTAGTCATTTGGAATATTCCTAGTTCAACAAATTACCCTTCTAAATTCAGGAGACTGATTTCTGTTATTTCTACACTGCTAAAACAGTTTGAGTACTGTCATTGGTTTCAGGACAGATTCAGGACCCTTGACTAATGCACTGGTAGTAGAGTTGTAAATTGGTCCAACCATTTTGGAAAGCAATTTGGAATTATACTAAGAAAGTGACTAAATGTCTATACCCTTTGATCTGGACAATCTTTTACATATACCCCATAGAGGTCTGTGATAAGGTAAAAAAAAAGATCCCATATAAACTGAAACATTTATGGAAGCACTTTGGGGGCTGCAAAGAACTGCTACTCTCTCCCTCCTTCTCTCTACCTCCTGGTTTCCTTCAAGTCCAAATTAAAATCCCACCCTCTACCTTTACCAGTCACTCTTAAGGCATTAGCAAATGCCTTCCCTCTGAGAATACCTACAATTTATCCTGTATGTCTCTTATTTACACATAATGTTCTCATGTTGTCTCCCCCATTAGGCTGTGAGCTCCTTGAAACAGGGATGTGGTTTGTTTTGGGATTTGGGGTTTTTTTGTTGGTTGGTTGTTTTTTGCTTTCTTTATATCCCCAATCCTTAGCACATAATAATTGGTGATTTGATTTGACTTGACTAGAATCCACCAATTTAGGCCTGATCTAGAACAATGGCCCCCAGAGAAAAAATACAAGAAGGCATTCTCCCTTCTTTGTTGAAATAGGGAAATACAGGTGCAGAATACTACAGATGATGTCAGATTTTTTTATGTTAATTTCTCTGAACTTTTTTTCTTTTTTATTAACTGTCCTAAGGATGACTCTTACGATGGGGAGGAGAGATGAATGCATTGATAAAGATGAGTGATATAAAATCAAAAGCTATAACTAAAAAAAATTTTTGAAAAAAATATATCCAGCAGCCTCTAAATTAGATGCCCTTAGACAAAACTAGGTTGCCCTTAGGTTTTGGGGGGGAAGGCAGAGCATTTGGGGTACAGTGCTCTATTCACTATACCACCTAGCCACCCTGTTGCCCTCAGTTTTTAATTAGTTATAACTTAGTTATGACTTTAGTTATGAGCTAGCTACAGAGTCTTTTGAATTCTGTAACAGGAGAAAAAGAGAAAACAAAAACTTACAATATTGAAGATAAGACTCTCTAGGATAGTAAAAATGAAGAACTGACCAGAAGAGCAAAAGACTGTAGAATAGAGGAGAGAAACATAAGTAAAGAGAAAAACAATACAATAATATAATAACAATAAACATTTATTAGGCCCCTACACTGTGTTAAGGATACAAATAAGAAAAAGAATGTTAGTCTCTGACCTCAAAGAGTTCACAGATTCTTGCAAATTAGGTTATAAAGTCTAAACAAGGGTAGGTAATATACAAAAAGGAGGGGGAGAAGAGGCAGAGTATACTCAGCACAGGGGTATTACGATGTTGGAGCTGAAACCAAGCAGAGCAATTGGTGGAAAATGAAGAAATGCTGGTAGTTCTGATTCCTCTTTAGAGAGAGACTTTGGTGTGCCCTCTCGCCCTCCAATCACAGAGACAGAGGGTACTGCTGAGGCCTGAGTACCATTATCCCCTCCACATCACCACTTTTCCCAATGCAGTTTTAATATGTCACAGGTTGGCATAAGAAATTTAAAGGGGGAGGGTGGCAGCTAGGTGGTGCAGTGAGTAGAGTGCTGGCCCTGGAGTCAGGAGGTCCTGAGTTCAGATCTGACCTCAGACACTTAACACACACACATAAAAACTAGCCGTGTGACCTTGGGCAAGTTACTTAACCCCAATTGCCCTCCAAAAGGCAAAAAAAAAAAAATTAAATGGAAGGAGTGGCTAGGTGGAGCAGTGAATAGATCACGGCCCTGGAATCAGTTCAAATCCTTAGTTCAAATCCGTCCTCAAACACTTAACACTTATTAGCTGTGTGACCTTGGGCAAGTCACTTAACACCAATTGCCCTGCATTCCCCCTTCCAAAAAGAAAAAATAAAACAAAAGAGAAATTAAATGGGAATTTGGGGGGAGTTTTGCAGAAACCAGAAATGCATAAAATATGTGTATAATATCATATGATATCAACATATTTTACCTTTTAGCAGCATAATAATTCAAACTTCTACTCTGGTACAAAAGGTCAAAAAAATTTACATGGATTTTGCAGATTATAGGAGGAAGAAGCCTGCGCCCTTCATCCGCAGATGTGGAAGGGATAACTGTACCTGAAAGCTAAAGCAATCTCCATGATGATGAGTTTCCATGTGATGAGCTTATCCTAGGAGGCTGGGGGTGGGGAGGGGAGATGATGATGTTGGAGTTGAAACCAAACAAAACAGCAATTGTTTGGAAAATGAATGACAATGACAATTTCAATAGCCATATTCAGATAAAATTGATAAACAATGTCTCTAGGAATGATGTTGATTTCCTTAAGGGTGAGAAAATTGTATGTATAATACAAAATTTTTTATAATAATAAAAATACTAGGAAACATCCAATAGGAAGCAGGATGGATTAGGACTCAGAAGGCTTGTGTTTTAATCCTGGCCCTGACTTCTTTAGTTCCACATCTGCAAAATGAACTAAAGAAGGAAATGGAAAATCACTCCAGTATCTCTGCCAAGAAAACCCCAAATAGTGTTACAAAGAGTTGGACATGATGGAACAACTACCACTTACTAATTTTATAACCTTCAACAATAATAGTAATAACTAACATTTTTATAGCATTATGTGCCAGACACTACGCTAAACATTTTGCAAATAGCTCAGTTGATCATCACTACTCTGGGAGGTAGGTGCTATTATTATCCTTATTTTATAAATGAGGAAACTGAGGCAAACAGAGGTTAAGTGACTTGCCCAAAGTCATATAGTTGATATCTGAGACTGGATTTGAACTCAGGTCCTCCTGGCTCCAGACCTGGTGCTCTATGCACTGCACCATACTACAGGCATAAACCACAGACTCTCTGCACCTTAGTTTCCTCAACAGCAAATTAATAATTAAATAAAATTTAACTGAATAATCCTTAAGGTCCTTGCAGTTCTAAATCTTATAAGATAATAAATTCCAAATGAGATAATGTAAAAGTGCTCTCTTTCAAATGTATAAAGAGCTACTTAAGTTTCAGAGAGCATTCTGACCTTTGTTACTCAGTATCCCCTACTGTGATTCTCCTCCATGCTCTTCTACAGATGTTTCCTCCTTTAGCCAGGCACCATGAATACATGACAGTGACTTGGAACTCTGCCATCACTTATCCCAACAACTGCAGTACATTCCTCTTCCAGTCTTGTCTCCCCTCTCTCCCAAGCTCGTGGCATCAGCAGACATCACCAGGTGCTTCTTGAAAGTCGGTGATGGACCAAGACACTGTGGAATCATCGCCTTGGGCATCCCACAGGATCATAATCCAAAATCTGTTTTATAGATTAATGGGAAACTTCAGCACTGGCCTTCTGAGTTATTAATCTGCCACCTTTTCTAAAAAATAGTATGCTCTTATGCTGGAAAGGATCCTTTCTATCCCTAGCTTAAGGCAGAATTCCATGTATAATGGTTGAGAGTAGAACCTATTTGTAGTGATCCTTTTCATCTAATTTCACTCCGTTTCATCATATTCCAATATTTAGCATACTTCTTCACTATGCCTTGAAAACATTATGAGTCTCAGAAACTTGGAAACATCCCACTAAGGGAACATGAAGGGTCATCTTCCTGTATAAAGGTTTTAAAATAGTTGATAGTTATCTTTCTCAAATACATGACTGCCATCCTACTTGAAGGCAGGGAAATTAGCTCATTTAACAAAAATTTTCAAGTGCTAACTCAGTACAGAGCACTGTGCTAGGTGCTAAGGGAGGTACAAAGATTAATAAAAAGTAGTCCCTGCCCTCAAGAAGCTTATCATCTGGGAAGTAATTACAATTCGCGTGCAAACAACTGTGATACAAAGTAAATATGCTCAAGTGTATAAAAGCACAAAAGACTGAGAATTCAGAGGAGAAAGTGATCACTTTGGAGAGAATGGGAAGGGAATCAGTGAAAGTTTCATGGAGGAGGAGGAGAAGAAGGATCAGAAATGGCAAGGGGTCCAGTTGGACCATATTGCCATAAAGAAAAAGAGAAGACCGTGAGATGGGTTAAAAATGTACGGGTCTGGTTGTGAGTACTTCCATGCCAAGCTAAAGAGTTTGAAATGAATTCAGTAAATGATAAAGAGTGTATTCAGTAAATGATAAGGAGTCCTCTACAGAGTATCTTAGCATCCCTAAATATGGAAAAAGAAGAAACTGAAGAATTCTAGGTAGAAGGCTACTGTGGTAGCTCATATGAGAAGCAAAGAGAGCTTGAACTGGATTTAGTATGTCAGTGATAATTTTTAAAAAGATGAAAGGAGAGGAGAGGACACTCACTATATGACTTCTTCGTGGTAGTTCTAATCCAATAAGTCTATGAAGTTATTTCAGTAATATTTCAATTAAGAGAAATCACTTTTTAAATAAACAGTCCTAATACTTATGGCCATGCTGATCCTGAAGGCCATCAGACCTGCTTGCCCATGGCATTATCTGTACTTTTTGCACTCTTTAGAATGAGGTAAGAGGACACAAAAAGGTCCCTGGACCTGGAAATTCTGCATCCTACCTCAGTACTGTAAGTATCTGCTCTGGCTGCTTGGTAGAAATGGTCTGTGCCTCCTAACATCAACAGAAATAAGATCAAAACAAAGTGCAAATGTAAGAAAACCCAAAGAGCAACTTCTCCATTTTCTTTGGTCATGATAAGAGAATATATATGAGCCAAGCCAAGTTCAAATGTTGACAGCAGAACTCGATGGAATTCATCATTTCCAAAAGAGACTGTTCTAGGAAAAGATTGATGAGAGGCCAAGATTGAGCCATGAGAAATGTTGAGTCCTTATAAGCTTTCTTGAACAGGGATAGACAACAGCCTGGAAAAGGACTTAAATTATTGATGAGCAGGTTATCACTAAAACTAAAAAAAGACTCAACAATTGATATTCAAATAAATGACCTATATTGGGGAGTCATTTCCACTCAAATATTTTTCAAATGCCTTGTGACATGAAAGGAACCTTTGGTCCTTGCAGAATATGACAGTGGAACCCAAATCACGACAGTTCAATTCAATGAACATTTATGAAAAGCTGCTAGGTCCTAAACTGGAAAGTCTTCAAATACAAGAACTATTCCTAACAATTTTAGTACTTGGGGCAAGTGGCAGCAAAGGATGGGGAAATGAGAAAGTAGGTTCACCAGGGGTGTGGCCACCACCTCTGAGGCAGAGTCAGACTGCTAAAGCACTCTGTAGACTGAACTTTCCATAACTACTGAATTATCCAATCTAGGACAAGATCCCTTTTGTCCCACCCTGGATATATCTTTGAATATAGGTCTGATGAAGACCAGACTAGCTAAGTTCGAATAAGACTCATTGCCAGAAGGTTGGCCACTAGGTGATTTTTTAAAAATCTTTTTCCTGAGACAGCCACTCATGAAGATAGTATACAAAGGCATATGAAAAAGTTGTGATTTGTGTCAGAATATCCATACTGATAAAATCAAGGTTCTTTAAGTAGTGAAATGTATTTGAATGATATGGCTTTCATAGAGTCAGGGATGCTAAAATTCATTCTCAAGACCATATCCTGTCCTCACTTCATGGTGGAATAGACACAGTTATCAATGTGAGTTTGAGCTTGAGTGCATGGATCAAGGGCAGCATATGGTCTTTTGTACAATAACATTTGATCAGAGGAGAAGTTTTTATGATACTTTACAGTATATAGTAGTTAATTTGAACAAATATTATTAGCACAATAAAACACATTCTTATCACTGGAACATAAATCTGTAATTGCTACACTGTGAGGGAGTTTCCCCTAAAAGTCATATGGACACTGGCAGCATTAATGAAAAAAAATATAAGTTAAAAAATAAAAGTTACATTTTTAACTATCATTTATACTCAAATTCACAGCAAAATTCAAACCTGTTCCTCCAAGGGTCTTAATTTCTTTCTGCAAACATTTTCAAAGTCTTTCTTCCCTTTAGTATTATCACTAAAAGGCCACCTAAACAAAGCCAATTAATAAGAACCAGTGAGGAGAGACAGTTACTATAAAACCAGGAATGTGTTTGAGCTCTGCAGAGATTCACGTCTGCCACACACAGCCTGGTTGGCAAGATTCCACCCATCCCACAGTGCACATGTTTTCAATTATAAACTAGATTTTTATCAGAATTCAAGTTAATTGTTTTATACCACTAGGGTAGGAGAAATTCTTTGAGGGAAAAAAAGAAAAAGATACAGCTCACATACTTGGCCTTCTCTAATACAAAGATGGACTCTTCTAGGAGGGGAGAAAAGGGCAAAATCTTTGCTTAAAAAATCAATTTTACTCTTAAGATTTTAGCTCTGGAGTTTTCAAACATTCCTAGCTAAGGATTAAAGTATAATGGAATCAAAATGGCATCTTGTGTGAGCCTAATGAGCCCTCCTTGTTTAGAGTTCATCAGCAAACAGCGGGTTCTGCACCACTGGCTGTTTACATTCTGCCTTATCCACTGCCTAACATTGTCAGAAAAAAGCAGTTCAATGATACAAAAGCTGTTTGGGGTGACCCTCAACAGTGTACATGCTCACCACCAGTCAGTGATTCTCTGGTTTCATTTAGAACCATGTATGTTTATTATAGTATGAGGTTTTTAAGTAAAATCCTAATTTCATGCAGCGGTTTGGGACCAAGGTAATGCTATGAAGATAGATTTTCCAAAGAAATGGGCCATTTCCCCTAAGAATTTTGTTCAAAAGAATAGTTCTTCTACATGAATAATAACGGGAAGGGAAGCATGCCAATGCTATTAATTTTTTTTTTTTTGCTTTATTAATGAATCAATCCATTAAGCATTTTGAAGCACCACTAGTAAGAAATATGAAAATGGAGCCGATCTCTGCCTTCTGGAAGTTTATATCCCACTAGAGAAAAGCAACAAGTCCACAAGGAAACACACACACATCCATCTATATCTATCTATCTACCCCTATATTGCACATGACCCTAGGTAAGTCACCTAAACTGTTGGCTTGTTTCCTCATCTTTAAAATGGGCACAATAATAGCCCTACATCATAGGGTTGTAAGAATCAAATAAGATAATAATTACAAAGTACTTAGCATGGTGCCCAGAACAAAATAAGCATTATTTAAGTGTTACTTATTATCATTATTATGTGAATAATAAAATATATAGATGTACAAAAAAGAGACAGAAACCAAGGCGGGGAAGAGATAGAGAGACCAAGAGAGACTGAATCATGGCATAGCAGCTCCAGAGCCAGCCAGGTTCCAGTCATGTCTGCCACAAATGGACAGTCTGACAGGCCAAGTTATCTCTCTCCAGGCAGAGAAGGTGACAATCTGTACTGAAAGAGGGAGTTTTCTCCTCTGAGAATACCCTATACCAATGAAACCAAAGGAGTAGTGCCTATCACCTATGGAAAATAAACACAGTGCCGGGGTGTAGGAAAGGGGAGGGAGTAAAAGAACAACTGGGGAATCAGAAAAAGTCTCTCGAAGGGGGTGCCTTGATAGGAGCTTGGTGGTTCAAGAACCAGAGGTGAGGGGTCAGAACATTCCAAGTATAGGGGATCAGTAATTTTTAGACAAAACCTCAACAGCAAAATTCACCAAAGTCTCTATTTTTATTGTTCCTAACGGGGTCAGGGGCAGCCATGTGCTGCAATGGGTAGAGCTCCAAGCCTACAATCAGATGTCCTGAGTTCAAATCCGACCTCAGACACTTACTAGCTATGTGACTCTGGACAAGTCACTTAACCCTGTTTGCCTCTTTTCCTTATCTGTAAAATGAGCTAAAGAAAGAAATGGCAAATGACTCCAGTATCCTGAAGAGTCAGACACAACAGAAATGACGAAACAGCCACAACAACAAGAGGGAAGGGCCAGGACTGGATCTATGATTTCCTTGGGCTAGGAGCTTCTTTCAAAAAGGAGCAACTTACGGGCCATAAAGAGTTGCCTGGGGGCAGTGAGAGGTTCAGTGATGACCTTGTTCAGAAAGCCAGTACACGTCTGAGATGAAACCTAAATTCAGGCCAGAAGGTCTTCCTGTCCCAAGGCCTGCAGGCCATCCATGAGGCTGCACTGTGTCTCACAGGCATCCTTTAGATTTGCTTACATTATGTAAAACCAGTGTTTCTCTATTGAAAACAAAGCAAAGCAAGATATTACCATGGTTGCTTTTGCCATTAGTAATGATAATTTCTATTCTGGCATTGTACTTTGCAGTTAATTTACCTCATAAGTAAAAAGTTTCCTTAGTCTTCCTTAAAGCAGAAAAAGCCAGTACCTTGCTTATCATAAAACGTCCACATTTTTCAGTTTGGCCAGGGTTTTTGTTTTTGGTTCAAACTCCAGCTGCTGTATTTTACTATATTTTAGGAGAAAATAAAGGAAAATATGCCCCTTGGCTGGACTGTGGAAATGAGATTCACTGCATCTTTTATCTTACCATATAAAACCTAAGTGATACATAGATCACCTTCTATCTCATACCACAGGCAACCAGCACATTTATAAATGCACCACAAGAGTATAGTCTCCTAGTTAGTAACTCAGCCTTCTCTGGGTCTTTTTTCATACAAGAAAGCTGCACAACTGTTTCTAGGGTATACAAGCCAGCCCAGGTCCATTTGGGCTTTGCAGTTTGGATCATTTACAGATGTGATGTGATCCTACTGAGGCAAAAGGGTAGGAAAACTCAAACTGAAATTGCTAGCCCTCTTGTTCCCAAGAATTGCAAAGAAAACACCAAATACTTATTGTTCTCCCTGCCCCACCCCAACCTTTAAAATAAATTGCTATCAAGGTACAACTTAGTAATGATATACACAATTAATAATACAGAGCAAAATTTCATTAGCCTGACAATGCAGAAAGGAATTTGGCAATTCTCTGGGCAACAAGCAAAGCTATTTGGGAGCACAAACCAATCGTTGTAAACTGGGCTTGTCTCTAAGTTTTATACTAATTGTAATGTAAATTAGCAAAAGCAAAGCCCCACCAGCAAGGAAAACGTAGGTTCTCTTCACAGGCCATCAGCAGAGTCTGCCCCAGAAGCCTAAACAACATTGTGTTTGTTTCTTTAGACAATAAAATGCCAAAAGTTTTTCTTTTGCTGTCAGCAAATGATGAATACATGTGGTACCGATTATTTAATACCACTAGACCACCAGGGAAGAAGATTTAGGTGAACTGCGGGAGAACTCTGCCATTTATTTTTATTACCATGCATTAAAAATTACGTTTACAGATAATTGTTTTTCTCCCTCCAATAAAGCAAGATAAAAAAAAAAATCCAGGAGAATATTTAATAATACCGGACCACCAGGGAGGAATTTAAAAAGTTGATTTTTTTATTGACAAATTAGATTTGCTTTTTAAAAAAAAAAAATTCCAATTATTTTTAAGTGCAATTTGTGGAGGGCTAATTTTAAACCAGAGTAGGGTGATGAGTTTTCATCTGGGGGAGTGTCACACAGATTAAGTTACCCCTTTACAAGGGTAATTATCTAATCAAATAGTCCCTCAGCACCATCAGCTTTATAATACCTGTGTAACTGTCTTCATGTTATATAATGCTGTTCCACTGCAAATCCCCAAGAGCTCAACATTATACTCCTGATTTCTTTAAAAAAAAAAAACTTATAACATTTTTTATTTATTTTCTTTGAGGTATTTTGCTTTAGTGTGAGGAAATCTCTTTATCTGAAGCTCATTAAAAAAAAATAAAAAATCAGGCCTAATTCAGAAGTAGAAATGTTGGTTTCTTTAAGTCCCCAATGAAGGACTTTTCTTCTCCTGTAAATCATTTGACAGTCTTAATAACCCTGATTTCCTATCTGTCAAATAGTACCGAGAACTTTGATAATACAAAATGTTTAACTCAGTTTGTGCTCAATCAAAGGCAGGCAACTCTGGTATATTGTGGTGCCCAAAGAAATTGATGAGGACCTACTCACACCATATCCCTATTCCTTGAGTAACAACTTTGAGATGTCAAGCATCCTGAAGTTGGGAGGATCTCCTCTGGTGTCCTTGTAGGAGGACATGAACAAGAGTCTCATGGGCTGAGCAGACAATATGAGTTTCAGTACACATTGCTGAAGGAAATAGCCATTTTGATGACATGATAGATCCATCTGAATATTATTAGTTTGGTGGTGTCAACTGATCTCAGCAACAAATGGCTGATAAATGGTACATAATGGTCATAGACAATAGACTAATCTTTCAGAGGCTAATAGATGGTAAGTAAGCAATATCATCAATATCTTAGATATATTTACTTTCTGAACCCTCCACTTCATCCCTCCCCACTCATCTTAACAGGGCCCAGCTATAAAATAATAATAATAATTATAGCATTTAAATAGTGCTTTGCAGTTTACAAAGTGTTTTACAAATATACCATTTTATTCTCACAACTATTCTATGGAATAGGGTCTTTTATTATTCCATTTTACAGATAAGGAAACTGAAGAATACAGAGGGGAAGTAACTTGCCTCGGGTTATACAGCTAGTAAGTGTGTGGGGCTGCATTTGGACTTAGGTCTTCCTAACTTCATACACAGCACTCTATCCACTGTGCTACCCAGCTTCTCCAAATGCAAGTGGAAGTAGACATTCTTTGTTAATGTTCTTTCCCAGGTCTCTGATTTCAGGAACTGAGATGAAGAAAGTCCTAAGATGATAGAAGGTGCTTCTAAAATTTTAAGCATTATATGATATATCAGCATGGTCCTTGCCCTCAAGAAACCTCATTTTCATCAACAAATTACTTAAGAACAAACTAACCAAAATCCATAAAACATCCTCTAAAAATTACAAATGACAAAGGCAACTAACTGCCTGAGGGAATGGAGGCCTACTGTATTAACCTGGAAACAGATGATGTGGAATGAATCCAATGGGCTCATATCTCAAAGACAGAAACAAAGATCCAATACAGGTTAAAATATTCATAGCAGCATTCTTTAGGTAGTAAAGAAATGGAAACAAAGTGGGTACCCATCAGTTGGAGAATGGCTGGAAAAAACCTATGACATAAGAATATAATGGAATATTGTTGTATAGTAAAAAACTACAAATATGGAGAATTTAGAGAAACATGGAAAGATATATATATAAGCTGATATAGAGTGAAATACATGTAAAATGGCTAGATAATTTAAATGAAAAGATCCCTAAAAGCAAGATTGACTTTAAGTGATGGGAAATCCAATAAAAGTGTTGAAGAAGAGAGAACAAAACATCCCTCCTCCCTCATGGCACAGAGGGAGGACACCAGTAAAATATAATATTGTATACATTGTCAGATAAGGCATTCTGTGTCTGATGTTTTGCTTGTTTTTCTTTGTCATGGAGTTCATTCAGGGAGTGAACTAGGAAAAGACTGTGATAAAAAGAGAAAAAGACATCAATAAAATGATTTTTTTTATCTTAAATTAGGAAGGGGGGGGTGGGGAAATGTGTTTTAAGGGGAGAGTTTTATATCAACATTTGACCAAATGAAGCACTCAGTAAGACCTAACAGCAATTTTTTTTTTTACATAGGTTAGATGAAATATTTAAAGACAGCCAAGATCCACATGTGCAAAAATATTTATAGCAGCTCTTCTTGTGATGGCAAATAATTAGAAAATGAAAGGATACCCATCAACTGGGGAATGGCTGAACAAGCTGTGGTATATGAATGTAATGGAAAAGATGAATAAGCGGACTTCAGAAAAACCTGGAAAGACTTATGTGAACTGATGCCGAGTGAAGTGAGCAGAACCATAACATTGTACATAGTAACATTAACACTGTGCACAATGATCAACTACGATTGACTTAGCTCTTCTCAGCAATACAATGATCCAAGACAATTCCAAAAGACTCATGATGGAAAATGCTGTCCACATCCAGAGAAAGAGCTATGGAGTCTGAATGCAGATTGAAGCATACTATTTTTACTTTCTTTGTTCCTTTTGTTCTGATTTTCTTTCACAACATGATATAGAAATATGTTTAACATGATTGTACATATATAACCTAAAAAAATTAAAATTAAAAAATGAAGAGAGCTAAGAAGGAGAAACAAATTGGAACTCTCACCTTGGAAACTATGTATCTCTGTTTTTCCCAACCTTAAGTAAAAGCATAACCATAATAGTCCCCTTTAGATCCTTTAGGATAACACTGTAAACTAGAATTTTCAGACCATGTCAAGGTTAAGGGGAAGGAAGGGGAAGGAAGGTTCCTTGACTTTTCTGGTGAGTGTTAAGCTGAAAATCTTTTTTACTGGAACTCTTGTTGAACTTCTTTGACACTTTTTCCCATTGAATCGTTTCATTTGTATCCAACTCTTCATGACCTCATTTGGGGTTTTCTTGGCAAAGATACTGGAATGGTTTGCCATTTCCTTCTCCAGCTAATTTTATAGCTGAGGAAACTGAGGCAAACAGGGTCAAGTGACTCGCTCAAGAGTCACACAACTAGTAAGTATCTGAGGTCATATTTGAACTCAGGAAGATGAGACTTTCTGATTCCAAGTCCAGTGTTCTATTCACTGTACCAGATAACTGCCCCCTTCTAGAGGCTTATAATTTCATCTATATGAGTTTCAAGATTCAAGACACTTTAGTAAGTAATCTTCTGAGTTGCTTTGGTCAAAATATATGTGTGTATATGTGCACATACAAATGTGTGCATATATGTATAGATTTTATGTGTATTGTTTACATATGTGTGTGTGTCCATACATATGTGTACATATATGTCACTGTCCTTCTGATGATGAGCCTCTGAATTCAGATTAGCTGGTCCAGCTATAACAGATATACAGTATATTCCTAAACTTTAGGAAGATGGAAGGTTAAGTAGGACCTGTCTAAGCTTACACCCTGCAGGCGTAGCCTTTGAGGGCCCAGGGTCACTTCCATAACTCAATCCATAACTCATCACAGGAGGACTTTGGTAAAGCCTCTTGTCAAAAAAGCTTTTTTAAACATATTTGTACTTTTCCCCTGGTTTAGGAACTATAATATATAGGAGACACTGAATCTTTCTTTAACTATTCAGGATTTTGCAGTCTCTGGGTCATCTTTCCTAATGGCAATTATCATAGTACACTAGAGCAGATATTAGTTAGTTGGTCAAAAAGCATTTATTAAGTGTCTGCTGTAGGCTAGGCCCTGTGCTAAGCACTAAGAACACAATGAAAGGCAAAAGAGAGTCCCTGTTCATAAGGAACTCACAGTCTAATGGGCAAGACAACATGTAAAACACTATACACCAACCAGATGTATACAGGATAAGGATATAAGGATAAACTAGAGGGAAGGAACTAGCATTAAGGGGGATTGGGAAAGGCTTCCTATGGAAGGTAGGATTTTAGCTGGAACTTGAAGGAAGACAGGAGATCTGGAGACAAGAAAAAGGAGGACTCTTTTGTACTTCCAGTAAAAATGCCCATAGTCTGGAGATGGAGTATTTTGTGGGAGAAACAGCGAGGGTGCTGGCATCACTGGATAGCAGAGCACATAGGAGGAGTAAGTAAGGTGTAAGAAGACTAGAAAGATAAAGGAGGTCAGGTTACGAAAGGTTTTGAATGCCAAATAGAGCATTTTATATTTGATCCTGGAAGTAATACAGAGTCACTGAAGTATATTGATTAGGAAGGTGACGTGGTCAAACCTGCACTCTGACCGATGAGTGCAGAATGGATTGTAGTGGGGTGAGATGAGGCAGGGACACTGATTTAGGAGGGTTTTGCAATAGTCCAGGAGGGAGGTATCGAAGGCCTACACCAGGGTGGGAGCAGTGTTAGAAAAAAAAAAAAGGTTGGGTTGCGTATGTGAGAGATGTTATCAAGGTTAAATCAATGAGATTGGAAACAGATTGAGGGAAGAGAGAGTGAGGAGTTCAGAAGTGTTGAGGAGTAAGATTGTCAGCCTGGATGACTGGGAAGATGGTGGTGCCCTTGATATTAATAGGGAAGAGGGGAGAGTTTAGGGAGAAAGGTGGTAAGTTTAGACTTGGACATGATGAGTATATAGAAAATCCAGTTTGACCTCCAAGCAGTTAAGAGACACGAGATGGCAGAGAGATTAGGCCTGGATAAGTAGAACTGAGAATCATCAGTGTAGAGATGATATCTGAATCCATGATGGCTAATGAGATTGCCAAGGGAAATAGTCTAGAGGGAGAGAAGAGGGCCCACAACAGGGCCCTGGGGCATATCCACGGTTAGCAAGCATGGCCTAGAAGAGCCAGTCAAGGAAACTAAGGAGCAGTCAGATAAGCATAAGGACAAACATAACATAGTAGTGTCACAAAAACCTAGAGAGAAAAGACCATTCAGAAGAAGAGAGTGATTGACAGTACCAAAGGCTGTGGAGACATCAGCAAGGATGAGGATTGAGAAAAGGCCATTGGATTTAGCAATTACGCAATCATTGGTAACTTTGAAGAGAGTAACCCTGGTCGAATAATGAGGTCAGAAACAGATTATTGACACATTCAACACTATCCAATTTACAAAGACCTTTCTAGATACTGTCTTCATTTAGCCTTGCAGAAACCTATTGAAGTAGGTGGTACAAATATTAATCTTCCCATTTTAAAGTGAGTAAACTTGAGCTCAGGGCTGTTAAATAACTTGTCCAACGTCACAAAGTTAGTAAGGAGCAAAAGCAGGACTAAAACCCAGATCATCTGATTCCAAATCCAGTCTGTACCTGTAGAAGATATAATTGTATGGAATATGCCAGCCATGTCTATTCAAATGATCTTGCCATTTATAATTTCTAGTCATGCTATGTATACTATGCTCTGTATCTGTTCATACATATATTTCCATGTTTCTCTGAAGTCTTCATAGTCATCATTTCTTATTATATAATAATATTCCATTATATTCCTATGAAATAATTTCTTCTAGCCATTCTCCAACTGATAGACATTCATTTTCCTTCTATCCCTTTACTACCATAAATAATACTGCTATTTATATTTTGCCTTATGTTGGACCTTTGCTTCTGTCTTTGACTTTCTTGTTCCTTTAAAAAATAATATAAGCCAGTGATATCAGAGAATATTTAAATGTATGTGGGGAGGTGGGGGGGGAGGGAGAAAGAGAGAAAAAAAAGAGAGGGACAGACAAGAGACAAAAAGACAGACTTGCCTTTTGTCATAAAAGTGGAATTCCACTTTCTTGAAGACTTCATTCAGTTGGGTTCCAGTAATATCCAAGTCTCAGTGCAATAATAACAATGATAATCATTTTAGACATTTTCATGTACACTATATTATATAAATAAAATTATATACTATGTGTTTACATGTGAAACAGTGACATAGTAATAAAATTATTGATCTTGGAGATCTGACTACAATACTCACTAGCTGTGTGTCTCTGAACAAATCACTTAACCTCTCTGAACCTCTTTATCTGTAAAATGGGGATAATAATGCACTACCCACCTTATAGGGTTGTTGTGAGGAGAGTGCCTCATAAATCTTAAAGCACTATATAAGCCTTGCCCTTTAAGTTTTTATTATGATTATACACATGGTGGTTCATGCTTGAGGGATTTATCATGTTGCCTTGGGATAAAAGAGTAAACCATCTGTACACTTGGGCATTCAAACTGAAGTAAAGTGGACCTGATTTGCAGCATAAAGTCGGTGTCCCTCTTAAATTTCAGACTCCACTGGGGCTTTAAAATGTTGTGTTTCAAAGTGGAGAGACCCATAACAAACAACAAGGAATGACTGATGTAGACCCTTCTTAAGGTCACTTTAGGCACCAACAGGGCAGGATAAAAAAGGTTGAGTTGTTTTTCTCCCACAGTGCAGAAGGGGCCCAAAGTTGAGTTGTTTGCTTTGTTTATAAATGTCGTCACTAAACTTTTGTAGTTTAATCCACTTGCTGGGAGACCCGAAGTTATGAATGAGACATTCACACTCCTGTTACAATTACTGTTGCTTAACTCATGGCTTAGATTCCCTCTCTAACCAAGCCTTTCACCAGAGAAACTCTGCTAACCACATGGCCAGAATTACAGCTTCAATCGAGACTGACTAATAATTTTCCCTACACAAAAAAAATATCATTTACTCTGTAGACATCAATCCCAGTGGTCTACACTCTTTTTTTCCCTCCCCCTTCTCAAGCCAAGTTGACAAGGGACCTAAGATACTATTAGCTTTTTGCCACACTTGCCAAACATGGAAATCATTTATGCCGTGGCCCAGGAAGGAAATGGCTTCCATGGGACCCTGGGTCTGCTGATATGAGTCCCTCTTTCTACCTCCAGAAGCCTGGTTCAGAGGAGTCAGTGAATTATGGGTCAGAATTATATTACTAGCAAGCCACGTGCCCTGGCTATTTAAATTCTCTCTTTGTAAAGACATACATTCCGTGATGTAAAGAAGCGAGCTTTTGCTTTTTCTTTTCGTGGATAGGACACCCAGGAGCAGCTCATCAAAGGCCCCTCTTCAACTCCAGACTAGGCAGCGGGCAGCCCACGCTGCTTGCACTACAAAGAGGCCGAGCTCAGAAAGTTGAGTAGGAGGGGCCATCTGTAGGAGAGAAAGGATAGTTCAGGTGTTCCTCCCTTCCTGGTGGGCTCCAGGCGGAGACCACCAGACTCCTCTTGCTGAGGTCAGGAATCGCCATCAGAAGGTAAATCACGTCTTTTACTGCCACATTAGTAGCATTAGTCACTACTAATGTGGGCTGGACATGAACCAGCAGTCTAGAAGGCAAAGCTTCCAAAGAGCAGCCCCAAACCCCTGAGCCATCCAGTCTACCCCAAGCCCAGCTTGCTGACATTTTTATTTGCTGGCATTTACAATGTTGCAGCAGCTCAGCCTGCTAACATGGCTGCTTCCTCTACGTCTTCCACTTTGAAATCAGCACAAAGGGAAACCACGGCTCTGGAGTTCGCAGCTATCTTGGCTGCAGTAAAGCTTTTCCAGAGCCAGGAAAAAGGCTTGTTTCCTTTTTTGCAAACTCGATTTTAGTGAGAATAGGTATGTGCGTGCATATACTGTGTGTCTCTGCCGGTGAACAGCATTTATTACGCACCTCTATATGCTAGGCATGAGGGTACAAACAAAAGCAAAAAAAAAAAAAATAGTCCCTGTGGTCAAGAAACTCCCAGTGTAACGGGGAAGACAACATGCAAACAACTATGTCCAGACAAGATATAGATGAGATAAATTGGAGATAATTAACAGAGGGAAGGCACTAGCATTAAAGGAGAGGGAAAGGCTTCCTATAGAAGGTGGGACTTTAGCTTCATATGAGTACACACACACACACACACCCACACACACACACCCACACACACACTTTCCATTAGGGTATGTGTAAAGTTTGGGACTATTTTCACTCTTCCACAATTTCTCAAATAACTCATGGCAACTGGTCAAAGCAATGGTTCAAAGTAATATCTGACTTTTGAACAAGAGAAGATAACATCATACACAAAGTGTTGCTTAGATACCTTGGGATTGATTAAGTTCCCATTTTCATTCAGAAGACTATATTATTACCTTTGAAAGCAGAGGTTCTTAACTTTTTTTTTTTTGCATCACAGGACCCTTTATCAACCTTGCATAGCCTACAAATCTCTTCTCAAAACAATGGGTTTTTTTGTTGTTGTTTTTGCTTTTTGGAGGGGGAAGACAGGGCAATTGGGGTTAAGTGACTTGCCCAAGGTCACACGGCTAGTAAGTATTAAGTGTCTGAGGTCGAATTTAGACTCAAATCCTCCTGACTCCAGGGCCAGTGTTCTATTCACTGTACCACCTACCCACCCCAAAAATAATGTTTTTAAATGAATAAAATAGAGATTATAAAGAAAACTATGCATATTGAAATACAGCTACCAAAACATTTTTTTTAACTTCACGGACCCCAGGTTAAAGAACTGCTGCTCTAAAGGGTAAGCAAAAGCAGAAATTCAATTCAATAATAATGTATACATAATATATAAATTCAATATATAAATATGTATTAAGTACTTTCTATGTAGAGGATAAAAGGGCAAGACGGAAATACCCCTGTCCTCCAGGAGCTTACTCTTCTACTTTGGGGATACAACAAGCACATAGATAAATAAATATAAAGTATTTATAATTTAAAATAATATAAAATAAGCTCCCTAACAGCCCTAACTTGCCAAATTTTCCTGAGCTACCAACAAGGAATTTGAAGGCATTTTTCCTTGTGGATCCTTGTTTTGTATCTTATTTTGCTTCAGCTTTATCTTTTTTGGAAAGCTTCAGTTTTAAAAGAGTTGATTTATCTCTATTTTACATGGAGATTTCAGCCAGCCCAAAGACATGCTCTCCACTGGCATGCAAAAGAAACCATATTTGGTCAATTCAGTTTCTTTTCCCTTTTTTTTTTTCCTGTTCTGGGTTTATAATTGTCAGGAACAGCTGTGTACATTGCCAATCACCTTCCAAAAACTAACAGGCCTCCAACAGACAAAACATCTATTCTGCTACTAAATTTGTTTTTAATTATATTACAAGCAGAGGGGGAAAAAATGCCTCAGCTGTTAACACTTGCTCAGTAGGGCCAACAGTAGACATAGAGCAGACATTAGGAAATAGTTCAAAAAAATTTTGTAGTTTGTCATGATTTAATAGCAGATATTTCTGGCTTTGAGTGAACTCTGCAATATCCCTGTGCGACAGGATAAATGATCGTCTACTACTATTAATTTTAGGTCATAATGTCTGAAATGCTGCTGCAAAAATAAATGCAGTATTTTCACTTTATTTGGTCAGGTAAATACTAAACTATTTTGTCATAATAACTTTACAACACTGTGTTTCACCTTGTCTTGCCTTGACTGCTGAAGGTAATAGGGCCTGTTTTATTATGCCCATAAATTGAGTCAATTGACTTATCCTTATATCCTGTTTCCTGAACTTAACGAGAGATTCTGCATCATTAGGAAAACACATCATCCTACAGCAGGATCAAAAGCAAAGGAAACCTGATAATAAGTCATTTTGATTTCAGGGAATGTTCGCCAGGCAAACTTTCAATATTCTGGCAAAAAGTAAAACAAATAGCTGGCTTTGGAAGGAGCCTTTTGCTGAAGGCTTTGCTTGGGCTGGAAGTGTCCAGAAGGTTGCACCAAAAAAAATTCCCATCTGGCTGAATGTAGGGCATGTCTCATGAATCTGAATATTTAAGGGGCTTAAAGGACAAGACCACAAACCCAAATATTAATTATTGGTACAAATTCTACTTAAGAGATATTCTTATTTTGTCATGACCTCTTGTTAAATTATTCAAATTAGCTATTTTAATACTTAATAATAACTCATATTTATGTGGCATTTAAAGTTTTATAAAGTACTTCACAATTACCCCCATGTAGAAGGTATTATTATCACCATTTTACAGATTAAGAAACTGGGGCTCTGAGACTCCAAATAGTCACCATAATCTCACAATTAACAAGGTATCAGAGTCAGAATGTAAACCCAAATCTTCCAGCTCTGAGCCTCGTACCTTTTCCACTAGATCACAGTGATTCTCCAGGTTAATTCTCTATTCATACAATAAACAGATTTTAGCAAACCGAATCTGTTCATTTTGGCCATCTCAATGATTGGTACAGATGAATATATGACAGATTATTCTGTGGCCTTGTCATGACAACAGTCAGAATGACTGAGCTCCCCATGGTGGACTACAGCTGAAAAGCTACATCTATGTCAGGCTTCCTGTGACCAGGCTCCCCCCTAATCCTGAGAGGTGACAATAGCAATAAAACCAGGAACTTGAATCTCAGAGTCTCTGGGGATATTTTGATCCCCCTTCATACTTTGCTATTCATCTAGAAAAAGAGCAAAAAATGACAGTGAGAAAGCTTAATCTGAAGCCAGGAAGGCCCCTTTAAATCCTAAAGAGCTAGTCAGTCTCAGTGGGGTTAATCAGATAGACTGTTCTTGCCTAAAAGATAGAAGGCCAGCTAGGTGGCACAGGGGACAGAGCACTGGTCCTGGGGTCAGAAGGACCTGAGTTCAAATCCAAGCTCAGACTAGATGTGTGAGCCTGGGCAAGTCATTTAACCCGAATTTCCTCCCCCCAAACCCAAAAACAGACAGAAGTCCTTTTACATGTGTTAGAGCAATCAGTCCATAAGCATGTATTAAGCACTTACTATGTACCAGGCACAGTGCTAAGAACTAAGGGAATATAAATACAAGCAAAAAAAAAAAAAGACAGTTCCTTCCTTCAAGAGGTTTACATTCTAACAGGGAAGACAATGCATAAAAAGGAAGCTGAAAGAGGTGGGGTGGGGGGAATGGAGGTGGGAAATAAGGCAACCAGAAGGGAGTGTTTAAAAAAAATCTAGAGTGCCATCTGGTAAGAAATGAAATCATTCTAGTCTGGGTATTCTCTTTAAATGGAGGTCCTGGGAAGAGCCAGAGAGGGGCTTTAGGGGAAAAGGTACAGTTATCCCTCCCACATCACAGAGGTTAGTGGCACAGTGGCCTCTGCAATATGGAAAAATCCACAAAATGTTTTGACCCTCACTTCATGCCAGAGAAGACTGAATTATTATTATATTAAATGACAAAATATGTTGATACTATACATGTATCTTATGAATTTCTGAGTTTCTAAGTGTTTTCTGTGTCATCTGTATGCCTTTGCATGTTATCTGCAGTTTCTGCAAAACTCCCCCCAAATTCCCATTTAATTTCTTCTGCTAACCTGTGATGTACTGAAACCATGATGGGGAAAGTCATAATGTGGAAGGGATAACTATACTTCCAAGGTGTGTATTCTCAGGCTACATGTTCTTCAAGGATGAAGAGGGTTTGAGGGCATGGTAGAGAAGAAGCCCAGAGTGCAGCTGGTGCATGGTTTTAGGAGAGACCTTCTGAAGTCTGGCTAAGGAGAGAGATTTGTAAATAGGAAAGTCCTCCTTTTATCATTAGATAATTTTGTGTGAATAGCACTACTCCAACAGCAGAGAACCTTGAAATTTCATCAGAAATGTGCTTAAGTTATGTGACAAGAATTACTCAGGTCTGGGTTTTAGCCTTTGTGGAAGCCCCAACTCCATCTTGCTCGATGTATCTCTTCTATCCTGTGACAGACTCACATCAGGCATCTGGGACTTTTCTTCCATCTCTGGGACCATTTCCTATAGGTGTTTTCTAAGTAGGGAAAGCTGAAACCTGAACTATTTTCTTTTTTTTCCAGGGCTTCATGCTCCTTTAGCTGACAGAACATCCCATTTTCCTCATCATTCTACTCCATGAGACTGTGGACATCTTTCTCTTCATCACTCAGGAATCCATGTCCTGAAATCACCTTTCTTGGCTGCTGAAACCAGAGAATCTTGGGAGCTCTGTTGTATTAATTCTTCAAGTCCAGTCTTCTTCCCTACAGAACTTCAGATACTAGTTTGTACTCTTGGACTAAGCCCTATGCCTCTTCACCCTTGTTTTTATAATAACAAAGCTTGCCTCTCCAATCAAGCATTGCGTTTCTCATTGTACTTAAACCCTCATCTCTCACACCTATGAACTTAAGCTGCAGCAACTCTCATAAAAAATCAGTGACAAGAAAAAAAATCCCTACAATCCCTAACCACCACGTGAAACAAAATGAAAACAACCTCAGACTAGAGGCAGCATGGAATAATGGATAGAGAGATGGCAAAGACCAATAAAGATCTAAATTCAAGCACTGCCACTGGCACTGCTGTCTGTGTGATTCTGGACAAATCATTTGACCTCTCACTATCGTAGGCAACCTTTTAAGATTATTAATTGCAGAGAAGGTACCACCCTGCATTGGTAGGAGTTTTCTTCACTGGGAGTTCTCCGTACCAAAGAAATGACAAGTTTAGTCCTTATCCCCCAGCTTATATTATATAGCCTTAAAATGCAGTAGAGAGTTGCACAGTCATCCAGTGATTCTGGTCAATTTTGGTCATTGTGGATAACTGGCCACTGTATTAGAGAATGTAAAGATCCTACAGCATCCCATATTATAGTATTATACTGGGAGCTATCCAAAACAAATGGATAGCCTCAATTCCTATCTGTGTTTCTGTGTTTATCTCAGGGCTAGAGCAAACACTAGCTAAAAACAGTACAAAAGGGGCAGCTAGGTGGCACAGTGAATAGAGTACTGGCCCTGGAGTCAGGAGGACCTAAGTTCAAATCCGGCCTCAGACACTTAACACATTAGCTGTGTGACCTTGGGCAAGTCACTTAACCCCAATTGCCCTTCAAAAAAAAACCAGTACAAAAGAGAAGAAAAATTAGCAAAACATATGAATTAGAATTTTATTTATATGCCTAATGTTAAGAAGAGCAATCATTTTCAGTAATCAATGGGATCAGCCAATAAGAGCCTTTCTTCAGTCATGTCCAGCTCTTCATGACTCCATTTGGGGTTTTCTTAGAAAAATACTGGAGTGATTCATCATTTCCTTCTCCTGCTTATTTTACAAATGAGGAAACTAAGGCAAACCAGGTTAAGTGACTTACCCAGGGTCACACAGCTAATAAGTGTCTGAAGCCAGATTTGAACTCAAGAAGATGAGTCTTCCTGACCCCAGGCTGGCACTCTATCCACTGCACCACCTAGCTGCCCTTAAAATTCTAGTGTCAAATAAATCCTACACCAACCCAGCTAATTGTGCAAATGCAGATGTTATGGCAAATTTAAGCTCTTTAGCAGGTCAAGTTCCCTGTGTATCAGGTTCATGAATGCAAAGACTAGTAGAGGAGGTAGTGCCCAATCTTACCCACGAAACTGGAGAAAGTGGCCAATACGTGAACATCACATAGCCAGGTAAATGTTTCCTGGAAACTATTTCATCAAAAAAACCATGAATTGAAACACATTTTACTAAGATGTGCACAGTGTGGACATGGTGTTTTGTGTTCTAATTCCAATAAAATATTATTATATGTGCCCATTTCTTTATATCCCAACAGAGCTTCATAACTGTTTTGGTGGCAATTACGGTAGATTGGATACTGACATTGAGAGCTCTGGCACCGCCACAGATTATCAGGAGATACTCAAGCAGGTGCTGTCTAGAACCTCAGCTGGAATCACAGGAGGTATAGGGTCCTAGACCTTCAATCAAAAAGCATCCATATATTAAGCACCAACTTTGTGTCAGGCATTGTACTAACGATATCAAAATGTGATTGAGAAACATTTTACAAAATAAATGAAAATATAATATAATGGGAATGTAAAGTCAAAAATTAAACAGTCTCTGTCTTCAAGTAGCTTACATTCCACAGTTTAGATAATTTCATCAGGATCCCTGAGCTCCCCAGGGAGCAAGGGTAACATAATAGTTATCCACAGAGCTCTAGGTTGGCAATCTCTTCATTTCATTTGGCTTCTTGGCTGTTGATATTTGTGGGTCTCAAAGTAGAGTTTCTACATTTTCTGTCCTTGAATTCAGGATCAGAATTCACTTGCTGTTTTTCTTTTGTTTCTTTGTAGGGAGAGGGGACAGTGGGTGATGGGGGATGGGGTGGCGTGAAGAGGGGAGATTTTCTACTGATTTCTTTGATTCCAGGGATAACGCAGTGTAATGGTAATGGGATCTGAAGATCTCCCATGCCCCTTCAACTTGCTGATGTAGCAGGAAGGGCTGGGGCAGGAGGCAGACAGAGTCGAGTAGAAGCCGGGCTGGAGCCATCATGGTGAATGGAAGAGGCGGTGACACCAGCTGACAGAGAACAATGCCAGAACTTCTGCTAAGGACCCCTGCTGAGGACTGCCAAAGACAGGAACCATGGGGGGCTGAAGCTGCTGGGAGAGAGCTGCGTGGAGGCTGAGCAGTTACCGTGAGTGAGGAGAGGAGGATCTTTGCCTGAGGTAGCCTGTTTTGTTTTGAAGGCTTGAGAATGTGGGTGTTTACTGCATTAACTATGTGTGCCAACTCCATGGCTACTCTGATGGCTTTGACTGTCTGGTTTTGGGACTCAATTTTCTGGTATTTGAATAAATATTCTAGCTATGTCGTCCATGTAGAGCGCCTGTTACATTTTAATAACCATATCAGCATACTTATAGTCACCGTAGGCATTGTGAATACTGCATTGTTGTTACACACAGTAATAACAAAGTACTAGGAACCACTCATCTCCAGCCTCAAAGTAAGCAGATAAAATCAAACCTGGATAATGAAACTGACTGACACTTGCTTCAGTGATTGTCTCTGCTGAGAAGAGGAACCATTGGGGTGGAACAGCAAAAGCATTGTACCTGGGAGTCATTTATCCTGGGTTTGAATCCTGAGAAAATGGCTACTAGTGGCTCCCCCTCCAGTGCAACTTTGGGCAAATTACTTGCCCTCTCTGGGTCTCAGTTTTATCTGTAAAATGAAGAGTTGAACTAGATTACCTCTATGAGTCCTTCAATTCTAAAACTTATTTCTTGGTGTTGGGAGATAATGGACCTGGTTTCTGCTTCCCTGAAGTGAAGACCCAAGTACAAGTTCACATTGTGGGGGTGAGGGATGAGTGGAAGTCTTTTACCTAAAGACTAACAGAGGCGGTCTTTGTTACCTCAGAAGACAAAGCTGGGCAAGATTTCAATGACTGAGGAAGAACAGGTATAGGTTTGAAGATGTTAGGGTCATCAGGGTTCTGTCCTGGCTCCTCTTCTTTTGTCCCCCTATACCAGTGCTGTCAAACTCAAATAGAAACTGATTCCTACCAGCCTCCCAGATATTGATTTAGAAAGCCTCAAATTAATATTATTTATGTTGTTATAATATTTTCACTTATTTTGTAAAACATTTCTCAATTACATTTTGATCCAGGGCATACTGGGGAATCTTGCCAACCTCTTACAGAAGGGCCATGAGTCAGAGACCTCTGATTTATATTATTTCCCTAGGTAACTTCTCCAGCAACCATGGACTCCTATCATCTCTATGCTGATGATTCCTAGATGTGACCATCCGACCCTAATCTCTCTCCTTACTTCCAGGCTTACATATCCTACTACCTATTGGACATCTCCATCTTGATGTCTCACATCCAACTTAAACTCAACATATCTACAACTAAACTCATTATCTTCCCCTTACAAAAAAAAATAAAATTTAAAAACCACAAAAACAAAAACCTCTCCTCTTCTGAACTTCTCTATTACTGTCAAGCATGCCACTATCCTCCCAGGCTCCCATGCTTGCAACTCAGGTGTCATCCTCAACACCTATATCCAATCTGTTTCCAAAGACTGCTGACTTTACCTTTGCAATATCTCTCATATATGCCCCCCCGCCTGTAGTGCAGACTTTCATCTCCTCATCCTGGGCTATTGCAGTAGCCCACTGGTGGGTCTGCCTGCTTCAAGTCTCTCACCACTACAGTCCAGCCTCCACTCAGCTGTCAAATTAATCTTCCTACAATGCAGGGCTGACAAGATCACTCCCCTACTCAATAAATCCCAGCCTCCCTCCCTCACCTTGAGAATTTAATATAAAAGTCTTCTGTTTGGCATTCAAAGCTCCACATAACATGAGTCTCTCCTTTCCAACTTTCTCACATCTTACTTGCCCCCTGACACTCTGAGATCTTCCATGTTGTTCCTCACACAAGACCCTGCATTTTCATTGGCTGTCCTTCATCTCTGCCTTATGGCTTCCCTGGCTTCCTTCCACTCCAGCTAAAACTCCACCTTGTTCAAGTAGCTGTTCCCTACACCCTTAATTCTAGCTTCTTGTTCAGACATTTTTTAGTCCTGTTCTACTATTCGTTGATAATTTTCAACTTAACCTGTTTGCATATCATCATTTGTCTATTGCTTCCTTCATTCGACTGAGAGTTCCATGAAAGCAGAGACTGTCCGTACTGTTCTTTGTACTCCTGGTGCTTAGCATAATCCATGGCACATTAAAGGCATTTAATAAGTACATGTTGATTTGATTTGACTTTTCTAGGTTTTAGGGGAAAGAGAGATTTTTATAGACTCACCATCAACAGAAACAGAATATCTCTTAAACTAGGCTTATTTCAGAGGTTTGGGCTTCTATCACCTAAAAAATGTAGATGGAGCAGTGTTCCAAGGTCTAGATGACATGGATAAGGGTTCCAAACTCTATGGAAAATAGAATAGGAAAATGCAGTAGGCATCCAAGGCTCAGGGATTTACAGAGACGGAGTTTCCCTGAACCTGGTATACCTAGAGTCAGTTCCTGGTCTCAGTGATGAGAACCAACAGTACTGAGATAGACTTGGTCAGGACAGGGTGTCACTTCCAGGAGGGACTGCTGACTGGCACAGCGAGGTTGCAGAAGATAAACCACTGTCCTCGGCTGCTTGTGCTTCTCTTCCCCACCCTCCTCTTCATAGGACTTCCTGACCTGCTGCTCAGGGCTCCTTTTAATGTATAGATTTTAACCTGGAGTCCATGAATTTGCTTTTCTAATAGTTTGATAAGTGTGTTTCAATATAATTGGTTTCTATTGTAATCCTATGTGTTTTGTTTTATACATTTAAAAACATTATTCCGAAGAGTCCAAATTCCAAAGGAGTCCAAAACCCACAGGAAAGATTGAGAAGTACTCTTTTAATGACTCTTGGCCAAGCCCTCTGTGAATTCCATTTTGGCCTTGCTCTCACTTTTCCCCATGATCCCTCCTTTAGGAATCCTTGATAGTTCCTCATCACCAGGAAGTTGGGAAAGTTGTTCATCTTTCCTTTCAAAGAAGAACTATGGCATCATGAGAGTGACGCATGAATTGGACTGAAGTGAGGCAGACTTGCACAGGTCCCCAAAGACAGCACATGAATTTTACATCAACTGTCAGTCCTATAATTCCATCCAAAATGAAGCCAGAATCTGGTTGAGTAAAACAGTATGCTGTCCCTGGTCAGGGCCTAGAGAAGGGCTCAGTAAGTGGCATGGCAACCAGAAAGATGTAGGAGAAGATGGGACACAAGGTTCATTTATAGAATTTCAGTTTGGGCAGGAACTCTGGAGAACATCTAGTCAAACCCTCCTAATTTTCGAGAAGAGGAGAAGTGACACACAGAAAAAGGGAAATGACTTACCTACAGCCACACAGATGGCAAGTAGTAGAGATGAGATTCAAAACCAAATCCTCTGCCCTACAAATAGTAGTATCCAGAATTGAGTCTGTCAGAAGTCAAATCTAAAGATGGCAAAGACAGGGAAGACCAGACTGGCACCCTACATCTAAGCAGGCAAGGGGTCAAGTCCAATGGGATCAACTCTGGTAGTCAGTGCTTTCAGCTACTTCAAGGAGGCAGGTAGGTGGTAGGTAATTCCTGTTGATTAGTAGCTGTGGGGGCTGAGGGGGAGTGAGTCACTTCATCCTGTTGAGTCTCAGGTCTCTCCTCTGTGACAATAATAATATTTATGATTCGTAAAGTAGTGATAATAATGTTTGAGTAACTAGAGTTTATAGCATGCCTCAAGTTTACGAAGTACTTTACAAATCCTCACAACAATCCTGGGAGGAGGTAGTTGCTATTATTACCTCCATTTTACAGATGTAGAAATTGAGGCAGACAGGCTAAGGGACCTACCCAGGGTAGCACAGCTCTTAACTGTCTGCAGCTGGATCTATTCTAAGGTCTTCCTAAATCCAGGTGAAGAGCCTGATCTGCTGTGACACTTAGCAGCTTATACTTGAAATATGTCATATGTTATGAAGTTCAAAATAGATAATCTATATAAAGTGCTTTGTAAGCCATAAAGCACCATAGAAATGACAACTGTTATAATTATGATGATAACAATGATGTACTCAACACTGTCTAGCTACTCTGGGGAAAACATGAATAGCATAAGATATGGTCCCTGCCTAACAGGCAACCTCACAAATAGATAACGCTGTGACCATACAAAGCAAATACATACATACATACATACATACATGCATAAGCAAATAAAGAATTATACAATAAATTGTGCAGACTATTAGCACTGTAGGCATTCAAAGAAGAAGGCCCAGAATGGGTTTTATTTCATTTTGGCCTATGTTGGATTTCTCCATGTAAATGATAGTTTCTTATGGAAACCAAAAGCAGAAAGGGTAGAAATCTATTCTTGTGGAATTTGCATCTCAAACCAAAGTGAGAAACATTGTTGGAAAAGTGATTTTCTGTCATTTCTAGACAATTTCTGCCATTTGGCTCATGAAATCAAAGAATAGTTGTTTGACATATGACCACCATTGTTTTATATTTCTTATGGTATTTAATTTATAAAGAAAAAAGGATTGACTTCCAGATTAAACACCATGTAAATGTAGTACTGTACCTTAATTAAAATGAGAAAGCTAATTACACCACAAAAAAAAGTTCAAATAAACTCATGGGAGTTTTGCATTAATGCTTACATCCTTCTTTAATGCTTTCTGATGGGCCTAGAGATTATAGTGCATTAAGAATAAATATTAGTTGGAGTTTTATTATATTAAATATGCCATGTTCATAGTTTATGTTGTTAGTCAGTAGCTTAAATTAAATGTGACTAGAGAATATGGCAATATTGTGACATATGATATATGACACATCATAAAATAATAACCAAAAAAATAACAATAATTAGCATTTTATGGTGCTTTAAGGTTTACAAAGAACTTTACAAATGTTATATTTTATTTTGTATATTGTATTTCATTTTATCATCCCAACAACCCTGGGAGTTAGATGTCATTATTATCCCTATTTTATAGAGGAGATAACATCCCCCACCTTGGACTATCCCCACTCTCTGGGATTTATGGCTTAACCAGTAAAATGTCACATCCTGCAGGAGCATGTAAGCTCCAAAAAGGAAGGGAAGGGGTTTTTTTGTTTTGTTTTGTTTTTGCCTTTGTATGCTTAGTCCCTAGCACCATGGCTGGCACATAGTGGGCACTTGATAAATGATTGTTGAATCTTGAACTGACTGCTTGAGGAGTGGGGTCCCTGCTTTATTTCATGCCTACAGGAAAATAACCTTTTTTAAAAAGTCACTAGAATTGAACATGGGTAAGGCATTCCATCCTGCTTGTTACACTCAGATTATAAGTATATAAGGGCACCACTGGAGCTATTACTATCAAGTGAATGGAAGTGCATAGTACTTTTCGATGAGCATTCCATTCACAGCTCATTGGCGCTGAAGTTGCTGCAATGGTCTACGGTGCAAATGTGCACTTTGGGGCTCTTTAATGCATGGATTATGCGTACAATAGGCCCTTGCAGCTCTTCGCTGTATAAACATGTACTTGGGGAATTTAAATATGTGTATTATTGACACAACTTAGCATCATTTTTGGAGCTAATTGTGTGTTTTGTGCTCTATAGCTTTATTGGGAGCTTGTTCGGTCTTCAATGAGTGAATGATTAACTGCCCTTTGGAGTGAGAAGTCTCACCTCTGCGTTTACTACCTGTGTGGCTTTCACCAAGTCACTTAAGTTCTCTAGGTCTCAGTTTCCTCATCTGTAAAATGGAGAAGTCGAAGCAGATGATCTCTGAGGGTCCCTTTCTGCCCTAAATCTGTTATCCACTGGAGAGTGGATTAATGATAGAACAGAGCATGATAGTGGATTCTGTCAAAGTCCACTCACCCATCTTCTCCTTACTGTGGTTCTTGACAATAAAGCTAGCAATCACCCTTTTGGAAACTAGCTGTCTCTTCCTTTAAAATGTTCAAAGAAAGAACAGTCAGCATGTGGTGGCTAAAGAATCCCTTCTTCTACATTATGGCTATTTATTTTTTATGGAATGCTAGCAGTGTACCCTGCTGATTCCTCCCCCAAGGATCTAACGATGCAAATTAGATAGGAGCCAAATACCAGAAAATGGTAAGACATTTATCCAAATGTCTCAGTGCCTTTTCCCACCAGTCTCAATTTCACATATCATATCTCCTCTTACAATCCATCAGCTTAAAAAAGAATTGTTCACACTATTTGATTACTTATCACTAATATGCTATCCACAATCCAACATCATTTAAATATTTTTCCCTAATGAATGGACTTTTACAATCATTTCAAACTCTCATTTTTTTTTCCATTTCTGTGAAATAACAATAGGATGTCTTTATAGAGAAGTCATTTGCTCACATAAATAGACCAGCTTTTGGAAGGGGGTGTCTCGTAACAATTGTACTCCACATGTAGCAGAGCATTAGAAAGCTCTGAACTTCCAGTTGCCTTCCTACAGAGTTGGTGAGCTTGTTGGCATTCAATGAGCAGATTTCCCCATACAGTATTTTTCTTAAGGTCATCAAGGTCCTAATTTAAAGTTCTACTAAAATGCCTCGTCGTGGAGTGAACTTGACTTGTTTGAAACCTCAAAATCTGTGCATAAATGGTAAAGGAGCAATTGGACTGGTTGACTTGGATCTTACCCAGGTCTTTGGCATACCTAGCAGAGCATGTTCCCATGAGACGGTAACACAGAAGTATCCCAGAGGTGTGCTAAGGATCTTCCACATCATCTGCTCCAGTAAATATTTAAAGTATGGGCACATTAAATCCTGAATTAGCAGCCAAGAAGACATTTTCTCATGGAGATTCAGAAACCGAACAATTCTTCAGAATATGTAGGGATTTGAGGTTACCAATGATGAAGTACAGCCAGATGCTGAATCATTGTGGAATTATAAAAATATTTCTCTAAATAGAAACCTGATACTGCATGTCAAAAACTCAAATGAAACTTCTACTTTTCTCACAAGCTTGGTGCCAAGTTCTGTTGCTCCATTCACATCCCTGAAACAAGATGGGGAAGGTCAGAGTCAATGGATTTGACCATATTGTGCTTCTGGGGACCAGGGCTGCATTCACTTCAGATGGAGTAGACGTTGTGGCCATCAATGACCCCTTTATTGACCTCATCTATGCGGTTTATATGTTTCAATATGACTCCACCCATGGCAATTTCAAGGGCACTGTCAAGGCTGAGAATGGGAAGCTGGTGATCAATGGAAAAGCCATTACCATCTTCCAGGAACAGGATCCCACCAATCCTAAATGGGAGATGCTGGAGTCAAGTATGTTGTAGAGTCCATTGGAGTCTTTACCACCATGGAAAAGACTGGGGCTCAGTTGAAGGATAGAGCCAGGTGGATCATCATCTCTGCCCCAATGATGATGTCATGAGAAATATGATAATTCCCTTAAAATTGTCAGTAATGCTTCCTGCACTACTGATTGCTTGGCCCCCTTGGCCAAGGTCATTCATAACAACATTGGCATTGTGGAAGGACACATGACTACAATCCATGACATTACTGCTACCGAGAAGACAGTAGACGGCCCTTCAGGTAAGCTGTGGTGTGATGAAGGTGGTGCTGCCTAAAATGTCATCCCTGCTTCCACTCATGCTGCTAAGGCTGTAGGCAAGGTCAAACCTGAGCTAAATGGGAAACTCATAGACATGGCCTTCCATGTTCCTACTCCCAACATATCTGTTGTGGATATGAACTGCCACCTGGAGAAACCTGCCAAATATGATGATATCAAGAAAGTGGTGAAGCAAGCATCAGAGGGACCCTTGAAGGGCATCTTGAGCTACACAGAGGACCAGGTTATATCCTATGACTTTAACAGCAACACCCACTCTTCTACCATAGATGCTGGCACTGATATTTCCCTCAACAACCATTTTGTCAAGCTTATTCCCTAGTATGACAATGAGTATGGTTATAGCAACCGTGTAGTAGACCTCATGATCTACATGACCTCCAAGAAGTAAAGTGGAAAGCTATGGGCTTTCATCCCCAACCAAAAAGAGGAGATCCACCACTGGGGAGCCTACATTCCTAATTTATGTTCCTATACTAGGAATCCTGCATCCCATTCACATCCTTGTCCCAAAACACAAGAGGGAGTGAGAAGCCTAGAGTCCTATATTGTGTACCATCAATAAAGTCACCACATTCAGTGCAAAAAAAAAAAACCCTCAAAAGAAAGTGGCATAGATTTTTCTCCAAATGTTAGTCCATGATGTTGCCGAAGGCATTTCTGGAAAAACAGTACTAAACCACCCATATTTTAATGACCCAAACCATCAGATTAAGAAGTTCTAGCTCCCCAGTCAGGAGTTTTGTATCAACTGAACAGTTCTTTCATTATTAAAACTCTGTCATCATTTTTCCTTATGTTTATTTTTCCCTTCTTTGTTGTAAAGCTTAAGTTTTCCTCTGTTTTCAAAGGTATGTGCATATATGTGTATCTATACATATGTACATCTATATGTATGTATATAGGCTTTCATAAGAACTTGTAGATGTAGTCATAAATATTTTCTTGGTAAAGTCTGAGTTTTTCTTATACCCATTTTGCCTTTTTAGGAAAGAAAAGAAAATTAGGAGAAACAAGGAAATGTGATAGAATTGATCAACAAACATTTATTAAGCACCAACTGTATGCCAGGCACTATGCTGGGCACTGGAGATACAAAGACAAAAATGAAAGCATTTTTGCAAAGGAGGAGTATGCGTTCTATCACAGAGATAATGTAGACATAAGTAAGCATATACAAACTATGAGATAAAGAGAAGGTAATTTGGGAGAGAAAACATTAGCAGCTGGAAGGATCAAGGAGGGCTTCCTATGGAAAGTGGTGGTTGTACACTGTTTTGAAGGAAACCAAAAGATTCTAAGAGATGGAGGGCAAGAGGGTGCGCATTCCTGGCAGCAAAGGCTGATGGATGCTGCTTCCTCTTCCTCTTCCGGTCTAATCTCTCGACTCTTCTAGAAAAAACATAGCCAAGCTTCTAAAACAAATTGTACACCTCTTTTACAGACAATTTCCTATAAAGACTTTTAAAACTCGCATGTTACAGCTTATGCCTGCATTCATAGAGAAATATAATATAGTTTCACCTACGCAGAGCACGCAGACTTAACATTTATTTAATTCTCATGTGTAAAGCCTGCATCTTCTGGCTGAGAATGACCTTGAGGGGTCATCCAATTTGTCCTCATCTTCAAACAACCCACACTTAAACCATTTGCTGTCCTAATGATGGAGGAATAGCATCATCTCTGTATTTGAAAAGAAGCACATTGTTTATCCTTATTAAATTTCCTTTTTTTTTCTTGTCTCCTTTTCTAATGTACCAAGATCCTTTTGAATTACATATGACCCTGTCTTATAAGATGCTGGTGATCCTTTTCTCATTCCTAACATGACATCATTCGGAAAAATTGTGAACATGCTGTTCTATCATCCAAGTTATTATTGAAAATAGTAAATATTAGGAAGTTAAAAGGAAAACAAATTTGGAGGAGAGGTAGTGTCTGAAAAAGCACTTTTCCCCCAAGTCTCAGTGGATTCACAAATAAGGAAGGAATATGTTTGAACCCAATTTTAACCTTCAGTCTGTACTCAGCTGAGATTGATAAATGAGATTTAGGCCATAGGTATAGTACATACATTAAAGAAGTTCTCTAGAGGATTCTATTTTATCCTACCTGACCAACTAGAGACTTCACTAAAAAAAAAAAAGCAATAATAAGCCCAGATCCCCTGTGAAAATTTTCACTTTGAAGAATTTTTCCCCCACTCATTCTCATTGGTAAGTGTGGGTGGACTTTGGGAAATGATATACAATGACACCCCAACCTGTCTATGCATGATCCAAATAACTAGAAATTTCAAACTACCAGATTTAATTTGGCTTTTGAAGTTTGGCCTTGATTTGGAGGGGGTTAGTTTGGGTTTTTGTTTTTGAGACTAGGATCCCCATCTAACCCATAATAATGCTCTAGGAGGTGGTGCCATGGATAGAGCACTGGACCAGGAGTCAGGAAGACCTCAATTCAAATCCAGCTCCAGTCACTTACTAATTGTGTGCTCCTCAGCAGATCTGTCTCAGAAGTCTTGTCTTGATTTGTACATCCCTGCTGTGGACCATCTGCCTTCCTCCCCCAGAAAACTGTTAATCCGCACAAGTGCACATGATACCGAAGTCCAGTGGGGATTATTCAGGTGAAGCTGGAGACTCTCTGTGGATTGCTAGTAAGGTTCTCCCATATGTTGGGAGAAGTTTAGGTGCTGTTCTGTTTGAGAGCAAGGATGAGACGATAACCCACAGCAAGCCCCTTTTGGTTCCATGTATCTAGAGTTAATGATGTTATCTCAAGGAATTGGTTTAAACTCTCTGAGCCTCGGGTCCATTATTTGCAGGATAAGGACAATAATACCTTGTCTGCTTAAAGGCAAGGGGATAGGTTGGATGACGATAGGAACATTGATTTAGAGTGATGGATTCATTTATTGTGGATTCAATTACTCAGATGATTCTCGAATCTGTTTTTCTATCTCTCCTAAATTCCAGTCTCACATCTCTAGCTGTCACTGACATCTCACACTGGAGATGTCGTGGACATCATTCAACATTCCCAACACTGAACTCGGTATCCACCTTCTAAACTTCTCTAGTACAATCGAGAGCACTGCCATCCTCCCAGGCACCCGGGTTCACAACTCAGGTGTCATCCTCAACTCCTCACTCTCTCTCAGTCCTCACATCCAATCTGTGGTGAAGTCCTAATGTTTCTACCTTTGTAACATCTCTCATACAAGTCCCATTTCTGTCTTTTGTCACTGGCACTACCTGGGGGCCTGGGTTGGTACTTATCACTTCAATCTTTAATTATTGCTATACTTTGACGATGGGTCTCCCTACCTCCCTTTCCACTCAAGTCCATCTTCCGCTCACCTGTCAAAGTAATCATCCTTAAGCTATTCAGTAAGGGTAGCTGATGCTATAGTGGAGAGAGCACTGGGATTGGGATCAGAAAGACTCATCTTCCTGAGTTCAAATCCAGCCTCGGATACTTTCTAGTTGTGTGGCCCTGGAAAATCACTGTTTGCCTCAGTTTTCTCTTCTGTAAAATGATCTGGAGAAGGAAACAGCAAACCACTCCAGTATCTTTACCAAGACAACCCCAAGATGGGGTCATGAAGAGTTGGACATGAGTGAAATGGCTGAACAACAACAAGTTATTCAATAAACTCCAGTGGCTTCCTATTATCTCCAGGATCAAATATGAGATCTCTTATTTGACTTTGAAAGCCTTTCATAATCTAGACCTTTCCTACCTTTCCAATCTTCTTCCATCCCTCCACTTCAGGACTGAGTGATACTAAGCACTTTGCTATACCTCTAACACAACATGCCTCTCAACTTGAAGTATTTTCCCTGGCTAGTGGTCCCCTATTGACTGCAGCTTTCTCCCTCATTATGTCTGCTTCCTACCTTCCCTGGCTTCCTTCAAGTCTTAGCTTATAAGCTTTTCCCAGTCTTCCTTAATTAACTTAGTACCTTCCTTCGAAGACCATCCCCAATTTATCCTCTATAAATCTTGATATCTTCCTCATTAGACTGTGGGCTCCTTGAGGGTAGGAACTGATTTTTGCCTTACTTTGCATCCCAAGCACTTAGCACAGTGACTAACTGACTGATACCATCTAATATAGCCCTTTTGTTCTATAGATGGGGCAACAAAGACCCAGAGAAATGAACTGATTTGCTCAAAGTTACACAACACAGGTAATGAGTGGCAGACCTGAGTTTTGGTGCCAATCTATCACTGTTGCCACTTCATCACATTGATCCTCTAAAGTTTCCTCTAACTCTAAAATATTCAATGAATTCTATCCCTATTTTGCAGATGGAAAAACTGAAATATAAGGTATAAAAAAGGAAAAAAAAATCCAAGACAAAAGCTCCCAGAATCTTCCCAGCAAAAATCATCAATAAATTAGTATTAATCAGGGACTTTCTAACAGCATCTGTTTGTGAAAGAACTTATATAAAAGAAATTTTTATTCTGGTGAACTTGAGATTACTAAATAAATTAATGCTGTGCACTCAGATGTTATATTGTCTTGTTTTTCTGACCATGTTAATGGTGGTTGAGGTTAATGAGATAATTAATTTTATACTGTAAGTCCACCTAGCATAAAGATTGTTTCTTTTCATGTACCAACTCAATGACTATGAAGGCTCCAGTCTCTTTGTGGAATAGCTCCAAGTTTTGAATAGCTTGAGTAAAAAGGGTTATCATTGTCAATATAAATTATGATTGATTATAAGGGCACTGTAACTTAAAATAAAATCAACTGTAAGCAAAAAAAAAAGTAACCTACCAATCATTCAAAACTGTGTGTGTGTGTGTGTGTGTGTGTGTGTGTGTGTGTGTGTGTATTGAATGTCATTATAAGAGAAAGAAAGGAATTCAAGTGGTGGTAAGGTCACCTGGAAAAGAGAAGCATTGCTTTGCATGGAAGATATGGGAGATTTAGGAATTTCAGTTCAGAAATTCAGTTGACTTATGAATCAGCCATCCTTTTCTGTTTCTGTTTCAAACATCCTCTTGGGGTGGGGGGTGGGGGGCAGCTAGGTGGCGCAGTGAATAGAGCACTGGCCCTGGAGTCAGGAAGACCTGAGTTCAAATCCGACCTCAGACACTTAACACAAAAACTAACCATGTGACCTTGGGCAAGTCACTTAACCCCAATTGCCCTCCAAAAAAAGCAAAAATAAAATAAAACAAACATCCTCTTGGTCAAATTGGATCCCTTTATTATAACTAACTTACCTGATTCTATAATTTGAGTCCTTCCTCTCTGAAAATTATTATATCTATGTTTATGAATTGAAAAAAATTAACATCAATTGTTCACATGCCTTCTATAAATCAGACAGTGGAATCCTGAAAGAGAATTATAGGCCTCCCTTCATTACTTTTTAAATTTTTTTCATTCCAAAGAAATACTTTAAGAAAAAGTATTTGAAAGAATGGGGGCAGGGGAAGGGAGAGAAAAGGGGAGAGATAGAGAGAGACAATGAAAGAGGAGAGACAGATAAAGGAGGAAGGGAGGGAAAGGTGAGAGAGAGAGGGAGGGAGGGAGAAAATGGGGAGAGAGAGAGAGAGAGAGAGAGAGAGAAAGAGAGAGAGAGAGAGAGAGAGAGAGAGAGAGAGAGAGAGAGAGAGAGAGAGAGAAGCTAGCAGCTAAAATATGAGCATTGGCAGTTTTCCAACATACACACCCAAATGCATTCTAACCAGGTATTTGGAAAGAAAAGACCAGAGCCTTATTTACATAAAATAATGACCTAACAATAAACCACTATTAATCATGGACTTTTTCATAGCCAACACCAGTGTGGACTAACCTCAGCAAGGTCTTCTCAACCAAGGACAACTTCTAGTTCCAATGTGAAATATATCCCCTTTAAAGCTAAAATGTCCTCATCATGCTCATCCTCTCTCTGTGTGAAACACTTCCACTAACCATTTGTTCCAGCAATAACAAAGTAAAAAGGAATGAAAGTACCTCTCTATAATTGTGGCTCTCCACAAATATTTGGATTCTCTTCTGAGCACAGACAGGTTGGCTCTCAATTTCTGCACTGTTATTCTTTCTCAATAAATTATAGACATTTACTCAAATTCACTTGGAGTTCTCTTGGCCACAACAGCTGAAGAAATTATTATTTCAAAAGAAATTTTATCAAGGTTTTCCAAACTTTAACAATTTTGTATGTGAGACAATCTACTAGACAACTGATTTTAATTTTCAGATCATAAGTATGGATAAGCAATTGTCAGAATTCTCCTTGTAAATGATTTCAACTTAATATAGTAAAAAGACCACTGGTAATAGAAATTCATGGTTTTCTATACAATCTACTTTTTCTGTTCTTCACTATAGTCAAGAAAGCACCAGGGAGACACACTGGGCTCATGGATAAGGACAAGGTCAGGGAAAGAGGGATGTACTGCCCCATCTCAGGCTTGCATTTTTTTAAAGCAGAAAATAGGGTATTTTCCCCTACTCATCAACCTGTAGCAAACAGGAGTGATGGTGACTTCAACTGACTTCTAGAACTCAGTTGACTTAGGCAATGCTGATCATGGCTCTGGTCTCAGATACCCCAGCCAGCCTACTTGCTGGAGCACTCCCCATTCATGCTGCTACTACTGCCTTAGTCCCAGCCAGTATCTCAGAAGATGAGGAGAGGTGAAAGAGGGACAGAAGGCACAAATATCCTTTCTCCTGTCACACTGCTTCTCCTAGAAAAGAGAGGTGGTCACTGAAATCCCAGAAGGGAGAGAAATAATCCTTTTCTCTAGCCAAGATCATCAGCCTGAGGGTATCACTTTCTCCCAACATGGAGGAAAACAATTAAAAGAGATAAAAAGGAAAGACAACTTCTTCTGGACCATAAAGGGAGCTAAGGAAAGACCTCCCACACTTCGCACTTCCGGTGTAATCCTTATGTAGAATCTATGAGAGGTCATGGTCAAGTCATATGGGCATGAATAGATTGCCATCTGTCTTTTTAAGAAGTGATCACTTCACTGAGATGCATCTAAAAGTTACAACTAGGTCCCAATTAGCATGAATAATGAATTCTGTTGATAATAATAATATAAGGTTTGCAAAGTACTTTACAAATATCATCTCATTTGATCCTCACAACAACCCTGAGAGGTAGATGCTATTATTATCCCCAATTTACAGAAGAGGAAACTGAGGCAAAAGATAAGTGACTTGCCCAGGGTCACACCTTGTAAGCATTTGAAACCTGGTTTGAAGACCTCAGGTCTTCCTGACTCCAGGTCCAATGCTCTATCTTCTGCATCACCTAGCTGCCTCCACGAGGTGGTCACATATACAGGGCTCAAAAGACATCCATCAAATCTGCAGCGTTAAATTTGTCTTGACTAGCAGTGTGTGTATTGGATTTAAGTGAGGCAGAGTTGCACAAAGTCGTCAGCCTCACTGTCTCTTCCAGAGTCATCAAAGTCCAGTGGCAAGACAAAAGTCAAGATGACTGACCATGGCCTAGAATGCAGTGGAAGACTTTGGTGTCTTTGATGCCTGACCAAGCTCTAAATGGTCCACAGCACCTGCTTCAGCCACCCTCATGGCCACTGGAACAAATTGTTCATTTGCCCATTCTTCCAGGGGAAATCTTCACATTAGGGGGATAGACATCCCCTTAACTCCCTGATGTGTTTGAGGCCCATTGGTCACCCTCAACCTGGTTTACCCATCTGCTGAGACGTTCCTACTGGGGTGGGGCCGCCGCACATGCTACAGCTCTGTGGAGCCACAGGTGAGAGCTGGGTGAGAGGTGGACACCAAAGGTGTATGCGCAGCCCTGAAGAGGACTTGGCAAGCCCTCACAGCAGCGATGCTAGTCCTCCTGAGCACACCAAACACAAGCTTGGTTCAAGCACAGGTGAGGCATGATGACTGAGACGACTGGCTTTCTAGACTCCAAGCTCCAGGATTTCAGAAACTTAACACATGCCATAAATAATAGCCAATCATTCACCTTTCTTTCCTCCCTCTCCCTATTTCTACCTCCTCCCATTTGAAAGAAAAGAGCATGTCTGGCCCCATCGTGACACATGAGGTTATTTGTTGCTGTGCTGCATCACTAGCAGTAGCAAATATTGCTGTAGGTGCTCACAGGGACACAGAAAAATCAATGGACCCCAGAGTGGATATATTGTTGTTGCTTAGCTCAGTTGATTAGTGCTCTTCACTAATGAGGCCAAGGTTATGGGCTCAATCTCCATGTGTCCCAGTTAGCTTTATTCTGTTCTATAGCCAGACACTTTACCACTGACCTCACCCAGATGTTTATCATTGGTCACAAAGAAGATGAAGCAAGAGCAGAAGACTGGACCAACATGAGAGCATCACCAGTCCCCAAAGAGCAAGTCAAAATGTACATTGCATTGGCAACAGTCATCTTGATGTACCAGCCTCCGCTACCACCACCCCTAAAAAAAAAAAAAGAGAATTTAAAAAAAAGTATTTTTATTCTCACCCAAGACAATCGTCTCTCAGAGCTGCTGTGAAGCTCTATTGGCCAACCTGTTTCTGGAGCCCAGGCAGTGGCCAGAGAGACCCCAGGGCAGCTATTCTTATCAAGTAGACTCTTACCTCTTCCCTCGGTTCAGTCAGGAATCCCAAAGAACTCGCCTAGGGCAAGTTTTAGATTGAACACTAGTGTGTTTGAGTAAATGACCCTGCCTTTTTTTAGTCTCCTAGAATCAACGGAAAGCCCTGGTTCTTTGGATTATAGCAAAACTTGCTGGCAGATATTTTGTTCTTAGAACACTACCAATGTGACAAAGCTACACACCAATCACAGAGTCGGTTGCCTCTCTGGTAAACACTGCTTTGTTCTGACACAATTCTGCCAGATTTCATTTCCAGGCTATGTGGTGTCACATGCCATGTCATTTTCTCCAAATGGTATGCCCTCTTTAAAGCCATACATCCACATCAGTGCATTCATCTATCAATAATAAAAAATGCTCTGACTTAAGTGATTTAAGACTTGGGAGAACACTGAATTTGATGAATGTATGACAGATGGTTATTTTGGCCTCTCTGACAAAGCTGCTGTTGGCATTGTTCTCGGTGCTCTGGACATACATGTAGGTTTCTTGCGTTTATTGCATTCTTCAGGAGATGCACATGGTCACTTGAAAACAGGGACGGGGAGGAAGTGAACTGCTGTCCCCAGTGCTGGGGATGGAGTGTGTTCCACCCTCCAGTCCTCCAATCAAGCCTGCCCTTCTGATCTGCCTTGATCCTTGAAAACAAGCAAGCAAAAATCTCCTCTTTTATGTGTTTGCCTATTTATGTGCCTAGCCTTAAGTCAGCCTTAACTGTGCTACTGAATAGTTATAGTAATGATGTTAGCTAACATTTACATAGTGCTTACTACGTGCCAGGAATTGTGCTAAGTGCTTTACAAATATTATCTCATTTGATCTTCACAACAACCCTGGGGAGGTAGGTGCCCTTTTTATCTCATTTTACAGCTGAGGAAACTGAGGCAAACAGAGGTTAAGTGACTTGTCCAGGGTCACACAATTAATACGTGTCTGAGGTTGGATTTGAACTCAGGTCTTCCTGATTCCAGGTCCAGCGCTCCCTCCATTATACCACCTAGCTGCCCAGCTCTGTAGTTTCATGACAGCCAGGCAGCTTTGGCATTTAGCTCCTAGTCACAAGTCTTCACACAGAAACCCAGGGGAACTTCAGAAGCCACTAAATTCTCTTTCCGAACTGAGTAGGATTCATATCACTCAGTATGAGCTTGTCTTTTGCCTACAATGACATCAGATTGTAAACTTCTAAGGAACAGGGATCATGTCAGTTCCTCGCTGTGCCCTACTGGCAGTGGAGAGCTCTGTGGTTGACTACAAAGATATACCCTCTGAGACACAAAACTTGTTCTACTCGGGCCCCTCAGGTCATGATGGAGACTTATTCACTTTCAGATATGGCTAAACCAGACAAATTTAATGCTGCAGATTTGAAGGATGGCTCTTGACTACTGTGTATCTTTAAAACAAAAGAACAGCAGCTTTTGTTTATCTGCATTCATTTTGTTTCTTTCCATTCACATCCATCTTCTTAGTGAAGAGCATTACCTTCTGGGACTCTTGCATCAGAGATATCTGGTTTAGGGTCCTGATCCAGAAATTTCTCAATGGAGGTGACCCAGCAAGCAATACCCAGTCACTCACTCCGAAGCACAATGTCCACTATGCATCAACTGTTGTTGTTCAGTCATGTCTGACTCTGTTACCCAACATGGGTTTTTCTTGGCAAAGATACCAGAGTGGTTTGCCATTTCCTTCTCCAGCTCATACAGATGAAGAAACTGAGGCAAACAGGGTTAAGTGGCTATAATGCCAATGTGATACCCATAGCAGCCACTATGAATATGCATATGTATTTCCAAGGTTTATTTGCAAAATATAATCAATTCTCTTCCTCAAAGGCAAAACCAAAATATTTATTTGGGACAGTATTAAAATATCAGGAGGTAAGATTTTTTTTTTGCTTTTTTGTTTTGGAGGGGGGAGGGCAGGGCAATTGGGGTTAAGTGACTTGTCCCAAGTCATGCAGCTAGTTAGTGTTAAGTGTCTGAGGCTGGATCTGAACTCAGGTCCTCCTGACTCCAGGGCCAGTCCTCTACTCACTGTGCCACCTAGCCACCCCCAGGAGGTAAGATTTAGCAGGGTACTTATCAAAGTACCAATATGTTAAATTTTCTTTCCATTAGGCCTCCTCACAAACAAGTTTCCTTTGGCAAATTCCTCTCTCTCTCTCTCTCTCTCTCTCTCTCTCTCTCTCTCTCTCTCTCTCTGTCTCTCTCTCTCTGTGTCTCTCTCTCCTCTTTCTGTTGTCTGTTCCTCCCACACTGAGCTCTATGTGACTCAGGCTCCAGGTCACATAGGCCTAGTAATGGGTGGGGAAGATCTTCCTATTCTACTAATATTACAGTGACTGTCCCAGGATCATACAGCTAGTAAGTGTCTGAGGCTGGATTTGAACTTAGGAAGATGCATCTTCCTGACCTGAGGCCCAACGTTCTATCCACCTGTGCCACCTAGCTACCCCTGTGTATCAACTGCTTCTGTCCATTTTAAAGTACAGAAAAAAACACACCTGTTAAACATCTCCAATTCGACATCTAAAAGGCTTCTTAAACTCACCCTGTCCAAAACAGCTCGTGTGTTTCTCCCTACTTCCTCCCCCACCCCCTTCTTCTGAGTTTCTCTGTTTTTGTTCGGGACATCCTTCCAGTTGCCCACGTTCCCGACTTCTGAGTCATCCTCGACTCTTCTCTCTTCCTTAGGAAGGAGGAAGACCTCTCATTTGATCCACCCCCACGATACCAGGAGGTAGACGTTGCTATTACTATTTCCATTTTACAGTTGAGGAAAACAAGGCAGATGGTTAAATGAATTACCCAGGTCATGTGGCTACTAAGTATCTGAGAGGAAATTTGAACTCAGGTCTTCAGGCTCAAGTTCCAGCATTCCATCCTCTGCTCTACCTCACTGCCTCTATCTCTTCACAGTCAATCAGTGACCAGATCCCATCAATTCTATGTCCACACTTTGTAGCATCTCTGTCACCTCAGTCTCATTCACAATGCTACCCTAATCCAGGCTCTCATCATGTCTCATCTGGACTATTGCAATAGTCTCCTGTTTGTCTTCATGTCTCAATCCTCTTCCCTCTCTAATCTACCATCCATCAAAATAGCTACCAAGTTCATATTCCTAAAACCCATGGATCTGGAGCTGGAAGGGGTCAAACCTCCTCATGTTTACAGAAAAGGGAAAGGCAAGGACGGTTGAACAGCTTTGCCATTATCACACAGATAGTAAACACGAGGAGAGATTTGAACCTTGGCCCTCTGACTTCAGGGGCAGTGTTCTTTCAACTAGACTATGTGCTGCCTCCTTAAAGAATACTCCTTGGAGAGTCCACAAATAATCGAGGTTAGATTCCTCAGGCCACAGAGGTTAGAAGAAAGAAAGGAGTGCAGTGGTACCTGTGACCAGGCATATATTCTCCATAAATTCTACAGCATGGTGATAATCACATGGCCACCATAGATGTGGGGTTCTTGCTGAAGGTCAGATGGGACACAACTTAGCAATGATTGAAAAGCAAAGTGGCCCAAGTTGGGGGCTGATGGGTACAAGCAGAAACATGGGCGGCCAGGAACAGGCAGTAGACTAGAGGAAAATCTGTGGGAACCAGTCCCTTCAGCAGCAATGTGGAATAACCAAGATGAACCTCTGTAGAATGTGTGAAGCCCAGCTCTTTTAAGAGATACATCATTTCCCCACCAGTTCCTGTGGCTGACACATCCCCCAGAGTATTAAGGAGAAAGAATGGTTAATTGGGAAGTTATAAAACTTCTGTGTCTCTCCCTTTGTGTTTAAAAAACGTGGAGGGGAAGGAGGAGTACTGAAGGAGTGAACTCTCAGCTATGTAGACTGAAATTTATAGAATTTCAGAGGTGATAATCAAAGAAAAAAGGGTGAGGATATTTGTTGTTTGACTATAACACTGCTATTTGCTTCACATGCTGTTTAAAGTAAATGGCCTTTAATTTACAATGATGTCATGTGTAAAATTTGGGCTAGTTGGGAGGAGTGGGAAATGGAGCTCACAAGTAATGATTTTGAATATATGGTGGTCCCTCACAGGGTCTAAAACCTAGATATGGAAATTAAGCACTTACTTAGTATGAGATATTACAATGGAGGGGACTGGTTATCTAGATCTAAGAGTTTCCCTTTATACCTATTACTTTCCAAAATTTAGTATAGGAATAAATCCTTCCCAAAAGTTAGATGTAAAGTCTGTTCTTAAAACATCTTCCTAAGTTTACAATGGTCATTCTGGTTGGCTATAAGTGGAAAGAAAATAGATTAAATTTGAATATAAAATGGCAAGTAGAGTAGTACCCGATCCAAACCAAGTCATTGAGCCACGAAATTTGAACAACTAGATTCCTAGTTGCTACAGGAGAGCAGCTGGATAAGAATAGGCCAGGAGTGAGGAATCTGTGACCTTGAGGACACATGTGGCCCTCTAGGTCCTTAAGCGCAGCCCTTTGACTGAATCCAAACTTACCAGAACAAATCCCTTTAATAACAGGATTTATTCTATAAAACTTGGACTCAGTCAAAAGGCAACATCCAAGGGCCTAGAAGGCCACATATGGCCTTGAGGCTGCAGGTTCTCCATCCCTGGCTGCCATGGGCTTTAGTTTGACATAGTTAAGTGGGCCATCACTGTGCCTTGCCTCCTTTGAAGCTCTGGCTCCCCAAGCTGACTCCAGACCCTGCACTGTTAAGATCTATCCACTCCAGAAAGATGCCCTGGTGCTGCTGCTGAATCCAAAGGGAGAGAGTGTGACTGAGACTAGCTCTCTCAGCCTGACACCTTTCAATATGGCGGGGACAAGGAGTGGGGGTGGAACACAGCCTCCCAGGAGGTAGACTGAGGCAGCCAAGAGCAGCTGAGACTAGAATGGAAGCAAAACTGCCCAAAAGCCTTCATACTCTCAAGTGAATGCAGCTTCTTCCTTTAAGCTCAGTTTACTCTCTGTTCTTTCACTAGGCTGCCCCCTATTAATTGTTCTTTGAAACTCTTCCCTTTCCCCTACTTGTCCACTCACACCTTTTCACTTTGTTTCAGATGTGGAAGTGTTCTGTTCCTTTTCTTTGCTTCAGATATCTAAATCTACTCCCCCATTTCAAATTCTATCATAATGATTACATCAAAGGAAATAGCAGAGAAATCAAACTAAACTAGCTATTGGAGTATAAAAATGAGAAATACTTTTAAAACTTCCATTCAATGGCACCCAGTGCAGCAATTGTCATATCCCTTGTAGGTACTCAATAAATTTTATTTCATAGTATCATACTTGGATAGAAGATGAAGTTTTAAAATTTTCATATAGCTATCATCTTTTCTCTTTAAAACAGTACTTCTAAAAATAAAGAATATTATCGTCTTTCCCATTTCCTTGGGAAAAGTAATACAGGGGCTTAAATTCCTACTATGGTGGAAATGACTGATACCAGATCCTTTCCTGAAAGTGCATATGAAAAAGGGAAAGCGAATGAGAGTATGAGGACATAGGGTGTCTCAAGGGCTCTCTCTTGGCTCTCCTCATACCTGTACACAAATCCTTCTGAGTCTTCTTGGCTAGATCATCATCCCTAAACCTCCCCCAGACCATAGCATCCCTCAAAGACTCTGTCTTCTGTCCTTCATCTCCCACTATACCACCTCACTTGATAGTCTTAACAACCCCCTTGAGTTCAATTATTACCTCCAAGCAGATGACCCTCGGTTCTACATATACAGTCCATGTCTCTTTCTTGAGCTCACATTTTGAACTAGTATTTCCAAATGCATCTCAAACTCAACATGTTAAAAAATATATATCTTTCCTATCAGATCTAGCCATCTTCTTAATATTTCCTCATTTCTGTCAAAGGCACTATTGGCTATTCATCCAGGTCCCAAGCTTTGAAATCTCATCTCTTCGTTCTATCTCACTCCTCATATCCAGTCAGTCACTAAGTCTTACTGGGTCTAATCCCAAAAATCTCTTCTATCTGTGTCCTTCCCTCCACTCATTCAATCACCACCCTAGTTCAGGCCCTCATGCCCTCTCACTTGCAATAACTTCCTGTCTCTCCCCTCTTAAATCCATCTTCCACAAAACTACCAAAGTGATATTCCACAAGCACGTCTCTGACTGCTACCTTGCTCAAAAAGTTCTAGTGGTTCCCTAGTCGCTCCGGGATAGAATGCAAATGTCTCTCTTTGGCATTTAAGTCCCTGAACAATCTGGCTTTTGCCTACCTCATCAGGCTTCCTATATATTACTCTCCTTTATAGCCTCTACATTTCAGCAAAGCTGGTCTACTTCCTTGCCCCATTATAAAGCATTCTGTCTCTTCCCTCCACACCTTTGCACTGATTGTGCCCCAGTCTCCAATGCACACCCCTCCTCACCACTGCCTCTCAGAATCTCTCATTTCCTGTTAGATGTAGCAATAAGAGAAGAAAAAGAAATCGAAGGAATTAGATTAGGCAAAGAAGAGACTAAGCTATCACTCTTTGCAGAAAATATGAAAATATACTTAAGAAAATTCTAGACAATCAAGTAAAAAACTACTTGAGATAATAAATAAAATTAGCAAAGTTGCAGGATATAAAATAAGCCCATATAAATCCTCAGTGTTCCTATATATTTCTAACAAAGTCCAACAGCAAGAAATAGAAACAGAATCTCTCATTTCCTTCAAAGCTCAGTTCATGCTACCAATGAGCCAAGACCTTTCCTGATGTTTTCAATTGCTAGTGCTCTCATATTCATTTCAGATGTACTTTTTTATTTGCTTAGATGAGTTCATGTTGTTTGCCCCCAGTAGAACATAACCTCTTAAGGGCAAGGACTATTTACTTTTTAGTTCATCTCCAGAGATTAATAGAATACCTGACACATGACGGGTATTTAATTAGAGAGATATAAAAAGGGGGAAAAGCAGCAAGGTGGTGCAGTGAATAGAGTCCCAGGCCTGGAGTTAAGAGTTTAAATCCAGCCTCTGACACTTACTAACTGTGGGTCCCTGGTCAAGTCACTTAACCCTGTTTGCCTCAGTTTCCTTCTCTGTAAAATGAACTGGAGAAGGAAATGGCAAACCACTCCAGTACCTTTGCCAAGAAAGCCCCAAGTGGGGTTATGAAGAATTGGACATGGCTGAAAAATGACAAAAAAAAAAGTAAGGGAAAAGTCATTGAGAGGGAAGCCACAAAAACTTCTGCCTCCACAGTTTTGCTCAAATCTGGCTATGGTCATAACTTCAATAAAATTCCACCATCCTCAAGTTCACTGTAATTCTGAATCTTATCTCTTCTACCTAATCCCTTTTTTCATTTCCCATATTCCTTTCATCTAGAATCATAGGATTTAGAGATAAAAGGGTTCTTAGAGATCACTTAGACAAGCCCCACATTTACTGATGAAGAAAATGAGGACCAGAAAGGTGAAAAGGCCCAAAGTCTCAGGCGTTAAGATGCAGAGCTGCTACTCCAATCTAGCTCCTCTGACTCCAAATTCAGTGGTCTTTCCTCTATGCTGTAATCTTTGAAAAGGACTAGTCATCATATCCAACATCCACACATTAGCACATTAGCAATGTAAATTCCTTCTATATCCATGAGATTTGTGCAAGGAATCTTTGGGCTTAAATATTTTATTAACTGAGTTCTGTTCCTGATGGTAATTCTTGGCTTCAAGTACAGCAGGGCTAGAGGCAGATCCTTTCCTTTCAAGGATTTTCACTTTCTTGGTCCAAAAGAGATAGAGCCCAAAGGGCAAAATTCTATCTCCTCTATAATTCTTTGGGTGAACTGTTTAGAGGAGCCCTATCAACACAGAACAGCAATTTCCATGCAAATTGGTGCCTGTGGGGAAAAATTCAATTGGCCCAAGTGGAGTAGTGATGGTTCATCCAGTGGAAACTCCAATGGGGTGTGGAAACATCACTTCACGCAAGAGATATGTCTACGAGTTAGATTCTCTTTCCTTTCCAAGTACAGGACACCAATGGCTCTTCAGTTTAAACAACAAAAACCACAGGTTTCTTCTCTCCAGCTCTCTTCTAGAGCAGCAAGGGGTGGGTTAAAGTGCAAAGCTGTTTTCAGTGAGTCTAAGTAAAAATACAGTGACCATCCTAAAAGTCAGGATATTCATTTGTTTTATTTTATTAAAAAAATCAAAATCCCACAACAGCTTGTATTATAATCTGTTTCTTTTTTCATCTCTCAGGAACTTGATTGCTGTCTGTAATATTTCAATGTTGCCTGATCATCTCTGCTTTCCTCACCCTTTCATCTGCACTCCCAAGGTGGCCCTTCACTCTCCTGGGATCTCTGTTTGGCTTCCTTGATGACTCTTATGTCTGTCCCAATTTACCAGCCCTCATACAACAAATTTTCTCATTATCCCGATTCCCCCTAGTCTCTTGTATTGTCTGTTTGCCCTAATAGAATGTTAACACTTTAAAGACAGCAAATGCTTTTTTTTTTTTCATTTTTGTCTAGTGTTTCCAGCACCTAGCCCAGTGTCTTTCACATGGGTAAATAGGTGCTTAACAAATGGGAAGGGAAAAGGAAGGAAGGAGAAAGAGAAAGGGGAAGGGGAAGAGGAACATGAAGGTAGAAAGGGGAAAGGAGGGAAGGAGAAGGAGAAAAGAGAATAGGAAAAGAAAAAGAGGAAAGAGAGAAAAGGGAAGGGGAAGGGGAAAAGGCAAGGGGGAAAGTGGAATAGAGAAGGGGAATGGGAAAAGTAAAAGGTGGGAAGGGAAAGGAGAAAAAGGGGATGAGGGAATAGAAAGGGGCAAGGGGAAGAAGAAGGAGTAGGAGAAGGGAAAAGGATAGGGAAAGAGGAAGGGGAAGTTTCATTGAAATTATAATAGAGTTTTTCCTCTACCATAGTCTGCTAGCCTATTGCCAAATTGCTTACTCTCCCCTATTCCTTTTTCCTTTACTTGTATTTCCCTCCCCATCTATCTTACTCTTATCTCTGTCCCTCCTCCTTCACCACCACCTCCCACCCCTACTGCTCCATCAGCTAAGATGTTTGAAACAACTGATTTTTGAAAATTTTCTGCATTCCATGTTGAGTCTTTGGAGTAAAATCATGCTTAAAAGACCAAGAGAAAGAGGGAAAAGATGCTATGGGAACAGGTCATCAAATATTCTCAGGGCACTTCATAAACAAGTAGTAATTCATCATAATCATTTTACAGATCAGGAAACTGAAGCAAAAGAGACACAAAGTCATTCACCCAATGTCCCAGGAAAAAATTGCTCTAGGCATCTAGTTTCCCACTGTCATCACAGAACATTCCCTCCTGACTCATAAGACAGACGTATTCACGGAGATAGAAGTAGAGCTCTCTCTGTTCAAAACCAATTTGAGGAATAAGTGGTTCATTACTTGGATAGCTCTAATTATTGGAAAATTCTTCTTTCTATTGAGCTAAAATCTGCCTCTCAGTCACTTCTATTTGATGGTCCTGGTTCTATCTTCTGATGATACAGAGAATAGGTCTACTGTGATAATGTTTTCCATAGTCTTCTTTTTCTCGAGTTCAGCATGCTCAATTCCTTTGACTATTGCTTCCAGAACCAACCCTCCTCTGAATCTTTTCTAGGTTTTTAGTGCATCTCTGAAAATTCAATATCTGGAAATAAATGCACAACTCTAAATGCCTCTCCTCTGTAGTCCTGGCACTAATATGAAGGTGAGGAGAAAGTAAAGAGAATAAGCAATTATTAAATATCTACTATGTTCCAGGCACTACAAATATCTCATCTTATGCTCACAGAAAAAAGCCTAGGAGGTAAGAGATATTATTATCCTCATGTTATAGTTGAGGAAACTGAGGCAGACAGAGGGTAAGTGACTTACTCAGAATCACAAGGTCAGTAAGTATCTGAGACTGGATTGAACTCAGGTCTTCCTAACTCCAGGCCCAATGCTCTATCCACTGCACTAATTTCAAAAATATCATAGAAATACAATAATAATATAATAAACAACAGTTTACATTTATATTGAACTTCACAGTTACAAAGCGCTTTGTTATCCATTAGCTCATGGTACAGTGCAGTAGATTTAGAGTCAGAGGGCCTGGGTTCCGATTCTTGCCCTACTTCCCAATAGCTTTGTGCCTATGGACAAGTCCTATTACGTGAACCTGAAACTGAGATACAGATCCTTCATCAATAAAATGAGAGGATTGAACAAAATGGCCTCTCAGTTCCCTCCTAATTCTAAATCTATGTTCCTATTTGATCTTTATAACACTGCTTTGAAGTTGGTGGTACAAACAGTATTTTCCTCATTTTCCAGGTAGAGAGGGGTTAAATGTCTAGCCCCCAAGGAACACCCAGCAAATGACCATTGGCATTCAATACCTAGAGCTCTTAGCTCTTTTATTCCCATAAAAGCAACACTAACATTGACTTATTGATAGGACTGTGTTTAAAACTCAGTTGAGAAAAGACTGTGTGAGAGTAGGTCAGCGACTAGAAGCTAAGCAGAAAAAACAGTATACTGCTCAAACGTAGTGCAAGATTTCCTTTGTTCAATTCTGCCATCATCTTATACATTAATTTATTTATTACAAGTATATATTTTATTTATTCATTCCATTTATTTATTATTGCCATCATTGATTTATTATTTCTTAATGTCATTTAATTATGTATTTATTCCTGAAGGGAGGGTAGGAACATAGATTTAAAGCTTTAAGTTACTTTAGAAGTTATCTGGTCTCTCTTCATTTTATAGATGAGGAAATTGAGACTCAGAAAGATTAAGTGATGTGTCCTGGGCTATACAGCTAGTAAGAGCCAGGATTTGAACACAGACTCTTTTACTTCAAAAAATTCAATGCTCTTTCCACTGAACTAGATTCCCTCCCTTGTGAATTAACTTTGACTATGAAAATATTTTTTGAGCTTACATAGACATATAACACCAATATGATACTTCCCTGGGCATTCATAAGCCAAAACCTAAATGGCTATGCTCATCAAACATACACCAGTTCATTTGGTAAAAGTTGGAAAGAGGCTACTAAGCGGTACAGTTGAGTGTTAGACCTAATTTTACAGATAGAGAGAGGAGCCAGGATTGACCTGAGTTCAAATCTGAATGCTTACTAGCTAAATGTGTGATCCTGGAAAAGTCCCTTACCTTTTATCTATTTCAGTTCCTTTATCTACAAAATGAATATAATAACAACACCTACCTCCTAGAGTTGTCATGAAGGAAAGCCAAAATAATAGTTGTAAAATATTTTGAATGCTAAAATTTTTAATTTAATTTTTTATTTAAATTTTTAATAGGGAATTGCCAAAAGTTATATCCTCTCCATAATTTCTTTAGAATTGTTGTTTTGTATTGTTATTATTGTTAGTGTTGCTGTTGTTGTTGTTGTCATTTTGCTCAGGTCTGTATATAAAACTCCCAGTACGGTCTACAGAATAGTAACTCACTTGAAAATCATTTCAGTTGAGGGGCGGCCAGGTAGCACAGCGAGTAAGAGCACCGGCTCCAGTGTCAGTACGACCTGGAGATCGAATCCTGGGCTCAGATACTTAGCATCCACCCAGAAATACCTGGCCTTGTAACCTTGAGCAAGTTACTTAACCCCAATTGCTTAGGGGTGGCCAGGTGGCTCAGCAAGTAAGATCTAGTGTCAGGATGACCTGGATCAAATCCCGGGCTCAGATACTCAGCACCACAACCAGAAATAACTGGCTGTGTAACCTTGAGCAAGTTACTTAACCCTGATTGCTTGAAAAAAAAAAAAATCATTTCAGTTTTAGCTACTTGAGGCATCTGCCTGCACATTTTATGCTGAACATTTGTAAAAACTGCATATTTATTATTTATTATTATATGTAGAGGAAAAATAGAGGAAGAACTAACATGCCACTTTAGGATTTGTCCCAAGTCCCCAGTAGTAAAAATACCCTGACATTATGGATTTAAATTTTAGACTATAATTGGTTCATGTAGAACTAAGCTCTTCTACTAACATAATAGTCTGTTTGGAGAGGCCTAATCAATTGGTACTCTGGAAACTGAGCCACTGTAGATCTAGGAACCCTTGACACTGTGGTACTTATCTTAGACCTCATTCCCCAACATCATGGGGTTGGGGGAGAGGGACACAGACGCAGAGAGTAGGGAGGGGGGTGGATAGGTGAAGGACTAGTGATCTGGTGATCACTCCCCACACTGCCTATCCCATGATGGAACACAAGCCAAAAGATCTAATTCAGTCAAATGAAGTTTACCTGAATCCTAGGCATGGCTCAGTTTGACTCCCATGTTTGGTTCTTAAAGGGAGCTCCTGTGGGAGCACTAGGCAACCTAACAAGTATGAACAAGAGAACAGAAAAAATCTCCCCAAAGGATAGATAAAATGCTGGCTATTTTAAAAATTGCAGATTTATTTTTACAATCTGTATTTTTAAAGCCCCTAAACCACAGACTCCAGAGTAGTTTTGTTGTGTTTTGTTTTGTTTTTAAAGTAACTTTGAACCCAAGTTACTTTGCCTTGAGCTGCTTAAACTTTCTGGGCCCCAACTTCCTCAAAGAACTCAGGTTCCAGCGCAGAGTGACACAGGTAGTGAGTGTCTGAGGCCACATTTGAACTCAGTTTTTCCTGACCCCAGGCCCAACACTCTCTCTACTGTGCCTCCTCACTGCCCAAAGTTCTAGTAGGAAGAATGAATCTTCTCCTTCCTCAGTACACAGTAGTACAAACATACTTGCTTATAAACCACCAGGAGAGAAAGCTGCTCCAGCCACTGGAAAACTTGTTATATATGAAGCCTAGGGCCAGGAATCAGAGCAGGAAAGAAAGCTTTAGAAATCAAAAGGTCAACAGGACCCACAAAATGACACAGAGAAGCTAACCTCCCTCTGAAGACAGGCCGGCAGGCCAGCAGGAATCGACCAGCACAGCCCTGCGGGAGCCGACCCCAGCCCTGCAGGAACCGACCCCAGCCCTGCGGGACCCAGAGGTTTTAGCCTCAGGGCAGGCCTGACCAGTCACAGGCTGGAGGGACTTCAGATCACCAGCAGCTGTGGCGGTTTCCAGAATTATCAACTCATTGATGCTAACGACAAAGTGAGAGGTCAGTACAGTGTGGACTTTGGGATCCAGTAGTTTGGGAGTGTGGTCGGTCTTTGCCCCAGAGGTGAGACGCCACTGAGGTGCCCCCGCCATGCAGCCACCACCACATGGCAGCTTCAGCTCCTGGCCTGAAGATTGTAAGGGGACCAAGCGACCAGTCTGAGCAGTAATCGCTCTTGCTTTAACCTGCTTGGATATGGATTGAGGTCTAGGGTGGGGGTATGAGACCAGTTTGCCAGAGTGTGTGGAGGGTTCAGAGAGGGCACCCAACTAATACCTTTGGCAGCTGAGAAAACCAAGAATCACCTCTCCAGAAAAACTGAGTATCATGTTTCAGGGGAAATTATGGTCGTTCAGTGGAATAGAGGACTTTCAAGCATTCTGGATGAAAAAAACAGAGTTAAATAGAAAATTTGACATTCAGATACAAGAAGCAAGAGAAGCATGAGAAGATAAACAGGGAAAAGAAATCATAAGGAACTTATCAAAGTTGAACTATTTACATCCCTACAAGGAAGAATGATTATTGTAACTGATGAAACTTTTCTCAGTATGATAATAGTTGAAGGGAATAGAAATGTGTATATGTGTGTATGTATGTATGCATGTATGTATACATATATATGTCTATATAGGAGGGTATATGGGTATATGAATACATATGTGAATGTGTGTATAAAGGTGTATAGGTATATATAGATAGAGGACACAGGACCAATTTAATAGGAAGAGATGATACTTAAAAGGTGAAATTGAGAGGTAAGAGAGGAATATAATGAGAGGAGATGGGAAGAGACAGAATGGGGTAAACTATCTCATATAGAAGAGGCAAGGGAAAATGGTCACAATGGAGGGGAAGAACAGGAAGGCAAAAGGGAATGGGTCAACCTTATTCTCATTGAATTTGGCTTAGGGGGGGAATGACATACACACTAAATAGGGTATCTCACCCTACAGGAAAATAGGGGGGAAGGAGATGAGAGGGGAGATGATGGAAGGGAGGGTGGGCTGGGGGGGAGGGAGGTTGGAAGCACCTACTTTTGAAAAGGGACAGATTAAAAGTAGAGAATAGAACATGTGGGGGGTGAGATATGAGGGAGGGAAATATAGTCAGTCTTTTACAATATATCCACTAAGCAAATGTTTTGCATAGCTACACATGTTCAACCTATATTGAATTGCTTATCTTCCCAGTAAGGGTGGGTGGCAAGGGAGGAAGGGAATCAATCTGGAATTCAAAACTTTAAAATCAAATGTTTAATATATATATATATATGTATATATATACATATTTTTAGTATATATATATACTATTTATTACTAATATATTAAATATATATACTAAAAAAATAAATCAAAAGGTCATTTGCCATTTTACAGTTGTGTGCTTTTCTTTGAGGGGCAGCTAGGTGGCTTAGTGGACAGAGCACTGGGCTTGGAACCAGAAAGACTCATCTTCCTAAGTTCAAATCTGGCCTGAGACAATCACTAGCTGTGTGACCCTGGGCAAGTCACTTAACCCTGTTTGTCTCAGTTTCTTCATCTGTAAAATGAGCTGGATGAGGAAATGGCAAACCAGTCCAATGTCTTTGCCAATAAAACCTGGTTAACAGGGAGTCAAACACTGAAAAACAATAACAACTCTTCTTGAGAGTTTTCTAGTCTGTCTATATATAAGTCTAAACTACTAGAACTCTAGTCTCTCTGTTAACACATCCCTTAGTTCAGGGAATTTATAATGTGTATTTGAATATTTTTCAGTAGAAAGAACACAATTAATAATGATTATGCTAATGTAAGAAAGGTAGTGAAAACAGACTGCCTCTGAAATCAGGAAAACCTGGATTCAAGTTTGCCTTTAACATATACTAGCTGTTACCTTGGGCAAGTGATTTAACCTGGGGCAGGTAGGGGTGAGGTAGTCAGCTATCTGAAACTGTAGGCTATAAGTGAGTTGCCATACTGGGAGTTTTATAGAGAGACCTAAACAAAATAATGATAATATCATTAACAATACAAAGCAGCTATCCTAAAGAAATTATGAAAAAGATAACTTTTTACAATTTCCCATTAAAATTCTAAGTTTTTAAACTGTAATATTTTTTAATTAAATTTTTTTAATTTAAAAACAATTTTAATTACCAATTCTTCTAGTGTAGATTGGTTTTTACTATGTTGCTAAGGATTTGACGGTATTTTTTTTTTTTTGGTCAATCAGATCAATTTTTTCTCAAGTTTTTGTTAAGACCACCTACCTATCTACCTTCCTTCAATGAACATTCAGATTCAGTTACTGAAATAATAACAGCTCTGATCACAAAGAATAAAGCACGAGGGAAATATCCCTAGAACATTGCTAAGGAAAAAAAAAGCCTTCATTATTTAGGATTGCTGGATTTATTCCAAGTACTATGAGACAGTCTTTCTATCACTAACTCAGCCTTGGAAATACATTTCTTGGCTCTAGGCTCCAGTTCAGTGTATGTGATCAGTGCAAATACAAGCTAAATAAATCTTAAAGATATTGAACTAACACGAGGGACAGGACAATTCTGATTAGTCAATGCTCAGGCTAGTATTTCATCTTAGGCTGGTTGATGTGGAAGTTAAGATTATTGACGTCCTCTTTGAATCTTCTTTGGAGGAAAGCAATATCCAACTTTGAAATGGTTATTAGCACAGCACCATCCCTATACTTAAGATATGCCAATATTTACTTATCAGGGAAATTCTGAAGGTCCAGAGGTTTTACAAGCCATGACATGACATAGTCTACATCGCAATTCACATAAGTTCTCTTAGTCCCACAATTCAATATTTCTAGACAAATGACAATTCTCAGAAATATGACTACACTTACCTATGATACGTGTGTAAGAATAAGTTTTAGTGGCGAAGAAGACTAGGAAACAACAAAGCACCATTAAGGAGAAATTGTTCAAGGACCAGATTCTGGCTTTCATGTATCAATGAATGAGCATTTACTAATGCCAGGCACTGTGCTAGACTCTGGGCATAAATAAACAAAATTAAACATAACGCAAAAGTGTTCCTGCCCTCAGAGAACTTAAGTTTCTGAAGAATTTTTGTTAAGTTCAGGGTATCCCGAATGTCTTATAAGTTTGCCAAATTTTTGTCAGTTCAAAATCACCCTGTATATTCAGGATTAAGCATGACTGGAAAGTTATCTCAATCTCTTTTTAAAGTTAAGCATTAAATTAAAAACAACAATAACAACAATGAGAGAAGTAAAGGATGCTGTTCATATTTCCAGGTCTAGTTCATACATCACAGATTTTAATAGGATATGAATTGTGTTACACACGTTTCACTCCATAGGCTCATCGGATCAAAGTCTTAGAGCTAAAAGGAATCTAAGAGGTAATCTAGTCCCTGTACTCTCATTTTACAGATGAGGAAATTGGGGCCCAGAAAGGTTAAACAGTGCACCTTGAGTCACACAGATAAAAAGTGACAGACTCTCTCACGCCAAACCCAATCTTTATTCCATTACATCACCCCACATAGAGCAATGAAAGACAGAATCATTCTGCAATATCAATATAGCTACAGAAAAACCTCCAAACGAATTCAAAGGAAAAAGCTATTCCAATTCAACTCTCCAAAACCTATCTTTTCTTTGCTCCTTCCATTCCTTCTTCATCTTGGTAACATTACCTTCATTCTCTATCATTTAAGGCAGAATATCTCCACAGTTCACATAGGAAAGGGAGCTCCCAATGTGGGTCTACTGTTGGTATAAAGATGCATGCCTAGTAGACGCTTCCTCACTCCTAGTATTCTTTCTAGTGTTTTGGACTCATTATTCCTTTAGCCAGAGTATTTAGAATAACTTCTAGCCAACTGTTCTGTGTCCTATTTAATTTAGAATAATAGATGTGCATGGTAATTATCATTGGTCATGAGTTGGTTGTAAATTGACAAAATTATTCCAAACTTTGGAAAACGGACTCTTCATCATTCTCAGAAGAGCATTTTTCTTTTTTACAGAAGTTGGGTTACTGCCAGAAAGCCTCTCCTCCCTCTCCCATCTGGCCTCCAGGTTCTTTAAACCAAGGACCAGCCAGCAAGAGCTTACATAAAGAGCCAATAATATTTATGAAGTTCTTTGCCCATAAATATAGTTCCTGCCTGTGCCTAGGTTTTTGGAAAATGGACCATTAGTTTGTCTTAAACACATTTCAGTGCCATACTTGAGGTTATAGAGAGGCTAGGACTCCCTTTACTAAAAAACATATTATTTACTCACTCAGGGACTAGGTGGCCTTTATTACTGTTAATGAAAAAAAAGATTTTTGGTAAGGATCACAGTAGAATTCAGATTGAGATGAGCTCTACCAAGGAAGATACTTAAAGTAAGCAGAGATCTAACAAAGGAATTCTTGACCCTAGGACAAAGTCAGATTGGAAGTGCAGAGGGGATGGATGGGAACTGTGGCACCATAGAGTACATCCCAACTCTCCCAGATGCAGTTGTCCCAGGAGAAGGTGAGATCTATCCCACAAAGAATTGAATTGTCACCCTCGTGTGGATTTAGAGAAAAAGATGGGTTTTAGGAAAGAGATGCCGGGGTGACGGGATCCTAAGGACTAGAAGCTATGGTGACAGACAACAATGAAGACATTAAGGCATGGCATGGGAATGATGACCACCAACGCAGAAGTATATATCACCTAGACAAAAAAAGTACATCACCTAAAGTGTTGATACCATAGGAAAGACTCCCACATTTCTTACGGCTCTGGAAAGCACTTGAGCAAACTTTTATCATTGTATCTAATGTGTAGCTCTGTATCAAACTGCCATTAGAAGAAAAGAATGGGAAGTCAGAAAGGAGACTGCCCTTCAAGAGCAGCAAAGCAATGCCAGGGAAAATACTGCCCATACACTGGAGCCTTCTAGCATAACAAAATCATTTGTTACAATTGTCTCTCTGTTGGATTTTTCGTGGGTTAAATGTCTGAGTTAAGGCTATTTGGATTCTTTTACCTGAGAAATATTAATTTTTGTAAGTCCATTTTCTTGATGGTGAATTATTGGGAATAGCAACACTGTTTTTGCTCCCTACGACTCAGTGGGAAAAGAAGATTCGATCTGAACCTTACTTTCCAATAACACTTTCAGATGTTCTTTCCACCACTATCTTTCAACAAGCTCTCCTCCTTCAAAGACCACGCTCTCCACTTACATGATCATCCCCACATCTTTTATCTACTCTCTTTTGTTTTTGTTGTTGTTCAGTTGTTTCAGTTGTGTCCGACCCTCATTTGGGGTTTTTTTGGCAAAGATACTGGAATAATTTGCCATTGCCTTCTCCAGTTCATTTTACAGATGAGGAAACTGAGGCAAATAGGGTTAAGTGACTTGCCCAGGGTCACACAGTTGTCTGAGGCAGGATTTGAACTCAGAAAGATGAGTCTTCCTGACTCTTGGCCCAACCCTCTATCCACTGAGCCTCCTAGCTGCCCCTATTCTCCTTTAGGACACACCTTTACTTTTTTCTTGAGGACTTTTAGCACCTTACTCACAGTTTTCCTCCTCATAGCATTAATTATTACAGTCTTCTATGATTTCAACTTCCACACTGATGACAAATAACTTACAGACTCTCTTTGAACTTCATTATCGCATTAGACCACAACTTGATCACTTGCTCTCTCTCCCAAGCCTTACTGCATCCCTGCTACATCTGATCTTTGCCATCATTCTAACCTCTGTTTCCTTGTCACCTTTTTAGTCACTAAATCAAACGCTCTGCTTCCAGTGTTGATTCTCTCCACTATCTAATTCCTTACTTCCTTGTTCTTCCACTATGTTTGTCATCAATGCTTAACCTTCCTGGTAACTTTCACTGTGTAATTTCTCCCCCAACTGCTACTTGGAGGCAGCAATATGATGCCTTGGATTCAAGAAGACCTGAGTTTAAATCCCAAGTTTAAGACATTTATTAACTGTATAACCCTGGAAAAGTTGCTTAACCTCAGTATTCTCATCTGAAAAAAGGAGTGGGTTGGAGTCCATGTCCTCTAAGGACATTTCTAGCTCTAAATCTATTATCCTATTATCTTAAGTCTGCTAAACATTGCTAGAGGTAGTCTTAATAACTATTGTTGTGTGAAGGACTGAGGACTTATGAGCATGGATAGAATAGATGGAACCCAAAGGCAGAAGGATTCTTGGGGTAGCAGTTGGGACTTGCTAGACTTCATTTCTGTCGTTATAGGGGAAATGAAAGTGAGAGGAACATAAAGATCCTTTCACGAACTTAGATAAATGAATATATTGCTGCAGTCAGCCCTACTGGAACCAGCAATGGGCAGTTTATGTCCCTGTTTTACAAATATCTTTATGGCAAGTGAAAAGATCTAACGTTTTTTCTGCTAATGGTAATATCCAAACAGAGCCAATTCCAGTAATATCCCTGAAACTGAGTCATATATCTGATCATTTTGATTTATAATGTCTTCTTGACCATATATCTTGATAAAAGCAGACCTCTCAAGATAATCTTAAAGAGAGGGAAATAAAACCCTCTCCTACCAAACCTCCATTCTTCCCTACCATCTGGGGGATTATATACACTTTTATAGTTACCCCTGCCTAATTTTGAATAGGATCAATGATACACACCCTTAACATAAGTTAATAGAAGGTGCAACTACTGGACCAAAATTGCACATGTAAAAATCTAGTAGGTTATTCTTCAAATACTGTCTTTTCATGTTTGACTTCATCAAATAACAAAAGGCTTCATGCAGGTCAGCTTTGCTAGTGCCTTCTTCATTTCATGCCTTCATGCAGCCTCTCTCTTGACTAATAATGATGACAGATATCCCAATACTAATGATGCCTTCCAGCTTTCCCGGGAGTACCAAGCTCTAACCCTGGGTGGTAGCTCAAACTATAAGATATGTGTTAAACAAATGCCGGGCATAATTTTTTTTAAGCATTTAGTTCCTTTAGTTTCCCATATTTACCAGAGACTCTGTTTGTCATAGGAGATTCTAAACAAAGCCCATTCCTTTGAAAACATATGTTCACTTTAAGGCAAATAACTTTTTTTTATCCTAGATGGTGCATGACAAAAGACAATAAGATACTGGACTTAGATATATACAAAAATATTTATAGTAGCTCTATTTGTAGTGGCAAACAACTGGTAACCACAGGGCGCAGGTGGGGCAGGATGCCTAGCAACTAGAGAATGGCTGAGTGGTATGTGAATATATTTTCTTCAGAAGAAATTAGGAAACAGATGATTTCAGAGAAACCTAGGAAGAGTTTCATGAAATGATACAGAGTAAAATGAGCAGAACTAGGAGAACAATTTATACAGTGCAATAATATTGCAAAAACAAATGCCTTTAAAAGACTTGAGAACTCTGATCAGCCAAATAACCAAACATGATTCCAGAGGACTGATGATGAAGTGTTCTACCCACCTAACACAGAGGAGATGGTGCTGAATAAGATAACTATTTTTTTTATATAGCCAATACAGGATTATTTTTTCACTTGACTATGTACATTTATTACAAGTGTGGGATGGGGGTGGACATGGGAGGGAGAGAAAAGAGATTTATGTTCACTAAAAAATAAATTTAATTTTAAAAAGAGTATTCCACTTTAAAATTGTAAGGGTTCTCATGCCCAAAGGGCAATCAGAGTGTGTATATCCTTTAATGTAACAATAGCACTACTAGGTCTGTATCTCAAATAAGGCATAAAAAAGAGGAAAGGACCCACACGTACAAAAATATATATTATAACAGCTCTTCTTGTGGTGGCAAAGAATTGGAAATTGAGGTAATGTCCACCATTTGGGGAATGGCTAGACAAGTTGTGGTGTATGAATGTAATGGAATAATACTGTGCTATAAGAAATGCTGAGCAGGAAGATTTCAGAAAAATCTGGAAAGACTTACATGAACTGATGCTGAGTGAAGTGAGCAAAACCCGGAAAACATTGTAAACAGTAACAGTAACATTGTGCAGTGATCAACTATGATTAATTTAGCTCTTCTCAGCAATACACTGATCTAAGACAATTCCAAAAGACTGATGATGGAAAATGCTATCTACGTTCAGAGAAAGAACTATGGAATCTGAATGCAGATAGAAGCCTACTACTTTCATTTTTTCATGTTTTTGTTTTTTCCTTTTGTTCTGATTCTTCTTTCACAACACGACTAATATGGAAATATGTTTAACATGATTGTACATGTATAACTTGTATCAGATTGCCTGCTGTGTTGGGGAAGGGGTGAGAAAAATTTGGAACTTAAAATCTTTTAAAAGATGAATGTTAGAGCACAGGCCCTGGAATCAGGAGGACCTGAGTTCAAATCCGGCCTCAGACACTTGACACACTTACTAGCTGTGTGACTTTGGGCAAGTCACTTAACCCCAATTGCCATCTAAAAAGAAAAAAAAAAGATGAATGTTTAAAATTGTCTTTACATGGAATTAGGAAAAATAAAACACCATTAAAAATGTAAGGGTTCTAATTAGAACTTGAATTTTAACTCAATAAGGGAAGGTCTGGCCTCATTTTCTCTCTGGTAGTTGTGTACTCTTTCCAACATCAATGCTTCCTCAATTGGAAAGTACTATTCTCTCTATGACTCTCTCAGAGCTGCCACCTTTATGCTCCAGCTCTGACCTTTTTGTAGATGGCATCTGCTCTCATTTATCTTGGAAGAAGGTAGCAATATAGTCAATACAAATTCATCCCATTATGATACTGGCTTGAGACTCCATCTCCACTCACCATGAAAATTCCATCTTCTCTTTCCTGAAACATTTCTATTCAATGTACTTCTTATCATATAAGCACAGTAGAAAGAGACAACAAACCAGCATGATTTGACTGTATGAACAAAGAAGTAAAAGGAAATGATATAATCAAATATCTATTAGTACATAGATGTTTTGTGGACTATGGGCTCACAGGTCATCCCAGACCAAGATAGCCTTTCACCAGTCTACAGACACTCCCCAAGCTCATGAGTTCTGAGACACAGTTAAGGTATCTAAGGTCCATTCTTGGCCTCTAGTAAGATCAAAGTCCAGTTCGTTGAGGAAACTCTTGATCCAGAGCAACTTGACTGTCTCAGGCTCCTTCTTGAGGATAGGCACTGGCAAACTAGGTGCACAAACTCATTCTCCCCCCAGTCCCACTACTGGCTGTCTAAGCACCCCTAGCCTCACTGGTCCTTGATGCCCCTGTTTTTCAGCTTACAGTTTTCTTCTATATCAGCAAATGCAGTAGATTCAAGTCCAACCAGGGCAAGATCAATCTAGGTTTCCCAGTCCTCTCCAGCAGCCAAGAAGACACAAGTACAAATACTCTAGCACCATCAATTCATGATCCTCTTCTTTTTCTGTGAAAACTCCCATGATTTAATAACTCTTTGGGAATAGTTCCAGATTGCTCTCCAGAATGGTTAGATCAGTTCACAATTCCACCAATAATGAATTAGTGTACCAATTTTTTCCACATCCCCTCTAACATTTGTTACCTTCCCCTTCAATCATTTTAGCCAATCTGGTAGGTATAAAATGATATCTCAAGGTTGTTTTAACTTGCATGTCTCTAATTAATAATGATTTAGTGCATTTTTCATGACTATAAATTGTTTTGATTAAGTGTAAAGGACATTTGAAGAAAGACATCTGCATCCAGAGAAAGAATTGATAGATATATAGAATAATTTTACATATATATGTATATATGTGTGTATGTATACACACACACACACACACATATATATACCTATTTGTGTGTAATGGTAGCCATCTCTAGGGTGATAGGGAGGGGAAGAAAAAAGGAATGAAAAAATGTACATGACAATTTTATTATATATTTTAAAAGAATAGCAAGTTGTATGTAATAGACATGCAGTTTCATGTGTAATCATCTTTTTTATTATACTGTTATGGAAATGCTTGTTTTATTTCATAAATTAAAAATTAAATAAATAAATGTGGGAAAAATTCCTCGTGATTATATTCTTTCTTTTCTGGTGCCTTCAGGTATCCTCATAGCCTACTGTGGAATCCAAAGCCTAACTATTCTTCCTCCTCTCCTCCCCTGTTAGTCATGGCAACAGGAAGAGGGTAGAGTGAAGGTGCTATAGAGTGCATCACAGTCTTTAAGCACTTAAACTTTCTCCATGGTGTACCTATGTTAGTTCCTTGTAGAATTGCCTTTAACTTTTCCAGGCTGTTAGGATAACATTTTGCATGTAACTAGATTGCAACCTCTATGGGATCAAGGAAAATGTCATATTTAACTTTGTATGTTTTCCAGTGTCTAACAGTGTATTGTACAAAATAGGAAACAAGTAACTCCTAGATGAGGAAACTTCTTCGCTTGATTCAGCTAGCTACCTGAATATAACATAGTCTCTAGAGATCTGTCTAGAGCTAGAGAACTGAAATTACAAGCGACTTACCCGGGGCCACACAACTAGTATGTGTCAGTGGCAAGACTTGAACCTAGATGTTCAAGCCTCTGAAGACATTTTATGCACTATTTTGCCCTTAACAAGGAACTTAATGAGTGTTTTTGAATGAATTGATGAAGTAGCAAATATTTAATAATTTAAATAAACTAGAATTTCTTTATAATGCTGTGATTCTCTTCAAAGTTCCCCCTTTGGCAAGGTATTACCTTTCACAGATGAAATTCATAAAGGATATACCTTCTGAGTTCCGCTCTGTGGCAAATAGTAATAATAGGGACACAGGTGTGATCGCTTAACCTCAGGGAAGTCCTCAAGAGGATTACTTAGGATGAGTTCCTGATTTCCATTGATGGGAAAAGCTCCCCCCACCTCAAACTCCAGGAGTTTACTACATGAATGAAATCACAGTTCCAGATAGCACTCCCCCAATACCAAGAAGAAATTATGTTTATTATACACCAAAAGAAGTCGAGAGATTTCATACAACAATATTTTCATTTTTTTTACAGAATGAAGACTAGCAGTTTCAGCTGAGCAGATGGTGAAAGTAACAGCTTTCTCTTAATATTGAGTCTTTCTTCTTCAACAAGAATTTCATCATGGTAGCTCAGAAAGCACATCATTAAAGACTTGGGTTGAATGTTGCTCCTTCTGTACATTCCATCTGCAATTATTCTCACAATAAATGTGGAGGCCAGTCTATGTTTTTGTAATTAAGCTTTCGCAATTAGTTGTTTGCAAACTATAACCACATGAAATTTTATAGGATCATGTTGTACCCTAACAACCTAAAAGAGTTAGTGTTACTTTTCATACCAGGAGAATTCTATTAATTTGGTTTTCTCTAATCCTAACATCACAGGATATAGTAATGACTCTAATTTTACAGAAGGAAAAGTACCTAGATGTTTCCTAGAACAATTTTCAATCTTTTCCAAATAGTAAACCTGAGGCACAAATATCCTTTCATGTGTTTCACTGTGCAGATCCTTCCTCCTCTGACATAAGTTATAACTTCTTTGCAGTTTCTCATCTTATTGGATCCTTGCCCATTGTGTCCTATTAATTAACTCCAAAAAAGATCTGATGAACACACTGAAGGTCTTCCTTCCTCTTGTTCTCTTTAGTAACTTAGGATGTATTGTAGCATTCACGCGGTCTGCCATTCTCTGCATATAACCATCCTACTTTCTCCTCCATAATGCCTTGTGCAGTACTATCCTGCTATTACTTAAAATAAGCTTGGATTTATAGACACGTCCCCTACAATTTGGTGAATAATTATTTTCTGCTAAGTATCAAATCTGTAATTTTGGTGGCTATGACCATGTGAATGGTAGAATTTTGGGCTGTGAAGAATGGGACAATTAAGTTCTCCTGGGACAGCAGTAGGGAACCTGTGACCTGGAGGCCACATGTGGCCCTCTAGGTCCTTGGGTGCAGCCCTTTGACTAAGCCCAAGTTTTACAGAACAGAACCCTGTAGATTCCTTCCACATTTATTCAACAAAGATGTATAAAATGCCCACTTACAGCAGTGCTAGGTGTTGAGGCACTATGAACTAAGAATGACATAAGACTCGCAATTTAATCAACATGGTTTTTTTATTAAAATAAAATGGTTTTATTAAAATAGAGCTATCTTAAACTATAACATTATTAAACATTGACAGGGTTTCTATATTAGCATTAATAGAAAAGGATATTTGATATAATATTTGAGGAAATATAATACCTACTAAATTTACAGTTACTAGATATGCAATGGATAGAGTCCTGGGTCCTGGAGTCAGGAAGACCTGTGTTCAAATATGGCCACAGATATTTATTAGCTATATGACCCAGGGTAAGTCACTTAACCTTTTTGCCTCAGTTTCCTCATCTGTCAAATGAGATGGAGAAGGAAACAGCAAACCACTCCAGCATCTTTGCCAAGAAAATCTTAAATTGGGTCACAAAGAGTCAGACACAACTGAAACAACTGAACAACAAATAGCAATTAAATGTAACTTCCAGGTACTAATATCTTCTTTCTAAGATTCACTTGTTTTCAATTGCCACTTAATCTGACTTTCAAACAGTCCTGTGCCATTCCTAGAATCAGCCAGTCAGACAGTAAACATCTATTAAGTACCTACTGTGTGCTAGGTTCTGTGCCGAGTGCTAACCAAACAGTATTTGACTAGCTTGGCCCATATTTTATCACACACAAAAAAAAACCCAAAAGCAGTCTTACTGATATTTTGTATTATGCCTTATGCCACTTAGTCTTTTTTACTGCTGATTTTGGTAACTCTGTAAGTGACTGGCAACTACCATCAAAGTTCACATTATTTTGTGTATTTTCTGTATTTTCTTGGTACTTTTTACCTCCTCTTTTCCAAACAATGGATCTTCAGCAGAGAATAGACTAAATCAATGCTGTAGGACTGGCAGTTTTTAAAGCTGCATTTAATAGTAATTATCTTTTCAAGAATCCATCTATTTTTTTCTAACTAAATGCCATTAAATCTATTAATTAAATTATAGTTAATTTATTATATAAGTTAAATAAATATAAATAATAGTTTGCTCACATCATAAATATTGATAAATCACCTACCATGGAAGAAGCACAGGGCTAGGTTCTAAGCTTCATGAAGCTTAGACTCTAAGACATGTACACAAATATCTATAATACAAGGTAGAATGTGAAAATGCAAAAAGGAAGATATAAAATATTATGCTACTTCAGAGGGGAAAGAGGTCACTTTCAGCTAACAACGATGCTTTCATGGATGAAGTAACATTTGAGTTGGACCTGATAAATGTATAGGGACTCCTGGGGTGGGGAACCTGTGAGCTGGAGGCCACAGGTGGCCCTATGTGTCCTTAAGTGCAGCCCTTTGACTGAATCCAAACCTTCACAGAACAAATCCCCTTAATAAAAGGATTTGTTCTGTAAAACTTGGACTCAGGCAAAAGACCACACCCAAGGACCTAGAAGGCCTGGAGGCCGCAGGGTCCCCACTCCTAGACTAGACAATAAAAGTACAGAGACAAGGTGGTACTTGGCTGATAGAATAATGTAAGCAAAGAGCAAAGGTTCTGCAGAGTATGTTCAGGGAACAAGTAATTCAGTTTTACTGGAGCTCAGAGTATATAAATGTAGGTTCCCTGAGGACAAAATTGTTTGGGATTTGTTATCTCCAGGGCCTAGCAAAGTAGGCACTGAATAAACACTTGCTGAATTGAATAACAGGAGATAATGCTAGAAAGGCAAATTGAAGCCAAATTATAGAGGATCTTGAATTCTTGGCTAAGGAGATTAAATTTTCTTGGGCAAATGATGGGGAGCTATGAAAGGGTATGGAGAAAAAAAGAATTTCTTTACCTTGTACGGAGACTTAGAGATTTGTAGCTGAAAATTACTTTAGAGGCCACGATGTCCAACACCTTTGTTTTACACATAAAGAAAGTGAATCACAAACAAATTAAATGATTTGACCAGAATCACATAGTAAGTACCTAGAGGTAGGATTTGAACCTATGTCTTTTTTAGTAAATCCAAGCAATCTCTGAGGGAAGGTCTGATATAGGAAAGGGAGTACCCTTTCTGAAAGATGCTTGGGGTCCCCAAATTTTTATCCATAGTATTGGCATTTATAAATTTTAAATGAATAATTATATTTTAAAATCTGAATATCCACACCTATTTTGCTCCTGTGCCAAGAGCCAAGTTAATGACTGTACTACCAAACGCTAAGAATTTCCCTGTTTTCCCTGTTACTGGAGTTGTGGTTTATATTAAAATATGACCATGAAGCCAGGAAAATAAGTCTCAGCAGAAGGAAAAGAGAAGAAAGAAATGGTTTTCTAATTATTTTGTTGCTAGACTTTCTTTTAAAGTCTAAAACATACAATTTGTCATTGGATATGTAATGCAAGGCCCAAAGTCCATAGGCATAAGAGTCTCTTCATATTGGTGGAGATCATTTGCCTAGGCCTGAGTGTGGGGTAGGGTGATGTAATTCCAATCTAAGACATGGGGAATTCCAACCTCTCTTCAGGGTCATGAAGAGAGTAAGACTACTGGAAGATGCTAACATGTAGGACTTTGATCTTGTCTTTATTCTCAGTTTGCTATAGAAAACAAGAAATCAAAGGCATGCGGGACGGAAAGGAGAACAAAATTGAGAAAACATAGTTCTATCCTCATCAGCATGCAGATCATATATGAATATGCAAATAATTTGTCACAGTGAAAATTTTAAGAGTCAATATTTTCTACGCCTACCACTTGCTGGTATAATGTTCTAACTACTAAAGAAGTCTGACAAAATAAAATTTTAATCCATTAAGATAAGAAAAATGTTTTTCAACAGCCTTCTTCATGTCCAAATAATGTTGAATATGAGACAGTACCATTTAGAAACTTAAAAATTGCAGAGATAATTAGATAGATCATATTGCAATCATTTCTAATTACTTGATTAATATAGGGAAATCCAGAGTAATGAATTCAGTTCCTAGTACCACCTTTAAGGAAGGACATGAATAGAAGCTGGAAAGCATCTAGAAGAGGGCAGCTAGAACCATGATGGACCTTGTGTTCATACCATGTGAAGATCGTTAAAGGAACTGGGAGAAGAGAAGAGTTGGGTAAGGCATGACTCTAGCTGCCTTCAAGTATTTGAAGGGCTGTCACTTAAAAGACAGATTAGCCTCCTTACACTTAAATCCCCAACAGCAGAACTAGAAGCAATGACAAGAAGTCACAGAGAGTTGAAGCTCAATGTGAAAAAAGACTTCCAAACAATCAGTGCTCTCCCACAGAGGAATGGGCTGCCTGGGCAGTGTTTTCATACAGGACTGAGGTGTTGGGTATAATGCAAAGATTTCTATTGAGGTACAGGTTGAACTAAATGATCTCTGACATCCCATCCCACTCTGAGAGTCTGATCCAGATCTACAAGGTAGCATTAAAAATACCTTAATTATCAGGACCACCAAGAATTTGAACTGAGTTTAATATTGAAAACATTTCTAATTTGAAAAGACAACTGGTAAAAACCAAGTACTGTAACAACCGTGTCTTATTTCAATGCTAATTAGAAGCCCTGGGGACTGACAAGATTGTCCTGAATTCTTGATCTAATTTTATTTTGTATGAATGTGTCTCAATTCTTGAAAAGAAAATGCCACTCATGTTATTAATCTGAACTTCTGGAGATGGGGAAGAACTACTATGTCTCCTCAAAAAGAAAAAAGTCAACTTCTCCCATGTTTTCACACTTTAAGTTTCTTTTAAGGGCCACCATAGCCTCTTATCTCTCCTACATTTTTGTGCATATATCAGCTAGTTTCAGAAAAATGTTGTAAGCTCAGCGTAGCATAATGGTATTCAAAAATATTTATCAACAGCTGAATAGGGAATGTACCATATACATAGAAATAGAAGGACTTCATTATTCCTCTCTTAATCTAAGACTGTCATATAAGATGTGGAATAAAATTATTTTCTAGCTCCTCCTCAAACGAAACCTAATGCTTTCATGAATACAGGCTCCCACTGCCAAGTCCTGGAGGAAAGCCTTGCTTTAGGATAAGGATGGCCAGTTTCCATCTTTTCCCACCCTTTTTTTTGGCTGTTCCACTACTGGAAAACAGTTGAAATCACTCATGCACAACAGCAGCCAAGTGTTCTTCCTACTTCAGAGAAGTTCTCCACAGCTATAGGGGTAGGAATTCATTCCATATAGCCTGCCTTATATCCATCCTTCTTTCCTTCCTTCCTTCCTTCCTTCCTTCCTTCCTTCCTTTCCTTCCTTCCTTTTTTCCTTCCCCCTCTTTTCTTCCCTTCTTTCCTTCTTTCTTTCTTTCCTTCCTTCCTTCCTTCCTTCCTTCCTTCCTTCCTTCCTTTCTTTCTTTCTTTCTTTCTTTCTTTCTTTCTTTCTTTCTTTCTTTCTTTCTTTCTTTCTTTCTTTCTTTCTT